>NC_067487.1:12814063-13189063 GCF_947179515.1 Apodemus sylvaticus
CAGTAGCCTGGAAACACAGATTTAGGTTCTCCCAAATTCCATGCTGAAGTTCATGAACTTCTTATAGTAACTGAACAAAGTTGAAGCAAGAAACTTTGATATAAACCGGAAATCTCAGCTGTAAGATTCACATGCTATCAGAGAGCGTCCTTGGCCCTTTCTTGGGTTTACAATAATAACATGTTATAAAGGTTTTACTCTGTTAATCAGAACATTAGGTTCAGCCTTATCTACTAGTCATGGGATATCAGGACACCAAAGAGAAGTGGGCTCTTTAGGCTTGAACAAGGCAAAGGATGAATTGTAGTTAGGCTCTGGGTACACAGTCTGTCAACCTCCCCTCATCATGAGCTCTCTAATCAATCAACCATTGTCCACAACTTGTTTCTGGGAATTTGCAGGAAACTTGAAGGCCTTTGAGGGTGGACCTCCTTCCTCAGATCAATCTTTGATCATAACCTCTCTGTCTCCCTGACGATGCTAGAAATGAAAACATCACAACTCTCCATGCAAAAAAGTGGAGATCACAGGTCTTTGATGCGGTCTTTCAAGGGAAATCTGCTTTTTATTCTGGTCAGAAGAATGCAATCTTATCTTCTGCTTTTGGCCCTGAGTGGAGCCAAGGATGACAATCAGATTTGCTCTCATCTTCTCTCTTAAGCCGTTAATCCATCTGGGCTTGTCAATCATCTTTCTAGGAGCCCATCCCTCAGGAAATAAGACATTCAAGGAAGATGGGCACAATAACTGCACTTTTTTATTCTATTTACATTTCAAATGTTATCCCCTTTACCAATTTCTCCCCTGCAAACCCACCCACCTACCCACTCCTGCCTCACCACCCTAGCATTCTTCTACACTGGGACAGCAAGCCTCCACAGGACAAGGGCCTCTCCTCCCATTGATGCCAGATAAGGCCCCTTCAGTTCCTTCAGTCCTTCCCCTAACTCCTCCATTGGGGTCCCTATGTTCTCTTTATAGGATAATGTACTTAGGATTTCTAGAATTTCCTAATACAGTTTTTTTTCTAAGTATGCCCTGATGGTTCTCTAATGTTCAGTGCCTACTGCAATGTCCCCTTTTCATGTCTAATTTTACTCATTTGGATCTTCTCTCTATCCTTCGGTTAATTGGGCTAAGGTGGTTTCAATCTTGTTGATTTTCTCTTAGAGCCAACTCTTTCCATTCTTTAGGCTTTGTCCGGCCTTTGTTCTGTCTTCCTACTTCATTGATTTCAGCCCTGAGTTTGAATATTTCTTACCATCTACTTGTTTCTGACTATTCTTTCTTCTTGTTCTAGAGACTCAGGTGTGTCATTAAATTACTCCTATGAGACCTCTCTAGTGTTTGGATGTACACAGTGCTATGAACATGCCCATTAGGACAGCCTTCATTGCACCCATTACATCACACAGGCTTGTGTATGCTGTATTTTCATTTTCATTCAACTGTAGAAAGTTTTCAACTTTGTTTTTCATTAATGAATGGTCCTTATTTTTATTCAGTAGTAACTTCTTCAGTTTCCATGAGCCACTCAAAAACTGTGGGGCTGTGATAGCCAACCCTAACCCTATGGCACTCTGTTTTTGCTTGCACAGAAATTTAACTGCTCTAGCTCAGTCATTAGAGTGCTCAGACCTGGATAATAATTTACCCAGGTCCCCTGTGATGACTAAAAAAACTTATCATCAAAAGAGCAAGGCATGACTTAAGAGCCACTGACCGTTTCCTCTGGAATCTCTGGGAGTCCTAGTGGCCTGCAAGCAAGATAAGCACAGGATAATGGGCTGGGAGGTATTAATAGCTGCTTTTGCTTTTGTAAAACCTACTTATCACTATGAGAAAGGGATGGGATGGGTTTCGTTGTTGTTTTGTTGTGGTTTTTATTACAACAGAAAAGTTAGAAATGAATGAGGGAAGTCAGTACCCCAGATAGACATCTTATGCCTCCAGGAAAAACTCAGTGCCAGGAATTGGGTTCCATCTTGTTGAGTCTTTGGAGAAAATGGTCCCATAGAACCCCACAGATATCACAAGCCATTGCCAAAGCTATTTGCTGTTCTCCAGAATCTGATGATAAGGACCTATTGCTTAAGACAGAACTGAGGTAATGCCTAACTAGAGGCTTCACCCCTAAGGACTTGTGTTCCTAGTTCTGAAAGGCACTCTATATGCTACCAAAGGGAAAAGCTTAATTATCGATTATCAATATTTCCCAGCTACAAACACTGACAACCTTCCTGGTGCAATAATGGCACAAATATTATGAGAATAACAAACCACTTTTTTTTTTTTAAAAAAAAATAAGGTACACTGCATGAGATGGGACCTATATCTGAAACTGCTAATGTAACGTAGAACCTGAGAGTAGACAGATAGGTCATGGGCCTAGGGGAAAACCATATGTAGTCTTTCATCCCTAGAATGAACTGCTTTAATGTAACGTGTGCAGAAGACACTATGAAGGCAATGCAATTGTACAATGGCAGCAGAGTAGTTGTGAAAACACAATGATGAAAGTATCCAAGGAAGAAGCATGGTTTCTTGTCATGAAAAAACACAGACAAGTTCCTGTTTAATATCATCAGTCATATTTACTGAGAATCTAGTATTAAAGGTGTTGGTGATTTTTGATCAGTAAGCAAGAGGATGAGCTGAAGATTAATGTGAGTTTTGGTGTCTTGTGATATATTGTGATGTTAAATATTGACTTCCAAGCACTGGTTGTTCCCAGAGAATCCACCCATACAATGTGACCTTGCTCCTTAACTTAAAACTACTGGTTAAATAAAGATACCCACAGCAAACAGCAGGTCAGGAGATAGGCAGAGTTTGGAGTTTCTGGGCTTGGGGTCAGAGGAGAACCACGCTGAGAGGGGAAGGTGGAGAAGATTCCATGGCATAAGAATTAATAAATCATGGCCGTGAGGGCTGGCCAACCAGAGTAGCGCAGATGGAACATGGCAAGATATGTTGGGGTTATTGGCAGGGAAGTAGACATAATAGCATAGAGGGTAGATGTGTGCCTAGCTCTAGTGCTGATTAAGGCTTATAAATAATAAAAGCTGTGTGTCTTTTATTTAGGAATCAAATGGTCAAAGGTAGCGTGGAAGCCCCTGACTGAGATTAGATTTTTCTTTTTACAATAGAATAATTTTCCACTAATAGTTCCCTAAGAATTACTTTAATCATTAGTTTACTTTACAGGTAGCCAGGGTAATGTGTACAACTGGTCTACATTAGCTCTCCAATCAGAGTGTACCAGTGAAGTCCTACAACTCAGTATACGTGTATGGGGTTGGCGGGGACAGTGAGTCTGTGGATCGTCTGGGGAACCCAGTCTATGAGTCTCAGGTCCACAGCTTAGCAGCGGTAAACGAGCCAAATCATTCCATCTGAGTGCTTCAGTGCTGGAATGGGGGCAGTGAAACTCATATTAAAAAGTTGTATTTCCATTTCATACACATTGTTCTGAATGCCGTCTAGTTATACCATACAATGGGTCACTTAATAAAAAACACAACAGAGCCCCAAGACTCAGGCATAATTCCCCAACACAGAAATGCTGCTGTCTTTTGGGATTTCCTGTGAGGGAAAAACAGGTTAGGTCATCAAGGGCTTGTTTTCTTTTCAAGGGATGCAATTTTCTTTTACTGTTCATGCTTTACGGGACAGTCTGTGCAAGCATGCTTTCCTGTGGGCAGTTTTAACGTTACAGAGAGACATGGAGGTACTCATCTATTGAATGAATGATGCCAATTTTTTTTCTCTGTAATTTATACATACTGACATGGAACTGGGGGGAGAAAGATGTGTATTTAGGAACCAGCTGAGTGATTAGTGTAAATTAGGTGCTTTGCCAACCTGCCTTCCGGCAACTCAGTGGTGGCTACTGCTTGGGTCATTACTCACTGCTGCTGGGTACATAAAAGGCCTAGCCACACCAGATCTCTCTTTCTCTGTCTTGCTTGTTCTGTCTGTCTGTCTGCCTGCCTGCCTGTCTGTCTGTCTGTATCTCTCTTGCATGTCCCCACTCCAAGATGGCCATTTACTCTCTGCATCCTCAATAAACCTTTTGTCCTAGATCTGCGGCATGGTGCCACACTTTGGAATGGCTCTCAAAGGTGGGCCCCTACCCTCCTAACAGTGAGAGAAGCAGCAATTAGGGCTCCAGGCTTTTCAGTCACACTTTGACAACAATGTCAAAATACCACTTACATATATTCCCATTTTACAAATAAGGTTTCCTTACTTTAAGTGGGACAAAAGTGAATACCTTAAATTCTCCTTTTACAGTGACTAATTAAATGCCACATTGTTTCAAGTCTAGAAGCAGATAAAGATGTGAGGGCTTCCTTAGGACTTGCATGCTATACCTCCCTCCCCCCCCCACTGGATAGTTAACTTAGTTTAAATCAGATGACTATGTATCATAAAATGATAAAGATGAGACTTAAATCCCAAATATAACCCTTACAGGGATAAAGGTATGTGTATAAATTGTGACCTAAGATAATAGTCTCTTAACAGCCGGTCTGCAGTTTACACACTGTAAGCCCCAAGAGTCCTGGAGCACAGGTCCTTCCTAAGCTCTGAGAGTCCTGGAGCACAGGTCCTTCCCAAGTTCTGAGAGTCCTGGAGCACAGGTCCTTCCTAAGCTCTGAGAGTCCTGGAGCACAGGTCCTTCCCAAGCTCTGAGAGTCCTGGAGCACAGGTCCTTCCCAAGTTCTGAGAGTCCTGGAGCACAGGTCCTTCCCAAGTTCTGAGAGTCCTGGAGCACAGGTCCTTCCCAAGTTCTGAGAGTCCTGGAGCACAGGTACTTCTTTTTAGAAGCAATCTCTCCAGTCAGCACGTTTGGCTCATCCTCAAGCCATAAAGCACTTTAAAGAAAAGTGCAGACTAAGGAAAGAATTATTTACACTGCACTCTTCAGAGAGGAAGATTTTAAAAGAGTATTCATACGTGGGATCATTTTAACAACTAGAAATTACAAAATAAAAAAAAAAACCGACATCTGAGACTAAGTTGAAGGAATATATCCGGGTAAAAATAAAAGTGCAGTGTAATGAAATCACAGAATGGAACTAATTGTGCCTCATCACAGGAATTGCTCTCTTCTGCATCTGAGTTGTGGAGACAGACTTGCTGAGTGGCACATTCCTGTGTGTTACAAAAGAAAGGGAGCGCCTGAGATCCTTAACTACTCTTTTGTGATGTAAAGGAATGAATCCCACACTTCAAATGGAGAGAAAGTGGCTTCTAAGATCTGATAAGGAGCAAAGGAGCCTGCTTTAAAGGCAGGCCAAATTTCTTCCAAGTGAGGGAGACAGGAAGTCTGGGGTCCAGTGGCAAAGGCAGGCAGCATAGACATTTCTCACAGGGGATGCCTTTCTTATCCAAGGAGTAACAGAAAGGACCTAAAGTGCCTACGCATGATTTTTACAGCCTGCATTTATTTCTGTAACTATTGGTATATTGATCTACTCATAGACATAATCTTGGCACTGGCATAACCACAAAAAAGATTTGAATGCCACTGTTTTAGAAATACATGTTGTTGGCTTACAAAGATTTTCTAAAAAGCTGTTTTAATGCTGTTCTCAGACTAATACAGGAGTAAGCAAGGTCCCCACTTGAGGCTTGTAGCCTTGTTAATAAGAGAAACTATGAAAAGACTCAAAAAGAAGTTCAGGGATAATTATTAGAGTTTAAAAGAAAAGAAAAAAACTTTCCAGGGCAGGGAATCCAAAAGTATTAAAGAAAGGACACTCAGAGACTAAACTGAAGAAGGAAAACAGGTTTTTCTGACTAATTCAGAAGACTGGTCTGATTTACAGTCCTACATGGCTGGGCCCTTAAGCTACTGAGATGAAGGCGCGGATTCTGAGAAGATACAGCATCCCATTAAAGAACTAATTATTCCACTCCTCTCTTAGCATGGCATAATGAGAGGCCACCTTCCTAGGAGTGGTCCCCGGGCTATGTGAATGACAAAGTCCAACCAAAATGTTAAGCTACAGATAATCTTGACCTAGAGACTTTGCCCTAACAAGAACAATATAAAATTACAGTAAATAATTATTTAGATGGTTTTTTATGTGACAAAATTAACTTGGGGTGCTTTTGCTTTACAATGAGGAATCCAGCATGATCTTTCCTCTACATTTTTCAATCTGTTCTCTAGACTATATTTTCTTGGTCTTGAAAGTTCTGCAATGGCCTTGTAAGGGTCCAAAAGTCGCTGAAGTAAGACCCCAGCTCATAGTATGCAAAACCAAAGAGTGTTTATTGTGTAGAAACAACCAGCATAGGGGTCAACCATTCTCTAAAATGGTGACCCCAGAAAAAGGCATGCAATTCTTTTTATAGGGAACTGGGGGAACTCTCTAGAAGAAGTAGGTAATCTAAAATTTCATTGGTGGGTAGTAGGGGCTCATCGGTTGTCTGGTCTGCATTCCTATGTCATGAATGTTTAACCATATGATGCCCAGCATAGATGACCCATTCTGAAATAAGATATTTCTCCATTTTTGTGTTTATCACCAGGCTGTTTTCTGGGAGGAGGGGGTTTTATGATCTTGTCCTGGATTTTATGGTCAGTTCCTGAGGGACCCTAAGGGTTTTTTCCAGTCCCAGACTCTCTTTACAACTTCCCCCTTCTTCCTCGGGTCAAGTCTAGGCCAAGTCTTGAGTAAAACATTGTCTGAGTGTACTGACTGATAGTCTCCTGGTCCTCTGGAAAGTCCTAGATAGAGTTCAAATTCACGTCATCCTTGGTAGCCAAAAAATTTAAAGTTCAATATGCTTACCTAATAAGTTTTAACTGTACCCTTGTTGATTTAACCTGTGTCCTTAAAATGTATAAAAATTGCTTGTAATAGCCATTCGGGGTTGCCTTCTAGTCACTCACCTTGAGGGACTAATCGAAGGTGACTGTGATGAGCCAGAAAAACAAACCTCTTGTTTTGCATCAGTTTGTCTCAGTGGTGTCTCACTCAGGGGCATCTCAAAGTAAGTACCACTGACTGAGGGTTGGGGATCTTACATTTCTAGAGCTCGTATCTTATGACTTAGTTTTAGAATTTGTGATGTATTCCTGAAGCTGGTGCCTTACAATCTATTTTGAAACCAGGCCTTGTCCTTCAGTGGAGACAAATGGGGTTTATGTTGCCTCTTCAGCCTCAAGTGAAAAGCATCAAGAATCCAGTTGGCTACAGCAAGCTAACTTATTTGTTCAACATCAGGGAGTCTGCTTGCTATTGACAATGTAGGGTCAACTTATGGTAGCAGAATATGAGACAGTATGGTGGTCTCTGACAGTTAACCTGATTGGACTGAGCACTCAGAAGCACTTCTGGTAGTTGTGTTGCAGAGAGCATTTCCACTGGGAATGGGATAATGTAGGTTCTGGACTGAGGGGTATTTAAATGAGGGGCATTTAAATGAATGATATTTAAATTAGGGATATTTAAATGAGGGGTATTTAAATATCTTGGAGGACTCACAATGTAATGACATTTTACAGGGGCTTCATTCAAGAAGGAAGTAGGTCACTTGGGCCACATCCCCAATGCATCCATTTTGTCCTGTTTCTTCCTCATGGGCTCTCCTTCCAGGTTTTCATAATCTTCTCTTCTATACACAACTTCTTCCTCCACATGCTCTTGCTGTCCCAATATTTTCTGCCGTTTCTAGATTCCACAACTGATTTAAAATTAACTGAAATTTCTGAAATGAAGAGTTAAACACAGCCTGTCCCCTTTATTTATGCCTACTAGTACACATATTTTGTCACAAGATCAGAAACTAACTAGTACCAAGGAAACTTGTTTAAGAAGTGTTGTTAGCTTAAGTCTATCATTTATTAGTTCACAAGTCCTAAATCTGGAGCATAGAAAATTGGAATGTGTTGTGAAGTGTTGGTTTATTGGTGAAATTTTGTTTGAAGGCTCCATTCTAAGACAGAATTATTAGTAATAAGTTCAAGATTTAGGGTCGATCAATTCTAATTAGTGTAAACATATTCCTTCCGTTAAAGAAAAATGAAGTCTTAATGATTCACAAGAGATTATCTAGTTACCAAGAAAAGTATCAACGAATTATAATAACTAAATGAAGTAACCTTCATCTTCTAAAGAAGTTTATAGTTTGATTAATGTGGGCATCAAATAATCTCCCATTTAAGCTGATAACAGAAAGAGCATCATGATGGTTATTTCCTAGAAATAAGAGTTAATATGAGTATGTGGTATGAGAAACAACTGTAGAGAGTGTTGAACACAGTATGACTCCAGTGTATAATAAGTATGTTTAGAGAATACATAGTTATATAAATCTCAGTTTTACAAAAAAAAAAATGTACTTATCATCTTTTACAAGCCTGAGGAAAGTGGAAACTTCTAGTTTCTTTGGAAAGTTAGCTATGTCAAAGGTTGTTTTGCTGGGGCACATAGGGGAAAGAATGTGTTGCTAAAGCAAACACGTGAAAGACTCTTTTCCTGAAGCAGACACAGGTGAAAGGATGTTTGGCTATAGCAAACCCATGAAAGGATGCTTGATGAAGGAGTATAAACATGACCCCCAGACAGTGGGAGACAAGCACTGAGCATTGATTTGGTCTGCTCCACCTCATTACTCTTTGCTAAAAACATCCATGTATTGGTTCACATTACATAGTATTGATAAGCTCAATTTGTTATTTACTGCCATTGACAGGCACTTGTCTGGTGACTGCTCATGGGGTTGCAGAGGCAGCTTGCTGCTTCCAATGCCGCCCTTCAGGCTAGAAGGTGAGCCTGGCGGTTTCTTTAGGATTCAACTACAGCAGTCTGGGATCGGTTTGCTGAAAGGGCTGGAATGCAGCTGCTGGTTCATGCCTGGTGTCTGCCTGCCTAGATTCAGCTGCTGAATCGTATTCGGTGTTTGCTACAGGAGATCAAGCTCGCCCCAATAGAACAATTGCTGAACAGGTCCACTTCCCATTTTCTAATAACATTTTTATTTCACTACCTCTGGTGGGTGGCGGGCTAGAAGAAAGGTTGAACCCTTATTAAATGTAGGTTGCAAAATATTTATGCCTACATCCATGTACAGAACCCTAAGTTCTATTTTGGTCAGAGATCCTGTGGTTCTTACACAGAACTTCTAGCCTTCCAGTCTCATTAGTGGTACTTCTAACAAGTCACCTAGATCCTTAGAGAGTTAACATGAACCAGAAATACCTGAAAAATAAGTCAGAGATGAGAAGATGCACTGAGATGCAGTGAAGATGCCAGACTAGGACATGATGAGGCAAAGGGGAAGAAGGCATACAGTAGAGGACAATGGTTTGTATTTGGAGTCATTTTCAAAAAGCAGTTTTGTCCCTATATCATCATCAACACTTGTCATAGAATCCTGGTTGCCGCAATCCTGGGTAGTAGGTAGGGTGTAGCTAATACCCATATGGTACAGTTTAAGCCTTGCTGCTAAACATACACTGCAGAAGGCTGTTCTCCATAGCAGAGGGTCATCTGGATGGAAAGTTAGTATTGCCAGAGTTAAACAAGAACAACGACACTGCCTTTGCACAATGGAAAGACTAAATGCTTTCAGCAGAGAAGTGCGGTAATAAAATATTCAGAACATCCAATTAAAACTGTACGAACTTTGACAGCCCTATGAGAAAAATGAACAAAGACAACAAACATGTATGTGAGAACGGTACATTTAGAAAGAATTCATGACATAGGATAAAAATAATACATAGACCAGCACAGTATGCCTAGAGAAGAGAATGGCATGTACAAGACCTGGCATGCTGAAAATCCAACGGCCTTGTCCATAGTCAGCCATGAGGAGCAAGACAAAGGACAGCTCCAAGATCTCCCTTGCGTTCTCGCCTGCTTCCCCCCCCCCCCCCCGTGTTTTCTTTAAGAAGTCCAAGGACAAGGGCCAACCATATGTAAATGTAGGAACATGTAACAAGGGTACCAAGTCCTGAGAGGCCTTGGGTGCTGCCCTATGGAAGACACAAGTTTAACAGTCAGAGAAAGGAGTGGTAATTAAGAAAAAGAAGGAATATCCAGAGTTGTAAGAGAAGACCCAGGGGATGTTGGAGCCAACAAAGAAGGTTCTTTAAGAAAGAAGACAAACAACAGGCAAGCTACAGACATCCAAAGGCCCATCCATAGCTACATCTACACAGCACTGGCGAGCAGATGATGCCCAGAGGCCCACTAACTGCTTGGACCACAGCAGGAATAACTACAACATACAGGTATGTGGTGGTGAGATGAGAGGAAAGAGAGGAGAACAGGTTGAACATCATGATGAGAGATGGAACTGGAGACCCGAGGATTGAGAGGAACAGCCTGTTGTGAGTAGCCTGCCCCACCAGTAAGTAGCCTGCCCTACCACTTGAGGCCGTGGTGAAATTCTAGCCTATGCTACTCTGAGGGTCATGTCTGCAATCATGGCCATGCAGCAGCAAGGGTACGTGTCAATGTCCATAGTTCATTTTTTACCACTAAGGAACATGTGGACATCCCTTGTCTGGGCTGCCGTCTGGGACCGTGCTAATGTCTAAGGGCTGTGCAGAGATGACCCTGCTCCTCACTTGCTGTGGCACTCTGGAGAGCTGGCCTCACCTCTCACCAGCTGCAGCACTCTGGAGAGCAGGATCTAGGGAAAGCGGGACCCCAGGGTGTAAGAATGGGGAGAGCTGGCCCAACCACTTAAGAGGCATGGGGGCGATGCCTTTCCTCCCTCACCATCTGCAGCAGTAGAGAGCAGCTCCTGCAATCGTGGGAGCTGGAGAGCTGCCCCTGCCCCTCACCTGCTTCAGCACCTGGGAGGGTGAGCCCTGTACCTCACCTGAGAAACACAGCAGAGCAGCTATTCCTGACAGGAGCACTGGTCAGACGGTCCTGAGGGCATGAGCACAGGGAAGCTGTCCCCCCACCCCCACACACACACATACACTAGCCTGCTGTGAGGTAGTGTGGACATGGTGGAGTTGACCTCCCCCCATATCCCACCTTCCTGGTGTTGGCAAGGGGAGAGCTGGCCCTGGTGGCATGGGGGCAGGAGATGGTGCTTTGTTGCTTGACAGCTGCAGAATTGGGTGAACTAGCTAGGGCAGTGTGGGATAGCTCACTGACCCTGGTGATATGACTGCAAGAGAGAGGGCATGCTAACCAATTCGGCTACCACTCAGGCCCAGAAGAAGGGCTTTGAGTTGGCCCACCCTGACATTTACCTCATCTACAAACTACTAGAGCATGTGAACAGACTCATGCTATAGAGTCAAAGCTGCAGGACCTCCATGACATAGGGCAACAACAGGATATCTGACAGGAGTCCTAGTGAGGATCCAGGCTCTATCTATCGGATGCCAGAAGCCTCCAATCAGCTCAATAAGTCACTGCAATTAATATTTGCTAGTAAAGATTACTTTGAACAAAAACAGTATACTGTGGGACATATTGTAATACACGGTAACTTGTATGACAAGATTTTTTTTTATGTTTCGTTTTGTTTGTTCTTATTTTTGCTTTTTATTTTCTTTTGGGAGAAGTGGCAGGGGCAGAGGGTGGATAAAAGGGATGGAGAGGTCTATGGGATTGGGGTTCCTGATGTGAAACTCACAAAGAATCAATAAAACTTAAAAAAAAAAAAGAACACAGGATAGACTAACACATAAAACATATCCACAGAGGGCACTTCCAGATTTCTTGAATGAATTAGTAGATAGAAATTAGATTTTTCAAAACGTAAGTAAAAAAACCTGTATCTTTTCTAACACAAGTCCCTCCTTACAGGTTAACCTCAGTCTTAAGTATAGTTGATCTTGGCTTCTATCTTGCACCTGGTCAAGGATGTTCTAAGCAATTCTGACTCTGTAAGAAATGAAACACCTTTGATTTTCACCAGGCACAGATAATAATGAGATAAGAAGAGCAACAGAAAATGTAAATAATCATTTTTTAGAGTAAACCAACAATTTCATATCTGCATGATAATCTTAATTATAAAGTCATGTATCACAATATAATTACCAATGGTCATAACATTTAGATATGTGTTAGAGCTGGGTGTCTAAATCCCTTAAACAAATTGGTTTACACAGACCTGTTAGCAAGGCTGAGCTTGCCAGCTACCTGTGAGGTTACTAATTACCTGTGAGAGAGCTACTGACCTATCAGGAATGGGTTGACATTTCTCAGCTGCCTCCCCATGCTCCCCATTGGAAGCAATTCTCACAATGCAGGAACATACACACAAGCTGTCTGCACAGGAGAGTCCTGGCACGCCAGGCTGCCTTTCTATACAGGTAAATGCCAGTTTGTTCACCCTGGGTACCTGGTTGGAGCAACTGGTCTGACTGTAACTTCCTACCACACTGTCACAGTGTAAACCCAGACAGCATTTGAATTATCTCTGGCTTCATCAGAGAAGTTGGGTGGGATGCTAGGCTTTGTCTTAACCCAAGGAGGTTTCTTATTGTCTTACTAGACACTCCAAAGCTTATATTACAGATATCCCCCACATATAAAGTCTGGGGTATATATTTGGGGCTGATATTTCTTAGAAAACAATACATAGAGGCAAGATTATAGTGACCTGACCAGATATTGAAGATTTCCCTTCCATCTCAGTAGGCAATATTCCACAGGGCTAAAAGTCATTTAACAGTCAGGCTTGGTGGTCCATATCTGTTATCACAGCTTTTCAGAATGTTAAGACCAGAGGATCATAAGTTCAAGGGCTGCCTGGATTATGGACTGCATTTAAAAAGATTTTGTGATTTTACAGGAGACTTTCAAATATGAAAAAAATAAAAATGGACACAAGAGTAGCCCAGTGTAGTCCATGCTGAATCGACATGAAATTGTTCTAAGTACAAACAAGACACTGTGTTTAGAACGATTTCCCCACACTCCAGTAACATCTAAGTGATCTTACAAATATATAAGAATGTCTACTCTATATAGTGAGCATATTCAAAATAAAAAGATTCCAAACATTTATACTGGATGAATATTTATTTGAGTAAATTCACGGGAGAAGAAGATTTTTTTCTCTCTTTTAGTAATACTTGTTATATTTATGAATCAGAACTATGTGTCCTGGTAAGTTTATATTTATAATGAATCTCAATTGGTTACCTAATAACAAGTAGTCAGCTCTGAGATCATATATGTAGAAACACAGTCCAGGAATGGATTCACAAGACGATTCAGAGTGCCTGTGAGAAAACTCCAAGAAAAAAAAGACAAGAGATCGCTTGTGACCTCAGTTTCTTCAAAACACAGAATTGTTCTTGGAATATGCTTTTAAATTCCTCCCAAGTGTAGCAGATAAGAGGGAGTGTATTCTGATTACTCATCATTTCCTGACGCAGTTAAAGGCAATTAGGCATTGAATAAAACTACCCCTATATTCCTCTCTGGAAAAACATGTTTTGGTCATGTGTGTCTTGTCCTTGTGACTGTACTCTTCTTGAACCTGTGAGAATTTTACTCATGTGATTTCTCTTAATAGTACAAACGTCTGATGCTCTGAATAAAGCCGGGTACTGCATGCAGCTACAGTCTTCCTCATTTATTGGATCTATTTTCCCAGGTCTCACCACCTCTAAAATGGTGACACCCTCCCTCCTTCCCTCTCTCTCTCTCTCTGTCTCTGTCTCTCTCTCCATTACATATATATACATACACATATACATATATGTGCGTGTATGTATATATATATTATATAACATAAATATGTATCTGTTAATATTTTGTCAACATAAGGTAGTGTCATCTGAGAAGAGATACCTCAATTGCCAAAAGTGCTTCTATTGTATTTTCTTGTAGGAAAGTTTGTAGCGTAATTTTTTCAATGCTATAGGAGGGCCCAAGCATGAATGATGCAGGCAGGTTCACCCCTGGGCTAAATGTCTTAAGTAGTCTAAGAAAGAAGGTTGAACAAGGCATGGGGATCAAGCCAATGAGCAACATTGGTCTCTGTTCCTCTATGGTCTCTGTATCAGTTCCTGCCTCCAGGCCCCTGCTTTGAGTCTGTGTATTATCGTCCCTTCCTAATGGATTATGAGCTGCAAAATGAAATAAAACCTTTTCTCCCCAAGGTGGTTTTGGTCACAGTGTTCATCCAAGTCCTATAAAACAAATGAGGGTGCTGTCATATAACACATATGGAAGGTGAAATGTCTTGTACTCAGAGGCTGGATGTTAGTTTCCTGTCATGACAGCAAGCACCTGAGATAATCTGCACACAAGGAGAAAGGGCTGGCTTTGGCTCACTCCTGTCCATGCCTGGTTGGTACAATGGCTTCTGGGTAGATAGCAAGGCACCATGTCCTGTGAGGTTGTCTGTGCTACAGCAGCACCAGCACCTGATGGCTGGGAAGTAGGAAGAAGGATCAGGGTCTTCCTACTCAGCCTCCAAGGACATGATTCCAATGACTTAGCTCCCTTCCAGTAGTCTGATGTTTTAAACGTTGCACCTGCTAGGGTTCTAAGCCATGACAAAACCTTTATTACACAATCTTTTAACTATTGTTGTAGATTCTGAGCACCCAGTGTTCCAGGAAATGTGCTGATTGCAGGTAATAGAAATGGCCTATCCTTTTGGGAGAGGTACGAAACACAACAAAATCAGGGTTTTTCATGTGGAGACATGCATTCTGCTGTGCAGTAAAGAGAGGGCACTGGGAAATGCTCAGCTCTTATGAGCACTTGCTGCTTCTGCAGTGGACTTTGGATTCAGTTCCTGACACCCACATGGCACCTCAAAATCGTCTGTAATTCTATTTCCAGGGTATCTGGTAGCTTCTTCTAGCTTCGGTGATCACCATGCATACATAAAGTGCATATATATATATATATATATATATATATATATATATACACACACACATACATACATACATGCAGGCATGTACTATATTTTCTAGAGACTCTATTTGCCATGCTAATGTATCTATGCTAATATTTTACTTAACTAGTTTATAACATTCTCTAATCCTCAGAAATTGACAGGCATCTTGGAGACTTAAAGATACTTGATAGTATTTGGGAAAAAAACAATAAAGAGAATGCTAAGCTCCCAAGTGAGAATGCAAAGTACAACAAAGAAGCAAAAACCCATCCAGAAGGATTAAACACCCTCCCCTTACCCAGCAGTTACCAAATTATAGCAGAAGAAAGATAGGCTTCATTTTCTCTATAACTCTCTCATAAGCTAAAACTTCAATTCATGATCCAAAATAATAATAAAATCAAACTTAAATAAACTTAAAACTGTTTGTTTTTCTCTGTAATTAATTAATATTTTATTTATTCACATTCCAAATGTTGCTTCCTCTCCTGGTCCCTCATCCCAGAGTTCTTCACCCCATTGCACCCCTCCTTTACCTCCAGCATCCCCGCTTGATCACCCTGGGGCATCAAGTCTCTACAGGATTAGGCACATCCTCTACCACTGAGGCCAGACAAGGCAATCCTCTGCTACATATATCTGTAGGGGGAGGGGCCTGGACCAGCCTCTGTATGCTCTCTGGTTGGTGGTTTAGTCACTGAGAGCTCCCTGGGGTCCAGGTTAGTTGACACTGTTGGTCTTCCTGTGGGGTTGCCATGCCCTTCAGCTCCTTCAGTCCTTCCCCAAACTCTTCCATAGGGGTCCCTGACCTCAGTCCAGTTGTTGGCTGTATCTGCATCTGTCTCAGTCAGTTGCTGGCAGAGCGTCTCAGAGGACAGAAAACTGTTGTTTTTGTTTTTCTTTTTGTTTTCAAAAATTCAACTTTATCAGTTTTATTGATTCCTAGCACAACCTGGTATCCCTGACTCTCTTGGCTTTGCACTGAATGGCATTATGCAATGATTAGTACTATTCTCTACTCGTTTTTTGCTGTCAAACTGCTCCTCATGAAGTGCTCAGAGAGGATGAACATACACTTCTGAAGCCTGAGGTCAAGTGTACCTTGGACAACAAGTTCCTAATTCCTCTCCTTCCAAAAGCCATGCAGAATCGACTCGGTGACCTGAAAATCTGTGGGAATCCCACAGAATGACAACCTTCAGAGCTCCAGGCGGAAGGACTGTCTCTCTCACCATGATGGGTGACACACTTAGGTCAAAGCCCCAGTAACAGGGTTCTGCCATGTCTCTGCTCTTACCAAATAAGCAGTTTGGAGGAAATAAACTCCAGACTCCCAGTAGTTCCAAGATGTTGAAACAACAAAAGCATTAGGATTTTGAGCTTTGAGGAAGGAGAATTAAGAGGATATAGATTTAATAACACACTGCCACAGGGCTGGTCTACTCTTAATCAAGAGAAATCGCCACTACCATAGTTTGATACAAGGTTGGTATAAGAAAAAGAGCTCAAAATAATTAAAGAGAATGAGTTTTAATGATCCTGTTTTATTGAACCAATTGGCTACTTTAAATAGGAATAGGACATTCTCATAATTTCCTTTACGCATGTATGTCCAAAACTCTCTATGAAGTGCATTAAGGTATTTATGAAGATGGAGTATAATGATGGGCAATTATTGTATGTACTTGCCCTCCTATGTCCTGAGTTCCTAGCAGAAGGAATGAGAAGTCAGAGTCTGAGGTTATAGGTTGAGAGGATGGCTCAGTCTGCACAGAGCTTGACATGCAATCCTTAGGACCTGAGCCCAAACCCCAAATCCACACAAAAATATTAGTCATGATTGTGTGCTTGTAATTCCAGCCCTGTGAAGGAGGAGCCAGGAGGATCCTTCCCTGTCAGCCATTCTAGACTAATGGGTAAACTTTAGAACAGTGTGAGATCCTGAGATAGCCCTCCTAGTGTGAGGATGATACCCTAAGGGTATCATCTAGCCTGAATGTACTAACATAGTCACATACCCGCATATAGAGGCCCATAGACATACTCGTTCATGTATAGACCCATGCACTTGCATAGCACTAATACACACACACAAAACAACACTAATACACATACATAAAGATATTCGATGCTTTATATGTGCACTTATGAAGGGCATAGTTTTCCTTAAGTGAGACAAAAAACTACAGATATACACAAAGTATTGTTTATAGTGGCATCCTTTCCTTCTCTGTCTCTCTCCTTCCCTCTCCTCTCTCCCTGTCCCACACTCCCTCACCCTCTCAGCTTTTTAAACAGTGTCTTTCCACATGATAGGATTAAGGGCCTGCAGCACCATGCCTAGCTGAACAAAATGTTTTGATGGGAAAATTGATACAACCCTCCATTACTTCAATTAAAATCTTTAAAGAAATGTGTACTGAAAAAATTAAGGGAAGGGGGCTTTAAACATCAAAGGACTTGTTTCTCTGTAATAAGTCACTCAGCACATTCAATATTTAAGCTCCCACCTGAGTATCCTATGCTGAAAGTCAGTGAATGACCAAGAAATAAATAGTGAGAAGAAACACAAACAATGCTCAAAAGGTCTTCGTGTGGGGAAGCTGACTACGGGAATTGCTCAGGGGACAAGGAGATTTCTGGTCTATAAGACCAGAGTTCATAATGACTGCAAGCCAGGTGTGCATGACTGCCTAACTGAGATCCTTGAGGCCATCTGGCTGGCAGACCCGCCGAATCAGCAAGCTGCAAGTTCAGGTGAGAAACCATGCCCCGATATATAAAGTGGAAAATAATGGAAAAAAATGACGTAACATTAATCCTTGGCCTACACATACATATGCACACACATACACACACACACACACACACACACGCACACACACACCACACACACCACATACACTCACACATACACACACATGTTCACACATATTCACACACACATACACTCGTGTGTGCGTACATACACACTCATGTGCACACACACATACATGTGCACACACACTCTCACATGCACACCATGCATATGTAAATTAACAGCTTTGTTGTTGCAGTTTTGGTGTTGAATGCTGTTTTTTTCTGCTCCCTTATTTCACACTAACTGTGCTCTAGTGACTGGGAAGAACACAGTTCAGATTTGGACCTGCTTTTGTGGCTCCCAGTGTGGTAGATATCTAGAGAATGTGTTCAATGCAGCAGAGAGATTCTTAGAGTGCAGTTTCATTTTCTTTTCTTTTTACTTAGAAAATACCCTTCCAATTTCCCGTGACAAGGCAGCTTCCAAGGTGACAGCTGGACCGGCTGTACCCAACCAAGCAACTAGCGGGCATGTTTAGCAACACTTTTCGAATTCACAGTTTGATTTTTCTTAGTGAGACAGATGACTGGAAGGACAAATGGAGGCCTGAGGAGAAGCACTACCACAGAAGGAAGACGGGATCGAGGCAGAAAAGAAGCATGGGGTGCGAGGCTCATTTCAGAGAGGGGAAGCTGGCTGCAGAAATACTCTTGTCCAAGAAAGCTGCCTCAGCAGTGCTTGAGCCTCTTGCCTTCTTCACCAGAGGATGGATGATTGTGCGAGCTTCCTCAGTGTTTAAGTTAGGGTTTACTGCTGTGAACAGACACCATGACCGAGGCAACTCTTGTAAGGACAACATTTAATTGGGGCTGGCTTACAGGTTCAGAAGTTCAGTCCATTATCCTCAAGGCGGGAACATGGCAGCATCCAGGCAGGCATGGTGCAGGAGGAGCTGAGAGTTCTACATCTTCATCTTAAGGCTGCTAGAAGACTACTGACTTCCAGGCAGCTAGGATGAGGGTCTTAAAGTCCCACACCCAAGTGACACACCCACTCCAACAGGGCCACACCTCCTAATAATGCCATTCCCTGGGCCGAGCATATACAAATCATAACACCCAGTCTCCTAGGTAAATCAGCCTCTCTTACTTCACCTTTCTTAAGATGCAAAGATTTTTTTGTTTCATTTTATTTTTCATTTCTAAAACTCCTTGTGCTTTGTTGCCTAGAATATTTTCCAGTAGCAATAGTTAAATGAGTCAGAACAACGCAGGTGCCCCACCCTCCTCTCTACCTGTCATGTGCTGAGCCTGTGATAATGTTTCAGTTAACTAGATAGGACCTAGAAATATCTACACAACAGAAACCTAGGCACATCTACAGAGAAGCTACTAGACTGGGTGGAAGGGGTGGAGAGCCCACCCTGAGCGTGAGCAGTGCCACTCCACTGAGCCCTTGCCTTAGTTAAGAAGGCTGAAGTACCTTGGGCACCTGCACTCATTTCCCTTGGCTTCCAGACCCCAGCTGCTTCACGTTCTTGCAGCCATAGCTGTGCCCTCAAAGTGGGAGCAAAGGAAACGCTTCGCTCCTAGAGATTCTCGTTGTCAGAAAGGAACAAAGCACCTATTCATTGCCATTACACTGTTTAAGGTCTAGCCCCCTCCCTTTTATCTCCTTGGCAGATGAACTGAACACAGTCTGTAGCCTAAAATCATCTACTGGTATCAATTCTGTAGGGCTTAAATGCCTTTGTTTTATTAAAATGCATTTTTAAAAGTTCAAAGATTTAAGGAAAAAAAATCCTCAGGTGAAGCCATGTATTGCAGGGGAAGGATGATGATGGTGATGATGATGATGATGATGATGATGATGATGATGATGTTGATGGTGTTATGATTTTGCTAGGGAGACCAAAGCAACCTGCTACATCAGCCCATATCATTTGATATGTGTGGCCATGGTCCTTCATTTTCAACAATCTTTCTCTTCCAAGCATTTTGAAAAATCGTGTTTTCTAGGAAGAAGTCATTAGTGAGGGCCTGCCGGGGAGGTTGTTTACTTGTAATACTGGCTCCTGGTATCTCCAGCCAAGCAAGAGCACTTGTGTCTCATGTCTCTAGTCCCAGTGGCTTTCTCGGGTGGGGAGAGTTCCAGGAAGGCACCCGACTGTCACTCTCTGGCCCTCAATCCCTCAACACTTCTAAGGAACACTGTGCAGTGAGGAAAGGAAAATGCCTTCCTAACTAGAGTGCTTCAAAACAGAGAGCACTCATATTATACGAGACTAAATACAACATAAATATATGTTCAGGATGCATTTATCTCTACACAGAATAGATAAAAGTATACCATATAATAAAATATGTGTGAGTGTGTGTAAATGCCACTTAAAGACATAGGATATCTATATATAAATATATAAGCAGTATATGATTACACAGTTTATTAATCACATAAAAATTTTATATAGAATATACACATATATAAATGGGTATATATATATTATTACATAAAATATATATTTGTATAAAATATATTTACATATATTTACATAAATGGATATTATCTGTCTATATATTTTTATATTTTATGTATAATATATAAGGTATATACTTTTTATATTTTATATAAATGGGTATTATCTATTATTCATTTTTCTAACTCAGAGTTAAAGGAATAGAATGGTTTGTTTGTCCCATTTCATCTCTTCAGAAATGTGTGATCTGAATGGATTCTCTCTTTCTCTCTCTCCTTCCCTTCCTCCCTTCCTCTGTCCCTCCCACTTATTCTTCACACTACTATCAAGAGTGATTTTTCTATTACACAATCACTACTCCCATTAAGCCTTCAGTGATTGCCATGGTAACCAAACTACACTGCAAAGTCAACAAAGCTACCTGCCCACCTCTCCAGCTTCAATTCCCATCAGGTCCAGCCACAGTCTCCACACATGACACACAATGCTATTGTCACGCCTCTAAATGTGCTTCATTCCATTTATGTGGGGCCCCTAACAAGCGCCACTGCCACCGAGATCCAACAGTCTATGTCCAGCACTCCTGGACATCAACTCAGGGCAGCTCACTGCACCTCTGGAAGCTGCAGCTTCTCCCAACTCCGGGGTCTCTGTTGTTGTAGAACAGTCCACTCCTCTCCTGTCACTTATTGTAATCACACTTCTAACTCCTCCCTTACTTCCTAGAAAGCCAGGCTTGGTATTCATCTCAGCTTTTCCAGAGCTATGTGTCTATTAACACAGAGGAGGGGGTCCTACAAAGATTGAAGAAATCAGTGAAAAATAAATGAACAGCTTTAAACATACACACACACATGCACACTTACACACACACACTCACTCGTGCATATACACACATACACACACATACATATACACACATATATACACTCATACACACACTCATACGTATAAACATACACACACACATGCACACTTACACACACACACTCACTCGTGCATATACATACATACACACACATACATATACACACATATATACAAATAAACACACTCATACACACACATGCACATGCACAAATAAACACACTCATATACACATACACACAAACACACACACACATATATATATATACATACACACTCATACACAGTTACATACATTCATATACACATATACATGCACACACACATGCACACACAAGTCCTGATGCCACACAGAGCTAAGAATCGTTGGGAAAAAGTCTGAAAATAGTGACAGGAAATAAGCACACATCCCCTCCCTGACGTCATATTTTCAGTTTTACACAATGTCAGCACAAACTTCAGCAGAGCTCAGCTCTTTTGCTAAACTTGTTTCGTGTTATAATTTTCAAAATTCTAGCATGTGCTATCTAAATACATTTCAAAAATAACCTTGTGATATTTGGATTTAAACATCTCCATTTTCCAAGAAAGGAAAGCGAGGAACAAAATATAAAGCAACTAATGAAAATTCAGTCCTGTGACCAGGGATCTGTGCTGTGAGAAAGGCCTGCAGCTGCCTCCTAGCATGCTGCACAGTCTGCACCCCCTTCCCAGAGCTGCATCAGAGTGAGCCCGCGCGGGGGCAGGCAAGCCATCCACAGGCCATGGAAATAAAGTCTTGAGGGGACAGAACACAAGGACTAATAATTACACTCTGTTCACTGGTCACAGGTGGGTCACCTCGTGCTGAACAGCAAGGACCACAAAACAAAACCTGTTGCTATGAGAAGTCAGGATGGCTCGGAATGAGCAGCTGTGAAGGAGCAGCACCACGGTTGCTGCTGATGGAGTCTAATCTCCATACTGCTGCTTCCGTATCCTGCAGCATTTGAGGACTTCTTATTTCTTTTATTTCTTTTAAATTATAATATAATTATATCATTTCTACCTTCACTTTCCTCCCTCTAAGCTGTCCAATATGCCCCTCCCCAATCTCTTTCAAATTCATAGCTTCTTCCTTCAGTAATTATTGCATGCCTATAAGTATGTATATGATGTATATGTATATGATGTATATGTATATATGTGTATGTGTATGTGATGTGTATATGTATATGCGTATGCGTATGTGTATGTATATGTATGTGTATATGTATATACATTCCTAAGTATAACCTGGGCAGTCTGTATAATATTACTCATGTTGTGTTTTCGCGGCTGACTATTTTTGTATTGGCTAATCATGATTCATTGAATGGAGGGAAATAATGGTAATTTACAGAGAACATGAAACTGTGTATTTGATACTCTTAGGGTCAGAAAGGGAGGGGGAGAAATGACTTAATTATAACACAACCTCAAAAATGAAAGATGACAAAAGAATGTGTTTCAGAGTGCACGCTACGGCAGAATACATAAGAGGATGACGTGTTTTATAAAAGGCAAGGCAAATATTATCTCTGTCCTCATCCATATCAGGATCCAGTACTCTGCCTGAAAATTAGATAATATCCTGTTATGGTTAAAAATTATGTTTTTTTCTATCATTTATATAACCATTAAAAGTTAAAAAGCAAAATAACATTGCGAACTCATTCATATCTTAACATCACCTTTTAGCGTATGAATCAATTTTTGAATGTTGCTATGGAGAATACAAGGAATTGCTTTTTTTTTTTTTTTTTAAATAAACAGATGGGGCCATCATTTTATGTGGCTAAGACTATGTTATTGCTGAAATACTACACTAATCTTTTGACTCAGCCATGCTGAGCCTGTGTTTTATTGTGCGGGAATGCTGACATACGGCATGAGAAAGGAGTGCGAGTCCATCACAGAGCAACACTGGATGAGCTGAATGACGTCACCTCCAGCTTAGCGAGAGGACCAGGATCCTATCACATGACTTCAGCAGCGCCCAGTACCACACAGTACCTGTCCTTACAGCAGCACCACAATCCATGGCCCTGAATAGGGGACAGTGGAGGGGTAGACTCAGCGACTCCCAGCCCTTCCTTCCAACACAGGACTGTAAAGGCTACTTAGCAGCCATTCAACATTGATGGAAAGCTGGCTTGTTGTTTAGAGATAATAACCTAGGCCTAAGTGTTAGCACACTATCATCCCAAGTCTCAGGACTCTCAAATTGCCTTAACTAAAATAGTGACTTAAAAGAAGATCAGAAATTCAAAGGAAACCGGATTTTAATGAAGCCACAAGATGAAGAGACAGGGTCAGGCTAGGAGAGAAGAGATTCTAAGTTTCACAGGAATTCAAAACCAGGCAAGAGTAGAAGTTGCAACACAGGAAACATCCAACTAAAGTATACAACTAAAATTAAGGTAAAAATATTGTCAGACAATTTATGTTTCAAAAACGTATGAAATGAAGCCTGCATGATTCTGTAGAGTTCCTCAATCCCTACAGTTATAGAGTGATGTGAAGTTAACCAGAACCACAGCCCTGCTAGTCACCCCTGCTGACTGGCTTGTTTCTTGTGCCTTGCGCTGCCCGCTTTAGTATACTCCCATGATCAGTATCTCAGAGGTGGCTCTGTCAGCTGTGGGCGGAGCCTCTCACATCAGTCATGAACAATGCAAACGTTCCCACAGATCTGCCTACAGGCCAGTTTACAGGCATTTGTCAGTTGAGGTTCCCTCTTCCCGGTTGACTCTAACTTGTGTCAAGTTGATAAAAACACACACACACACACACACATGTTGAAAAAGAGAAATATAATTTTAGTTAAGAAAACATTCTATTTTTACAATAATTAGTGCCTACCCTACTTTTAAAACTTCTATCAGACAATGATGTCACCGAAGCAAATAACTTGAGAAGACATACAGCATAGATTTTGAAAATTACAGTTTCCTTAAATATAAAAACTATTTATAAAATTCATCAGAGAAATGGCCTTCATCCTCATAAAAATGCAGTTCAAGTAGGAACTCTTTTTATTCTTTCTTGTGGGTGTATGTGCACATGTATTTGTTGGTATAGGTATCAGATATATATATATACATATACATATATATATGTATGTATATATATCTATATATGTATAAATGTATATATACATAGATATCAACACAGAACGTCTTCTTCACTTACTCTCCATCTTTTGAAATAACTTATTTTTTTAGTGTATGTGTGTGGATACACACACACACACACACACACACACACACACTTATATATATAAAGCATCATGATGGGGCAGCTAAACGTGTTAATATTATTATGTTATGATGTATGGGCATTTTTTCAAGATACTTGTAAATGTTAATCTTGATTAATTCTTGGAATGTAACTACTGGATTTTTTTCTTTGTTCTACTTTGCCTAGTTTTAAATTATTTACACACGTTAGCTACAATGTAAAGAAACTGGGTTCTCTTTGCTATCACAAAAATATAAAATTCAAACTGAAAAAAAGTATTGATTAAATATATAGCATGTTGAAAGGGGGAAACCAGAGGGCTGAATCTTGCTGCCACACATGGGCACCTTCTGTGACAGCTCACTAAATTAGAGTTCATCTTATCATGTAGACAGTGAAACAAACTTCAGGTCTCAGAAGAATCCTCGAGAACTGGATCAACTGAAGAGGCTACACACATGCTAAGATAACAAATCATGCCATTATGAAAACATTAAAAACATATATCAACATTTAAAAGAGAACTGTGGAAATTTCAACTGTAAGATGCATAATCTCCTCAAAGCACTTGAAGGGCTGTTGCTTGAACATTTTTCCTGGAGATTTACAAACACTACACTGGAGAGAGTACAATTCTACCTAACTCCAGCATGGCACTCTACTGAGTTTGCTGGGCGTGGGTGAGGGGTGATGTGCAGGAGCATGAATAACTCCAAAGTAGCTACTGGAACCACATGTCACCACAGCATGCATGATGATTTCGCTACAGCCAAGCATGCCTTGAGAGCACGTGTGCATGTGTTGCTAGGAAAGAATCATAGACTTTTGGTAGGAACTTGCAAGACATTCAGAATCACACATGAGGAGCTCCTGACCCTTCTAAGCTCCTTCTTGGATGCAAAGGCACTGCAAACAGGTAGAACAGGTAAATATACAATGGGTGTGGGGCCATGGGCTTGAACCTTGAACCCACGGTCAATAGCTCTGTATCTCAAGTCAAACACGGCTTATCTGTCACACATTTTCTCCCCAAGATAATGTGTTTATAAATACATTATTACATGGACCACGAACTGGCTTTGTTATCTGCATGAGCTGAAGGGACGCAGACCAGCACCTCTTTGGTGGCATCCACATACGCCCATGTGTGACATGGGACTTTAAGAGCACCCTGACAATTAGTTTTAGAGTTACAAATGTATTTAAGCAAGAAGGCAAGCTCAAAACATTAAGTCACAGTGAGGTAAGGTGAGTGCAAAGTATATGAAGAGCTCTTCACATGTGATTCCAGATTCTTGATTTTTAGTCAGGGGTTATGACTAGCTGAACATACTTTCCTACCCCCACCCAGGGCTTTGCTTTCTTCCTTTTAATTGCCAACAGTAAAAGAAAAGCAAGGACATACTAAAAGGAAAGGTTTAGGAACAAGCAGTTCATAAGTTTTAAACTGCATGATTGCTTAAATACTATGATTAAATCTCATGCCTTAATGTTTCATTATGTCCAGAACATAAACCTTTCCATATACCCACCCCTGACTACACTGTGTATGTCATCCACCTCTAGGCCATTTGTACTTACAAGATTGGATGTCATGATATCATTGCATGTCTGTGTTCTAGTGACCATTTTCTTACTTAATGATATACTTAATCCTTAAGGATATTAATTGTAGAGGCAGCCTGGAGGTAGAATCCCTGGAGGAACAGATGCATTCTGATACTATTTGACAATACTGCAGGTTACAGAGGACAAAACACAGGATATACCAGGTTAGGTTCTATTTGAGGTTCTGAACATCCACTTTATGTGTGTGTCTGTGGCTGGGTGGGTGGTTGATCTTAAAATATAACCCCTGTACATAAGGAAACTACTATAGTCATATATAGAAAGCCAGATCAAGAAGAGATGGTCTAGAAGATAAGGGACAATACAATGGAAGAAAACTGTTCTCACCACCTCTTATTAAAAACACCGACTTTATTGCATCATGTCAAACGACTTATTGTTCAAGACAAGTATTTAAGAAGTGGCCTTCTGGGAAATTGATATCCCATCATTATCTACCTGATCTGTTGTTCAGTGGCAATGATAATGAGGAAAATAATTCTTGTGTCTCGGCAGCTCCTGGTTTATTGCTTTTCCTTTCACGAATGCTCAAGGCTGAGTCACTGTCTATAGACTCATTAAGGACAACGCACGAAACAGTCGACCATTTCCTTTTGGTCTGCTAAAGACACTAGACAAATAAGCCATTTCAGCCCATTTTTCCTGTTAGTGGATTGCAGAAACGCTTTTCTGTCTCTTGAAAATACACGGGAGATGCTGTGTTGAATCCACAAATGAGTTACCATACAAAGCTTTCCTTCACTAATCACTGACATGAATTTGATGGTTCATGCTACAGTGTGGGCGAATGATTTTAAATATTTGTAGGCCTGTTTACAAATGTCAGGTAACAGATAAAAATACTGTTATTCATAGTCTCTTAATCTGTTCCGTGCATTTCTAACCAAAAACCCCCAATATTATACACCCACAGATTAAATAATGATAGTGTGATGATATTATCTATTGAGTCTTAATATTTGATTACTTTAAAAACTGTTTTTGAGACAGGCTTTCACTGTGTAGCTCTGAGTGGCCTAGAATTTGCTCTGTTGAATAAGCTGTCCTTAGAGTCATAGAGATTACCTGTCTTTGCTTCCCGAGTGCTGGGATTTAAGGTGTGTTCCATTGTGCTTGGCTGTCATGTATAGTATTTTATCATTTAAAAATACTGAATACTGTCTAATGTCATAAAACACTCTTTAAAATACATGACTTTCATGTGCCTAACCATTTCAACATTCACCATGACTACTATAAATAATTTTTTACTTTTTATGAAGATGTATATATCATATGTATGTATACATGTATATATATATATATAAAATATATTTCCTATATAGTACTTTAAACAAGGAGCAGCAAACTTAATGTTTTATGTCAATAATGGTGCCTCTTTGGTATGTATCCAATACCATCATGGTGGTGCTTAGAAGCACTGCTGAAACATGAAAATAAATGAATGTGCTATGGTCCAATGAAAATTCACTAGAAATTTCATGCAATGTTCACATGACATGTCATGTTTTTCTTCTTCCAAGTCTTCATAGCTACCAGAACTATGAAAACCATTGTTTCCTCACAGGCACAGAGAAGTAGGAGTGGGCTGAATCTGACTGCTACTTGTGTTTTGCAAATCCTCAATGTAGGAAGTAGACTTCATGAGCATCTTTTGTTTTAGGATAGGCTGACTCTCCCTCCTACTAGAAGCCTCTTCCTCCAAGAAGGATCTCTCACAGTGAGTCACTTATCCTTACATCTGATCAATAACGGATAGTTTAACGAATCTGCAGCAGAATGAGTTTCCATGGGTGAAATCAGTGGTTTATTAGCATAACATCTATTAGACAAGAGTTCTCTCTGTTGAAGTATTTGGAGATAGTGACTAAGCCCTCTATGGGCATTTAACGTAAATTCAACCTGAGTACCATCTGTAGTTAAATACCAGGGGAGGTCAGTGACCACTGGAACTACAGCCAGAACAGATCAAGGTGGGATGATCACAGGTTTATAGCAACCCTGAGCTACATGGTGAGTTTGTTGATGAGAAAATAAAAACAAGCAAACAAACTGATGTATAAGGAAGAGTTACGAATCAGATTTTGTGAGGCTGGTAGTTAGCTATGAAAACCATGCAGTTCATTAGGGATGGACCCTTCCCTCATAATCTGTATGGCTTATGAAACCAGGAATTTCACCTGCAGGAATCTGATTACTCAAATGGAATCCGAGTCCTATTTCAGTATAGACAGTAGAGGTAAGACATTCTAGACTGCCTCAGAGATCATTAACAGATAACCACCTAAATCTTCTAAGATTGCAATCTAGATGGAGGATTTCGAGTAAAGATCAAAGACACACCATTGCCCTGTCCATTGAGTTAATCCAAATAGGCCTATCAATCTCCTGGGCAGGAAAATGACCTTCAAGCAAGACTGTCAATATAGAAATAATACAAAGCCTACCTAAAATCTCTCTGGTCATTGTCACTGTGTGAGAGTATGCTACTTTGCAGTGATCCCTTCAGTCACTGTCCACCCTCACCCCTTGAAAGCAGTTCACTTTAGTCTCTAATAAACTGCTTCCATTCTATACTCTGTCTCCTCTGAATTCTTTGACCAGAGATCATAAGGAGCAGTGAGCAAAAGAGAGGCCAGAGTGAGATCCCAGTGGCCATCCACCCTTAACAGATCAATCTGGCTGCTGCACTGATCGGACGATAAAGGCAGGGAAACTGCAATGTAGAGGGGAAGGCTAGAGATTGTAAGTGAATGCAGCAGAGAAAGAGTGGGAATGGCCACATCTGCTAAGGAGACAGCTCTCTACGTACACTCCTCAGCCTAGCTCTCTGGGCCACTTCACAGTGAGGACAGACGGTGCTCTGATTCCTGTAAGTACAGTACAGTCTCCCAAGGGAAGGGCACTTTAGCTTGATTTTATACCTGTCTCTCAAGGGACCTCAACAATGAGTAAGAGGGTGAACTATAACCTGTTCTTATCTAGGTAGGACTCAGGTTATGTCCACGGAAGTGTTACTAAGGGCATTATGTTAGTATCATCACAAAATCGGAAGAATTGTAAAACATAAATTGTAAAACATAAATCACTATTCTGATCTTTTTGTTGTTAAATGGAGTCATCAGAGTAAATATACTTGATGTTTTCTAAATTATAACTTCCAGACTTTTCCAATCAAATGATTATCAATAAGCGATTGGCTATCTTTTACTAACACTATGCTATGCTAGTCTTAAAATGCTTTACAGAGTGGTTCAGTTTGTTACATTTATATGACATGCTCATAAATACATATAGGCAAACATAAACATAAACATAAAGTTTGTCTCTCTAGTTATGCTTTTAGAAAAATAAACTTCTAAAAAAAATGTGACAAAGTATATAAATTTTATCCAGTAAGTGGCTACAGAATTGGTTTCTCATACACAGTCATAATCTTAAACACTAGGAAAACAGGTTCAGATATTTTTAGAGATGTTGCTAGGTCCTTCACTTCTGGGTAGTGACTCTAGGCCCTCTGCGAGGCCAGAGAGGAGAATATGATTGACTGTATTGGCAGTGAAGCCGTGCTGGACATGGTCAGAAGTTAGAGGAAAAAAAAAAAACAGGTCTTAGTAACTAATGAGCGGTTCCCAGTGAACGAGGGGAATAATCATTCCTCTAAGGACCTGGAGGGCAGAGAATTCAGAATGAAACGAGAGGAGTAAGTTGGAAATGGTGAGAAGAAGATCAGTCATGACTTTGTAGGGCGCCCCCTATCCAGGACAACTTGGAAGAAAAAACGTTTAAATCACAGAACATGATTAAAACGAAGGTTTTTGTTTTGTCTTGTTTTGTTTGGATTTCCAGCTTTTAAGTCCACTAAGACAAAGGTAAAAATCTGTGAGAGAAGAAGGGCTGAGAAGGAAGAGAGACTGAAAGAGCAGAGGCAGAAGGCTCACCTGCTTTCTTCCTTCCAACCATATATTTACATCCTTGCCATTTTACATACGGGTATCCTGGAGCTTCTCTGTAGAATTAAATCTTTGTTTGAGCATTCTAACTTGGACTTGTAGAAGACATTTAATTAGTTCATTACGAAGTTAGAAATTACAAAGGCGAGCATGAAATGAGCACGATGCCTCCAAGGGCGAAGTTGATGAGTCTCCAGAGACAGTTTTCTCCCTGGTCCAGTAGCATGTCTCCAGCAGGAGAACACTGGGTCCTCTGATGAAACCTACTTGAATAATCTTAGAAGCTTCATGTACTCACTTGCATATTGGTTTTAAATGCACTATATCATGTGTGTGTATGTGTGTGCTATTCTAAGGATATGCTCTATGTCAAAGATTTAATTATGGAGATGACTGCTCCTACCTTATGTAGAATCCAGTTTATTTCTGAAGGAGATACTTAAAAAAGAATCAGATGTCTATTTTGTTTTCTAAAGTGTTTGGGAAATAAACCACAGTAAAAGTGTGCTTTACTTAGAAGCTTTTGCAAACACACACACACACACACACACACACACACACACACACACACACTCAGAGGCATCCTCCTCAGCTGGCATCCTTTTGATTTTATGTTTCCTGTTGACTCAGTAAAGGCAATAGTCAATAGAAACATCCAGTGAATAGAAGTTGTTTTTTTCTAGAAAGAATACTCTCAGATCTAAGAGCATTTCTAAAAGATACAATAGGGCTGGGAGCTTAAGAAAAGAAGAGATAAGTTTCTTAAATAAGACTCTTATTGAACAACTGAGATAAAGAGAAAGGCCTTAGTGAAAGCAAGCGGCCTACTTGAAGTTGACAATTTAGGCAACAATATGCACCCCTCCCCGTTGAGAGAACACTCAAGAAGTATTGAAGATGGGCCCTGCTAACTCAGCATGCCACTACTCAGGCTATCCTTCATTGGCAACACTGCACATAATCAAGAGCCAGTCGCTTCATTAAACAGATGTTCATTGTGGTTGCCAATCTGCTACCCAGTATATATACAGAAATCAACTTTCAAAGCTCTAAAAGGGCTATAAAAATAACCACAGGCTATAGGTGATTTCTCCCCTTTGTTTCGAGGTAAAACAGGATGACTGGGTATCCATCTTGGCTTTCATAAGACTTGATTTCATGAGTCTCTGTGATAGAATCCTCCTGAGAGGATCCCCAGCAGTGCCCTACTTATCCTGAGGCTCCAGTGCACGGCTTCCATTGTCCACATCAGTGACAGCAGCTACATTTCAACCAGGCTGCTAGAGACTCTCAACAAATGTCTGTTAATTCTCTCAGTCCAAACTAAAGTGAAAGAACAGCCTAGTACTAAAGGCAGGTTAGCCAAGATATACCTTGCACAAAGTGATTATATAAACTTTTCAAAATAGGGATGCATTCAATATTTATATTCTATATTGAGCTAAACAGACTTCTGAGACATCAAACTGCAATCAATGAATCTTGGTATAAGATTTTATAAGTGTGCAAAAAATCTCAGGACAAAATTTTACCCTACATTTACTATGCTAATATATATAAGTACACACACACACAAACACGCACACACACACACACACACACACACAAATGTATATTAAAACCTAGGCTATGCCTGAAGGTGCATGCTTGCATTCCTGTTGGTCAGGGAACAGAGGCAGGGTGATTTCTCAGGCATTTGAGACCAAGTCAGTGAACTCTGTGGTATGAGTTCTAAAACAATCAATACTAAGTAATGAAACCTGTCTCAAAAATACTAAAATCCAACCAACAATCATAAACCTATTTTAAGATAAGAAAATAACTAAACATATCTGCATATTTAAGAATGAAAGTATAACGAAGTCTTTTGAGTATTCTTTTAAGTTAGCCCCCTATATCAAAAATATGTAATTTAGTTTTTAAAGGACTTTAAAAAGTAACAGTAAGAAATATCTGTCGGGTTCTGGAGATAAAATTTGCTACCAAACTGTGAACACTGGTGTTCAGATTCCCAGAACTCCCATGATATCTGCCCCTGCCCCCACAGTTCTAGTGCATGAGTGGCAGAGAGAGGATCCCCAAGGTACGTGGCTATGTGGAATAGCTGCAGTTGGTGAGCTCTGGGTACCTCAAGAGATCCTGATTCAATAAATAAAGTGTAGGGTAAGTGAGGAATACACATGAAGTAAATTTCAGGCTACATACATATTTCACATATTCACACACATATGTAAACATAAGTTTACATGCAAATTCATATCACCTACATATAGACATGCCCAAAACAGAACTATGTGCCACTTGTAAGATCTGCTGTGACATAAAAGTAATGGTGAGGAGATCCTTAAGAATTCCTGTCAATCAAGCTAGGGTAAATTATGCTTTGACAAGAGTACCCTAAATCCGTTATGGTATGAGCAACAAGAGTTTGACAAGAATTAAATCTATAGTGTCTACTGAAAGCAGGTGGAGTGGGAAGCAGGATGCAGGTGAAGGTTGATGGGCACATGGCCAGTTTGGATTGTGTGCCTTTCCATGCACCCACCATCTTTGAAGGAGTATGCACAAACAGGCATCCTGAGTTATTGACAAGAAAGAGATTTGGAGATAGGAATGTGTCACCATTCAAACCCATTCCCTGGAGCTCAAAGACTGCCATCCCACACTCTTAAGGTAGAATCCGAGGGGAGGGAGCTGTCTGCAAGGCTTCCATCCTTTCACATCCCACAGATGTCCCTTGAGCCCTCATCAAAAGTCCTCTGTTAAGCAATTTCTGTGCGGAGACTAAGCCTTGTCCCCTCACTCTACTTGTCTTAGGATGCTTTAGGTCACTTTGCTTACTGTAATCTCTCTCTAGATATAAACTGAGCATGACTCTATGTATTCTACATAAAGCCAGAGAAGCAAATACCCACTCAACTTGAAGGGCAAGCTGTGTATTTGATAAGGCCAACTTTAATAACTAATACCCATGATGCTCAAGTCTTGTAAGTGTTATCCCATAAACAAGGGAAGAAGTAGGGGTACTGCAGAGGAGAGGACAGAAGACGGAGAGCCAGGGGACCAGGGAGCCGGATGTGAGATCATGCGTCCTAGAAATGACAGGGAAGCTATGCCCATGGTAACTGAACAATCTGGCTGTCTAGACAGAACCTGAACAATGGAAACACCAACAATCATCCTACTGTAGAAGGAGAAAAATTCATGGGGCCCCACCATTAGGCAAAGAACTCTAGGCAACTAAGGAATGAGGAGACAGATAAAGAAAGTTAGTCATCCCCAGAGCTCCCTAACTGGTTATCCAATGTTGAGTGCTCAGTGTTGACATCTTATCTACACAAGCAGCATTAAACAGATGCAAGGGGTTTTGTAGGATATACAGAGAAAGAAAGAGGGAGGAAGAGAAGATGGGGACAGTGAGAGAAAGGAAAGAGAAAGGGAAGGGGAGGGGAGAGGAGGGGGACGGAGAAAGAAAAGGAGAAGGGAGGGGGAGGGAGAGTGAGAGGGGAGGGGAGGAGAGGGAAGGAGAGGAGAGGGAGAGGGGGAGGGGAAGGAGAGGAGAGGGGGAGGGGAAAGAAAGGAGAGGGAGAGGGGGAGGGGAAGGAGAGGAGAGGGAGAGGGGAGGGAGAAGGAGAAGGGAATGGAAGGAAGAGGAGAGACTGAGGGGAAGGAAAGGGGAGGGAGACTGAAGGGAAAGGGAAATGGGGAGGGGAGAGGAAGGAAGGGAGAGAGAGAAACACAGATACAGAGACAAGTGAGAGAGCACATAGAGATAATCTATTGGAGAGCCTTCAGAGATTATGGAGGTGAACCTCTTTAAGATGGTATAGGGGCTGGGACTAACTAGAGTTTTTCTGCTGTATCCAAATGTGGTAAGAACTACTAAACTCTAGTTAATTCTTTGCAAAACAAAAGGATTTTGGTCACAAATATCTAGTTTTTATTTGTTTGGAACAGTATGTCATATAGTGCAGACTGACCTTGAACTTGCTATGAAACAAACTATGGCCTTGAACTCTTGACTTTCTACACTATATCTCTCATGTGCTAGCATCACAGGTATGTGCCTTCATGCCCAACAGGGTAAATTTTCCTAAGAACCAGAAAACACATAGTTGACAAGTAACTTAAAAATTTTTAATATGATGCAATGGAGAGCAGTCTGTAAAACACATGCACAGGTTTGGTTGGCTAGTTGGTCCCAGCTTTAAATGCTGCTTTAAGGCTAGCATACATAGCTGGGCAGGATTTGCAGCAACCAAGAGTGCAACACTTTCATTTTCCTTTAATTAGGGTTTGAGATTCAAAGCAACAGAGTAGAACACATGTCATCATAACATCATTGTATATTTCCTGCCAATATCAAATGTAATGAGAATAAGCTATTAGCCATCATTCTAGTTTTTATCCGGCAACTATTACTCTGAAGGTAGAGCCTACAGTGTCTTGGATATTTTGAGGAGAACAGAACACTGGCCAGGTGCAATGCTGAGGATAGCCTCAGAAAACAAAACAACCATTCCATGGGAATACTTGGTAAAGAAATGGAGAGATTACTCTCAGAGTGTCAGGTTTGAAAAAATAAACCTCACTTTACAAATTATTTTTTTGTAATGATAACCAAACAAACCAACACTTGGAATAAAAATATTGTATTAGTTGTTCTGTTGCACTGACAAAATACTCAGCAACAACAGCTTCAGGGAGAAAGAGTTTGTTTTGGCTTTTGGTTCCAGGATCCAGTCCATCATGATGGCAGGAACTTAAAGCAGCTGGTTCCAGTGCATCCTTGGAACCAAAGAATGATGACGGTTACTGTTGAGCTCCCTGTGTCTCTTTATTCAATTCAGGACTTCAGCTCCACAAGACTGCTGCCCATCTTTTACGTGGATGTTCTTACCTTAATTAAAGGAATCTAGCAAATCAACCATAGACATACCCAGACATTTGTTTCTGTGGTGACTCTAAGACCATCAAGTTGACAAGATTAAAGCATCAAGGAAACAAATATGATGTGACCATTTCTTCCTATCTTTGGCCAAAACCGACAAGTAATTTAAATAATTAACAAGAAACCAAGGAATATGATGCAAGAGGTAGAAAATTTAACTTTGCTGGGTCAGGAGAAATTTAAAAGGACTAATCAATGTCTTAGCAATGCATGTACTGGAGTACTCATTTCAAAGCATCACTAGCTCACAGTCCAACAATGTTTTTATCTTCCATGAAGTCTATATGGGAAGAACTTGACTTTCAGCCAAAACTTGGCACACGCCATTTTAAAAACAACAACTGGAAGAAAAGATTCGCTTAAACTAATTCCAAATTTATTATCTGAGAAGCAAAGTTTTCATCCCATCAATCTAGCTGGGTCCTGACCTAAGATGGCCACCAACAGACGTGTAAAGACAGCTGTACCTTTAAAACAGATCCAGTGCACGACACCGTCTGACACGCACTTCATGAAGATTAATTAACAAAGCTCCTCACAGTGAGGAAGGCCAGCTAACAACAGTCAAAATGACAGGGTCCATTTTTCACTTGGGTCAAGATATGATGACACAGTAACAGATGGTTAACATGAACCTGACAAGAAGGAGTACGTGTCATCAAGTCCCACCTGGTGTTGTACTGAAGACACCTCAGTCATGTAGCAGCAAGCTGGACCTACACCCTGACATCAGATGCTACTCAAGTCCCAGGTTACAGACAGACACTAGCATGGGTGCAGTTCAATTTGTTTTGGGGACTGAATGTGTTATCTGTAGATGAGTTCATCTATTTTAATCTTAATAAATTTAACCTCTCATTTGATTAGCATTAAGACAGGTCTACTTCAAATCTAGATAAATAGAGGTGCAACTTTCTCCTCTGGAGGCCTTCTGTCCACTCCAATTATTGCATAGTTCTTCTCCTTTAGTTGTAGCTTTCAGTTAGAAAGAGGGAAAACTACCTATACACATCTGTTTGGCTCTTTCCTCAAAGCCACTGGAACACAGGAAAATAACACGGTCACACATATTAACATGGGAAATATTTACAATCCTAATGCAAATCCACTGAAACAGAACTGAAGCAACAGAAAGCAGATGTACTTCTCTGCAGAGCTTCGGCAGAAGGCAGATGTTGCTAGAAATAAATGGGAAACGTCTCAACCAAGGATCTCACAAACAAGAGACAATTTTCTTACAATTAAACTAGACAAGCTATCTGATGATAAACCCAGAGGGGAATGGAAGAGAAAACAGGCATAAGCACGTGAAGAACTGACATTTGTCAGTGGGGCACAGATGAATAACTTCCAAGTGGTAATTCAAATGCCCTTAAGGTTCAAAAATGCCCAGAGGTTGTGTGGAAGCCCTGCTAGGGTACCTTGTTGCTTTGCCCAGGGTAATGTCTCCAAATGTCTGTGTAGAAAAACAGAGTCCAGCTGAGCAGACCATCACCCAGAATACTCCACACTCTCTGGCACTGACCAGGCTCCAGAGAATCAAGTATGAACCTGTGATCTTTTCAATGGACAATTAAAAGAATATCTGTAATAAAATATACAGATAATTAGCATACAGATAGAATAATGTCGGGAATAAGATATCCAGAGCTATGTGGTACATATAGGAGCAATGTGTGCAGGAAGGCACTTCTATCTTTTGCTTTATTCATATAGTTACAGTTTTGCTTCCCTAATATATAACTTTATAAAAACTGGCATGTGGCTTATCCTCTGAAATTATGAACAACTCCCAACAAAGCATTGCAGCTTTCTCCAAGTTGAATATCCTTCTGCTCCTACTTCCACAGCCCACCTTAAACAGTCATGTCTTCAGTGTCTCAAAGTAAGAGCATCCACTAGACTACAGACAGAGTTTAGGTTGCCACCCAGGATGTCTACTCTTGGTGTTAAACAGCTGTCCACCTTGCAGATATCCAGGGCTTGTGACCTGCTCAAAACAACAGAATATGGGGCCCATACGTCATCATACTACATACTGCATAACAAGGATTGCATTGCCACCAAACTGGATCTTAACAGGGACCTTAACCTCTTGGCCAGGGTGCTGAAGTCAGCAGCCTTGCTGGGAAAGCCTGCAGGACATTGAGCGGTTTGAAACCTTCAAGAACCATAGGAAACCCTGGGAGCCATGCGTGCACTCCAATCTTAGACAAACAAGCAGCTGAGAGAGACAGGTCTAAATGAATACTGTCAGCAACCTGAATAAACACAAAAGCATAACCTTCTCCATTTGACCTTCAAGAAAACCCAGCCCAGCTGGTTCCTCCAATGGTGCTATAACACCCTGAGCACAGGAACTGGCTGGGAGTCCCAGCTCACACACTGGGGATGACACACATGTGTTGCTTTAGACCAAATCCAAAATGAAACAAATTCCAACACTATTCCAGTGGTGTCCTGTGGTCTGAAGGACGCATGGTGGCAAAATTTGAGTGTCACTGTGTTCTTTAGATGTTTTCATGAGTCCATTGATGTTTTACTATGTAACATGTACCATTTGTATATAAACTTTAAGCAAAATTGGACCAATACATATAAATGCATGTCACCAGGTCAAGGAACAGAGTGATCCATCTGTACCATCCACTTGCATCAGGCACATGCTAATAACTTCTGTCTATAATGGCATCAATTTGTGGAGTCCATATATTGGGCAGCCTCTCCTTCATCAAACAAAGCTGTTGAGCCTCACGTCCGTTGGTACCCATATGTCAATAATTTTGTTTCTGAACTTTCTTGTCAGAGACTATGGTACAAAATAAGATGAAAAGGAAGTGTGGTGGTTTGAAAATGCTTGGCCCACGAGATGGCACTATTAGGAGGTGTGACCTTATTGCAGGAGGTGTGGCCTTGTTAGAGGAGGAGTGGCCTGATTGGAGGAGGTGTGGCCTTATTGGAGGAGGTGTGGCCTTATTGGAGGAGGTGTGGCCTTGTTAGAGGAGGTGTGTTACTGTGTAGGTAGGCTTTGAGGTGTCTTATGCTCAAGGTTCACCCAGTGTGGAATGAGACCCTCCTCCTGGCTGCCTACAGAAGAGTCTCTTCCTGGCTGCCTTTGGACCAAGATGTAGAACTCCAGGTATTTTCAGCAACACGCCTGCCTGCAAACTGCCATACTTCCCATCATGATGATCATGGACTGAACCTCTGGAACTGTAAGCCAGCCCCAATTAAATGTTTTACTTTATAAGAGTTGGCATGGTCATAGTGTTTCTTCACAGCAATGAAACCCTAACTAAGACAGGAAGAGTCTCATTCCTGTAACTTTTAACCATTGCTGACCTCAGAAACAGCAGGCCTGCTAGACATAGCTTTCTCTCAAAGCACATGGATCATGGCTCCTGTCTGACTTCCCATCTCTATTTACAAAATAACAACTCTCAAATTACTTCTGTATTCTCAGCTTTATGCAAACAATCTAATTGCTGAAAACTGTATCAGGTCCAGGGCCTGAACTAAAGGTAGTTTCAGAAATGTATTGCCAATACTTATTCTTCTTGAAACTTTAAAGAGGCTCCAGAGAAAGGCTATGGTAGATGATAAATGATAACATATTATACCTCAAACCAAACCCATGGTATGCAACAGCCTAGCACTTGGGGACTGTTAAATGTTCGAGCAGTTTACAGAGTGAACTAAGATGGAAATTTTAGTATTTTCCCACTCCAGAGAAATCTCTAGCCCCTTGGAGCTTCCATTTATACATCTTTAAAACAAAGAGACAAAATTAAGTATTTCTGAAACCTTTCATACTCTATTTCTCTAGTTCTAAATTAGAAGTTGTGACACTACATGGTAACTCATTCATAAGAAACAAAACTAAAAAATATTGTTGAACTTGTAACCTTTTTGAAACATAAGGGTGAACTGAATTAATTTATCAGCAGTAAAATGTGAAACTACCCAGTAGAGCAGACTGTGGATATCTTGTTATAAAATACACCCCAGTTTATGAAATTTAAGGAGCAGAAATTGTTAAGCACTACTGAAAAAGAGCAAGAAATTATATACACTATAATTTCACATCACAAGTGTTTGGTAGAGACTTAAAAAAAAATCAAAGTGGCTTCAAAGTTGTTATTCTCAAGCATTAGCAAGAGAGCTGTCCACCCCCAGCACCCCAGAGGTGTCAAGAATCTCTTATTCAGTGACTCTGGGAAAACAGAGCTACATCATGACATGGCTTGTATGTGTGTTTCTTTGTCTAATTTAATCATGTAAGGCATCTCTAGTCTCCAGTCTGTTAAGATGCTTGTCAAAATGTCACATAAGGAAGATGATGAATGAACACTCTATTCTAAAATTATACAAAACAATGCAAAACACTTTCTGTGTTTTTTCCCTGCTTGCTAAGAACATACAGTGATCTGCAAACCCATGTAAAAAGTTGAAAATTATGCAGAAAGCAAAAGGAGCAGCACAATGAGAATTGCTCCCTTCATTAAAAAAAAAAACAACAAAAAACAGAAGAAGTGTAGACAAAGGATTCAGAAGGCTTCGAATGTGTGCAAATGATGTCAGAAAGTCTGAGGGTAGCTACATTTTAACATGGAGAAATTTTTATACAAAACAACATTAACATTAAATTTATGTTTCATTAGCTAGAATATACTATGCTGAGGTTCTTACTAAAGCATATGCAAATCTGACTAAATCAGATGAAGATAAAAATTAGTTTTTAGATTATTACACAGGTGATGATTTGAAGCCTATAGTGTTTCATTTAAAATCCATGGATGCTGTGCATTCTATCATATATTAAATACAAAGCATTTAAAAAAGACATGGAAAGAGAATTTTGCACATTGATAACTCTAATATCAGCACCAGGGGAGTCATCTAAATATCTTGGCTTTAGGGAGGCAAGAATAATTCATCTTTGTCTCAACCATTTCCCCTTTTCTCCACTTGCAAGTCAGAGGAAAGTTTAAAGGAACGATTGATCCTCCAGGCTACAACCACATACTAGAGGATTTCCTGTGTTTGTCAAAGTCATTTAAATGCTATAGAACAATTCTTGTTACCTATAGCTTCCTCCTATCCTACTTCATTTCCCAGTGTTCCTCCTGGCATTGAAATATTTCCTGTCTCCTACTACATTACAAAAATCCCTTAACCTTTCCCTTAGCATCCACCACAAGTCTACTGGAGCCATGGTTTTCCCAAAGAGCAATCTGTTCACTGTACTTCCTGCTTTAAAACAGAACCATAGTTACTATATGTAGGATGATAATTTCATTTGAGATAAAGCTTTCCATCTGAGAGATAAAACTTAAGAGATGGTGTTCTAAAGAGAGGCAAAACATTCCATTCTGCAGGGTTGCTCTTTAAGCTCAGGGTTAACTCAATAGTTTCAGGAAGTCGCTGAAACTGATGAGATTTCCTTGACCCCCTCCCTCCACAACAGAACATAAGCAGTAACACCTGCAGGCAGCTACCTAGAGTAGGCTTAGACCAGCATAGCATCCTAGAATAAGTAAAGACCAGCCAAAAAGATAGGAAAAAATCTATCCACCTGAAAAAGATAGGAGCTTCCCAGTAGAGGCTCAGACCAACTGAGTTACCAGGAGAGGACAGTGTCTTCCAGGTTGTAAGTGTGTTTCAGGTTTTCAGCTCTTGTGAGCCATCTCCCATCCTAGGGTGGGCTTTGGGTGTTAAAACTGTCTTCGAACCATTTCTGCTTTCCTAAGTAACATCTCACCAATATCAATGTAGGTGATGCCAATAAAGTACACTGGTTCAAATAGTATGACTTTAGTCTGCCATTGTTCCTGGTCTGGGGTGAAGAGACATTTGCTCATATTTTCCCAGGAGTAGACACAAGAGCATGACCATGCCCCTTTATCTTTGCGGTATTATTTTTTTCAGTGTCTACATGATGGAATGAAAATTCCTGTGTCTGAACATGCCTTTCCTGATTACTTGAGAAATCTGTTCTTAAGTCAGAGTGGTAAAGAAGATGATTCAGTCAAGAGAGAGCAAAGGGCTGGGTGGTTGTCCTCATAGCTGTATGTGTCACCACAAAACTACACTGGCATCATTTTCACAGAAATCTTTAATTTTGTGTACCCAGTTCTTCTCCTGCTGTCTCCTCTACTAGACATACCTGAAAGTCAAAGCACAAAACAGCCCGGACAGGATTTTCAATAGGCAAGAAGAGACAGGTAGAGTTGAGCCAACTACTGGCATTAAGGTTCTGCTTAATAATTCATTCGTCCTCTGTCATGGAAAAATAACACAGCTTACTACTGGACCCTGCAACAACTTGAAAAATGTAAAAGATAACAAGTTGTCATCACCTGCCATTCTGAATATTTACACAGACATTATTAGTCTTTAAGTGCTTCAGATATTTTTTTGTGTTGATCTAGGGCTCAGAGGGGAGTCTTTCAGAGACACATTCCTCTTATTATTGGCAATTTGATGGCTTCGCTCTTTCATTTAATTAGCTACACTTTAAAGTGCTACACTTCACATACACAACAGAATTATTATGTAGAGTTTTAATATGGAAATATCTAACTGTCCATTTTTTATATCAAATGCCCTAGTTTCGTTATTGTCTTTCATATAAAAACAGATAACATAATAACAGTACCTAACATAATCCTATGCTGAATTCGTCCTACTATAAATGATCTTAGCCTGTTATTAGATGTTGCATTTGAATTCCTCCTAACTCTTAAAAAATAGACATTCTTGATGCTAACTCTGATGAATGAGGAAAGTGGAGAAGAAAGACGTTAAATAAATATAACTTATATCTTCCAATACCCCATTTTTCATAACAATGAAGCCATGTGTAGCTCCATCTTTTGGATAATCCTTCTATCTTGATACTTTTCTATATGCCAGCCCAAGGACTGGCTTTAGCAAGCTAAGTTTCTCTGAAGAAGCCTTACCTATGAGCCAGGCTGTGTGATTGGGTGTGTTTTAGAGTGGAATAGGATTGTGGGAGGGACAATGTCCCTAGGTCAGGTCAGAGGACATCACCGATGACCTTTAGTTAATATTGCTATTAGTAGAAGCTCAAACTGCGGCCAATGGTCAGAGCTTATATGTGGACTGACTTAAGACCATAGGTTTCCCAGTTTCTGGCCCTGTGCAGTGAGATTAGCTAAATATCCCCTGAAACCACATCATTCAGTTCAAGGTCAAATTGAACAATGTTTGCAGAGGTACTCAGCAAACTCCATCAACTATACCAACTATCCTTTTATTAAGTCAACAGGGAGAAAATTGCCTCGACCTCTTATTCCACAGTTACCTCTTCAGAATGCTTCAAGGTCCCCAGGCTCATGTGACGCCTCACACTGATAAAACTTTCCCTATATGTTACAGCAAAGTGTGGGTGATCCGTACAACAATTTCAGGGGCAGTTGATATACAAATCAGCTCCTCTGCAGTTCTACAGAGCACTAGAAAACATTCATGGACAAAGCCTAGTAAATTGTAGTTTTCCTACAAATAACACTAAGAGTTCATGAAAATGTTCAAATATCTACAGTGTTTTGTTCTCTTAATTCACCAAGGGATATAGATCAAGATAAAAATAATTTTATAAAATACTTTAAATAAAAAAATAGTGGTTTATACAAATGTCAAGAACTGTCATTAGTTCTAAATGACTTATTTAACAATCAATTTCCAAAGATGTTGAATAAATTGGTATAATTTAAGTAATAGTTTTACAGATTTGAGTATATATGCATTGCTACAGCATACATTAAAGGAGGTAAAATAATACTGAGGGTTTTGAATTTTGTATTCAGAAACATCCCATTACGACATTGTGTGATGGTTTAAAACAATATCAAGGGCTGAAAAGATGGCTCAGTAGTTAAGGAAAATGCACTGTTCTTGCAGAGGGCAACCCGAATTCCATTCCTAGGTCCCACACCAGGTGCCTCACGAAGACTACCTGTAACTCCAGCTCCGAGGTATCTGATGCCCTATACTGATTATGGGGGCAGCTGCTCTCACATTCTCAGGCCTCCTACCAGCCACATGCGCGCATGCACACACACATGCACATAATTAAAAAGGAAAACAAAGAGCCACGCATGGAGGCACCCGCCTTAAATCCCATTACTCAGGAAAAAGACATAGAACTCTACGAGTTCAAGGCCTGCCGGAAGCATATTCAAGACAGTCCAGGCTACAGAGCAACATCTTGTCTCAAAAAAAAAAAAAAAAAGCAAAGAAATGAAATAAAAATAAATATAAAAGACTAGATTATATAATAACATGTACACAGGAGAAAGGAACAAGGATAGGAACTTAAAACTTTCTAGAGAATGTTATTACAAGCTCTCAGCAGAGAGAAAAGGTAAGTTTTTGCTGACAGGGCCGTCATGTACAGAGGATCCTTGTTAAAAATTATTCACTCTTTGTAGAAATAATTAGCATTTGTCTACATAGAAATTTCAACCATTCACGTGCATACAACATTTTCCCAGAGAATGTTTCTTTGAAACAGCATCTCAGTGTACACACAGGGTGGCCTCATGGGAGTCCTTATGCCTCAGCCTCCCGAGTACTGGGACTATAACCTGGTACTTTTCTTAATATTTTCATCATAAATATTTCTACACAAATCTTAATACTATTCAAACACTTTAAAAAGTTTATTTCAATGGGGAAGAGATGAAATGTGCTGCAAAGCAACAATTCCTTAATGTTTTTAGCACATTTCAATGGAAGTCATGGTCAGTCAGAAGAATTCATCAGTTGGATGAAACTCAGCATCATGTGTGAATGGGCTCCCAGACCTACCTGTGTCCTGGAGGGTTACTGAGCCAGTCAGAGAGATCAGTGAGGGGCCACCCTGAGGACTCCACAGTCACAGGCATGCAAACAATGAACAGCTGGACATGACTGTGGGATCGGTAGCAATTTCAGTATTGGTTTAAATGAGAATACATTTCATTACATTGGGTGTGTGTTTGATGTGAGGCATGGATTAATTTATTTTTGAATGGAACTTGAAAGAGTTTTCTTATAACTCCATCTGAAAACACACAGAAGCGGTCTGATAGAAGAATGTCCCTGCTAGACTAAACTGTATTGAATTGAAATGATAAAAAGGAGACCCCAACAAATCTGACCGGGTTGGATCATACAGAGAAACTGGTCTCTCCTCAGCCTTTAAATGCTTTTCTGCATTCCCAGGGAGAATGACACTTTTTTGTTTTGTTTTTAACTGCAATTTAGTTTTGTTTACACTAAAGCCCATTGACTGAATTTCTATCTCCTTTCCAACACCTCTCCATTCAGGTAACTTTACAAAGCTTAGGAAAATGAATTTGGTCTTAAGGTAAGGGAAACTTACTTTTGAATAGCACTTGGAAATTTAATAGTCTGTGACCCTATATAAGTTACAAAATCTCTCTCAGTCCTGTATAATTGAAACACGGGGGCACGGCCATCTTCCTTATGCTGGGAATAGTAAAGATTCAGGGATATAAATAAGGAGATATTTTCACACATAGCTGTTAGCAATTCCTGTCATTTTTAAACAGAGCAACAGTTGCTATGTGGAAATAAAATACCTCATGCTCTTTGCTGTGGATTGACTGTCCCTCAGTGCCCATAAGTCCAGAGTGGTTAGGGACAGACGACTCTTGTCTCTACCCATCCAGTCTCATATGTAGGGAAGACGATGCCATCACGTGTGCTCCTCTTGAATGCTTCTTACCGAGGACTATCTCAAAGGAATGCCAAATGCCTCCGTGAAGCATGTCACCTCTGCTCTGTCCCTGCTCTCTCTGCAAGGCAAGGAGGGAAGCAGAGCAGACTGGGAGGCGTGCAGAGGCTCCTTCCAGTCAACCCTGGCTGGTTCCTGGGAGTAACTTCTTTACAGTAACTGACTTAATTGTAGACCTCACCTATGGGTAAATGAACCATTTTGCTTAAGGAAATAGCCTTTAATTAACGGCAGAATGTCAGCCAAGTCACCGAAACATGTAGAAAGCAGATTTCTCCCTCCTACTCTTTCCTGGTAAGTTAGTTTTAGGAGGCCTTGGAATCCTGCCACACTAAGTTTTTTTTTTTTTTTTTTTAAAAAGAACTTCTATATCATCTCCAGGACAAAAATATGTCATTTGTCTTCAAAGGCACAGTGTGTTACATTGTTTTATAAAGGTATATTCCTCAGATCCCACAAATGTAGCCTAGGGAGAATCATTTAGTTGTGTCAGCTCAATGTGAATTACTCCAACAAACAAACAAGCCAAAGTGTCCTTTATTTATGTTATGCATATATGTACACTATAACTTTCTTCAGACACACCGGAAGAGAGCATTGGATCCTATGACAGATGGTTGTGACCTATCATGTGGTGCTGGGAATTGAACTCAGGTCCTCTGGAAGAGGAGTCAGTGCTCTTAACCTCTGAGCCATCTCTCCTGTCCCCCCAAAGTGACTTTTAAAACAAATGAAATCAAACAGGAAAGACTCCATCAAAAACAGTTTTGTATATCTCACTAACTCTTTGAAAAAAATCAAATAACCGAGCACTCTATATTTTACTTAGAACAAAACAATTGTCCTATCTTTTGCTACAGCTCAGTGAGCTCCACTCAAGGCACAGCGCTGAAAAAAAAGACAGAGCAGAGCTCAGATGTTCACATCAGTTCACTTGGCCACTCCCAGGCCATCCGTCCTTCATGGCCAGCTTGAGTTTGAAGTATTATATACAGTATGTGCCTTAGGGTGAAAGTGTCTCCTAAAAAACTTCTTGACCTTGGTACAAAGTATATCAAGGTATTTGTCTCATTACATGGACAAACTCCCATGGGGGGGGGAATGCTTATTAATGGTGTATTTGGGCTCATAGTTTGAGGTCTCAATGGCAGGGAAATCATGGAGTCCAGAGCTGGCCATGTTAGATCCAGTCTCAGGAAGTAGAGAGAGATGAGTGTCTGTTCATCTCCCTTTCTCTTCTTTACTCTATCAGACAATTAGGGTCAGTCTTCCTAACTCAACTAATCCAATATAGAAAATTCCTTACAGATGGGTCTAAAGATATGTCTATAAGATGTTCTAGATACTGTCAAGTTGGTGATCAAAATAAAACCAGCACACCAAGGTAGATATGATACTGCATCCTTATTGATTCAAAAGTCTTCTTGAAAAGACAGGTGTAGTAGCACATGACTTTATTCCCATACTTGGGATGCAGAGGCAGGCAGAATTCAATGAGTTTGAGGCCAGTTGGAGCTAAGAAGAGAAATCCTGTCTAAAATGAACAAACAAAAATCCCAAATGAATAAAGAAATCTTTTTGAAAAAAATTATAAATTTGGACAAGAAAATGTTTTATAGTTTAGTTGCATACACAGATAATAAAATATTGCAATAATAAAATATATACCATAATGAAAGAAACACATATTACTTAATCCATTTATTTATATGCACACAGTATCAAAAAAGACCACATTTAACCAAGATCACATCACACTATTTCATCCTATTAGTATTCGTGTAATAAGAATGACATCATCAAATGTTGGGAAAGTAGTAAAGAAATAGGAGCCAAATCTTACTCAAATGTGTAAAATCTTTTCCAAAATATTTTAAAATGTAAAATCTAAATGGTCATGCAGACCAGCATTTTATTTGTGGTTCTTATCCCAAGATACATTTTAAAAGTCCACAGAAAAACACGCTCACAAATATTTAGACCGTGGTTATTCCAGATAGAGAAGAACTGCTTGTATCCACTGTAAGGACTGCTGAGAGTCTGTCAGACAAGCCTGGCTGAGGAGAGGCTCAGACAGACCCAGTCGCCTGCAGACTGTGCAGTGAGTTCCAGGATCACAGGTTTCTGGAGTGTCACCCATGCCGCAGTGGGTTTTATAGACGCTGCTGTCTGTCTCTGAGACCTCTTTCCTTTATCAGTAACCCCCACTCCCACTCCTGTAAATTGCCCCTATAAAACTCATTGCTTCACCAGGTTAGACTAGGATGCTATCCTCACCTCTGCTCTGTCTTTGCTTCCCTATCTGGGGTGAGGAGATGTTTGCTCACACCTCCAAGGAACAGTTTCACACACTAACTTTGAGTATAGCTAAGGAAATCCAAAAGACCTTCAACAGGAAAGTGTTCCAATGAAGTGAGGTGTGTGTTGACATGGAAATGTAATTTGGCCACAAAAGGTGGTAGGATCTATATGCATGCCACAAAGTGAATTAATTAGCCCAATTGTCCTGAAATGATAGTTCCTATCGATCGCTATTACAAGTTCATCCGCACTGTAGGTCCACTTCTTATTTTATTTAAAACATTAAATAGTCAAGCCATTGGAAAGATTTCCAGTCCCTGCCTTCTGGGCAACACAGCAAAGCTCCTGGAATGGCTATTCCTCATCTTGCATCATCTTAGATGTGGAGTCCTATGTCCTCACTGGAATTATTAAAGCCATGTTTTTGGACAGCATTCCATGGAGGGCTGAGGTGCTGCTCTCAGTGTGAGCAGGGCTCCCAGAAGGGAGAGTATTTTCACTCTCAATTATTAAATTTAAGAATAAATTGCCCATGTCTTTTGACGGGAGGTCGATAACGGCCAATTACGGGGCCCTGACAAGCACTGAGAGCAGGCAGTATTGTTAGCGGTGCTCTCTCTGGCTAACAAGGGAAGTGAGCATCTTTGGGCTTCTCTTCTCTGTTATGGATGTACCTGCTTCAGGGAACAGCACATGGGGCCTACAGTGCCACCTCTAACAAAAGAGAGGAGTGTCAGGTCTGCACATGAAATCATTTGCGTGATTGTCTAAAACAATGCAGAGATCATCCGAGATTGACTTATTCCCTGTTAATTCTTCATTTCAGCGTAACTTCCTCATCCAGGAACATAGAATCCCAGTTGTATAGGTTGCAGAAGCATCCCCACAGGACTCAATCTGCAGACTTGGTAAAAAACACGGTTTAGCCCTGTCTAAATATGGAGGCTCGCATGTCAAAGCAATTTTTCTCTTGTTGCTTTAATGGTATTGAGTTGTTCCTTTAAAAAAACAAGACAAAATAATAATTAGGCAAGCAGTACTGCTGCTTTCTAAGGCCATGGGTAGGGCATGGATGTCAGAATCCATCATTAGTGAAAAAGGAGAATGCTGATCTTCACATTCCGGCGGCGGAGGCAGGTCACAGGGCAAGCTCATTTAGAGCCTGGGGCTTCAACCTGCACATGCCTTTAATGATTGTGGCCTAGTGACAGCCACTTGGACATGATGGATAGCCTGCCTCAGGTATGTTTACCTATGTCACTGACACAGATAAGTGAAGTCCAGAACACTGACTCCCAACAACAGGAATGCTGCAGTGAGGCAGGATTGCATCTCTCTGAGCATCACACACTGAGAATATTACTGTAGCTCAGTAATAGAAGGCTGTCCAAGTGCTAATGAAGGCTCCTTAACTACCCCTTCAGATACTGATGGTAAAACTGCGAGGCCCTTCCTTTGCTAGCACAATGGAACTCTGACCACTTAACCTAGGCAGAACCTTGGTGGTAGGAACTTGCTTCCTTAGGAAGATTAACAGACAACTTATCACCAGTGTATGACTATTATGTCATAAATGAGACTGTGTCCTGTTGAGAACGCAATCATGAATTCACAGCTAACACTCCAGTAATTCCCAGCAATCTCCTTTAGTAGGTAAACTGAGCAATTTTTAATCTTAGGGAATTTTGCCCTAGATGGATAAGCAAAAAATTTTAAAATCAAAATGCTTTTATTTAATTATATGCCTGAGCGAATGGTCTGCATAATAAAATAAATTATAATTTGCACAAAAAATAAATAATATGTATTTTGTAAAATAATACAATGTAAAAGAAGCATAACATATACTCTTTTCAAAAAAGCATTTCAACTTGAGATACTGCTTATGATGCTTCCTTGCCCTACAATAAGTACTGTGTTATTGGACACATTCCTACCTTATATTTGAACTTTTGAACAGATACATCCTAAGCTGGCAGAATTTTGGTGCTGTATTTTTTTTTCTGAGAAAAATAGTGCTCTCCCTGTTTACTCTCTCTGGAATTCTGTTTGTTCACCTCCTACTCCGAGAAAACCACTCAGAAGGCACTGACTTCCAGGCGCCAGGAGTTCCTGCTTTGTTGTCTTGCTTGAGGCCTTTATCAGTAATTAATTATGATATATTTTTCCCAGTGAGTTTGTAAGGGTCATTAAACTCTTTTTCAAAACTTTGCTGCAGGCAGCCTCTGTCGAAGCAGACCCAATGACTCATGTACAAGGAAGTATGACAAGTTATTGCATATAACATGGAATAAATAGGAACAACGGAAAAGACCAACAATGCTAAAAAAATAAATAAAATTATACTATTAAATGATTCATAATGATTCCATATTTCATATAGATTAGAAAACAGTTAAAAAGAAGATTTAATGATATCAAAAAATAACACTGATACCTTAAATGAACAAAGATAGTTTAAAATAGTTACTAAGCAAAGTAAACGTTGCATCTCCATAACTCCATTTTCACTCAAAACTCACAGAAAGAAATTTTGCTAAGCATTTGTATATTTCTCATAATCTGCAAGAGTTACCTTCATCATAGAACCATAAAACACTAAAATATCACGCTTAAAATATTTAATGTAGTTTCACAGGATGAATATTTAACAATGATTTGTTTTGTCAAAGAATAATGAGGGGCGCTAAAACATTTTTCAAAACCCTACATGCTAATAAATGCTTCCTTCCCAGCTGGCATGCAAGGCTGTACCGTCACATCTCCAGTGCTGTCTGAACCCCACAATCAACCGTTCCAGAGAAAGGGGTACAAGGCGGTCCAATGAGTTCACTCTTAGAAGGGAGTTGAGATTTTCAAACCTATGAGCAGGTTTAGAAATGTCTCGAGGAGAGATGTATTGGGAAGCTTTTGGAGAACATATGTTGTAAGAGACAAAGACAAAATACCTCAGGGGAAGCAGCAGAGCACATAAAAGCGAGCTGAGAACACCATGGAGAGCAGGACGTGTCCATACTTTCCTGTCTTGTGACTGGTGCAATAGCTCCCAAGCTCCTAATAGCCTGTTACCCCTATTTCCCCCTCATTTCTAGGCTTGCCCATCCCATCTGATGGGCATATCAGTAGACTCACCCTTCTGACCCTTTCTGACTACATTTTCCTCACAGAGTGGAAGCCTGAAAATACCTTCATCGCCATCTTTTCCTTTACTGAGTTGAATAGTGTGAGTGACTATAAACCCGAGAAGTGTTCTTGCTCTGAGGTTCTGTTCTAAACTGTATACTACTTCGTTATAAACTGTATTTCAAACTACAGAGACCCTGCCGTGCAGGCTCCTATCCATGCCTTCCTTTCTGAATCCATACCTTGAAAACCACATGGTTCTGCTGCTAATCTAGTAAGAAAACATAAGGGCACCCACGCTTTCCGTATTTCCATGCAAAGCTTGAGACAAGATACAAAGTTTAAAAGTCAAGAATAAAGTAACTTGCTTTTTAATTTTGATATGTGGAAAAATTTCCCTGCTAGCATTATGGTATGTCTAAGCCTTGCCATTCTGACTAAATGAATCTAAAGTTCACTGGTCTTTGCAGATAATCCTCCCTGTTCTTGACCTTTCCCGGAGGTGTTTTAATTTTGTTTTCTCCATAGATAATACTTCTGTCACTACTTTCACAAAATTCTTTTCCAAAATACTGTCTGGAGGATGCTTAGCAGTGCTCTGCCATACTCCAGACTATGTTAGGAGGGCAACAGCTGTCTTTGCAGCAATGCTAGTCATATTAAAAGATCATGCATTGATATGCGCAACTAGAGAACAGTAATTAGGAAAATATCTTATAAGGGTAAGACATAATCTTATCTTTAAAAATAGTATTTGTCTTCACAGTGTTAAGGTATTTTAACATTATAGATGTAGAAGCTATAACAAAAAGAAGTGTGACAACTTCTGATGGATCAAAACAAAAGACAGAAATTTCTTCTAAATTGGCATATAACTAGAAAGGTTTTGAATCTGAGTTGGAGTTTATTGGGAAACTTGTTGCACATGTGCATGAACCACAGGGTTCAACAAGGAGATAAATATCCAGGGGAAGAATCAGGCTGACCCACGTATGGACATGGGCTTCTCAAGGGTAAGTGACAATAAAACATGAGATTCTTAAATAGTTTGAAAGTACACAAGTGCACAGTGGAGAGGTTTGGCCAGAGTGGAAGTTTGCAAATGCCGTCATCCCTGTCTTTTCCTTTGTTAGGCAGAATATTGTAAGTAACTATAAACATAAGAGTTGTTCTTGCTGCCCAGAAAGTCATCAGCATACTAAATGAGGGCCCTGAAAGGCCCTTAAAATCAAGAATATGACTTACAATGCAAGTGATATTGGAAGAATAAGTAAAATTAGTTCAGCAAGAGGACATTAGTGCCTAAGAGTATTTATCATTTTGAGTGACTTCTCTAGAAATCATTTGGAATTTAATAATATGTAAAGCTTTGCAATATTTATATTTTAAAAATTATCACATAGAGTTTTCATAAAGGCAGACTTCAAATCCTACAACTGCCCTGTGTAATAAAAATCCTGGGCACAGAGTAGGAGCCTAGTAAACACTATTGAAAAATGTCTATGCACAGATTAACATGTACCTAGAAATCACGCATGTGGCCTGTTCACCATTCAGTGTACTTGGATGATAGAATTACTTAAAAAGCTATTCATCTAGCTAATATAGTTTGCAAATATCAATAAGAACTAAAACTCCTCAATTAATTTCTTCAGCCTTATGCAAAAACAAACCAATAAAACAAAACAAAAAACAAACAAAAACCACCTTGGAGGATTGGGGAGATGACTCAGGAGATAAAAGCACTTGTCATGAAATGTCGAGGACCTAAGTCTGGATGTGGGGTACCTACTAAAATGCTGGGTACATGTGGCAACCCACCTATAATCCCAGCCATGTAGGAGGCGTCCTTAGATCAGTCTGGCTATTTAGAAGAGAAGTTGCTGAACTATGGATTCAAGTGAGTGACATTAATATATAAGGAGAATGCTAATCAAAGAAGTTACTAGATATCAACTTCTGGCCTTTGCACACACACATATAAACATGCAAATAAGGACAGATACATGCACAACACATACATACACACATGCAAAACAAATAAGCTTTAAAAGCTCACTAGGATACTAGCATGCATGTGATTATTACATTATACAGTAGCCAAATAACAGGGATGATATTTTGAATCATCTCCAAGAAATTCATAGTATTACAAAGAACAATTCAGATTGTTCTGAATATTCAGATTCCGTCTTAGTATTGCTGTGAAGAGACAGCATGAACAAGGCAACTCTTATAAAGTACAACATTCAACTGGGGCTGGCTTATAGGTTCAGAGGTTTGGTCCATTATCATCACAGCAGGAAGCATGGCAGTGTGCTTGCAAACGTGGTGCTGGAGGGGCCAAGAGTGCTACATCTTGATCTAAAGGTAACCAGGAGGACACAGTTATCCAGGTAGCTTGGAAGAGGATCTCATTGCCCATCCCACAGTGAAACAGGCCACTACTCCAACAGGGCCACTACTCCAACAACGCCACACCCATTCCAACAAGACCACACCCACTCCAACAAGGCCACACCTACTAATAGTGCCACTCATTCACTCACTCACTCACTTTCCCACTGCAGAGAGTGTCAGCTTTCCTCACAAAGTCTTCTGCTCCACTTCACACCAACCTTCAGAAGGGACACAGATGCCAGATGTGCTTTCTCTCTTTTTTTTTTTTTTATTAAGTTTCTTTGTTTTCATGGTTTTGGCATGAGACCTGCCATTGGGAATGGTTGCTTTCCATTTCCTGATTTTAAAATTCCCATTTTCAGGCTCAGATCATCCATTTATAGTGTGTCTACGAGTCCATTGTCTCTATCTGCATTATAGTCAGTGATCTTGTCACCCAAGGAGTCTAAGACTCAGAAATAAAATAATTTCATCCCTCATTTCCAGGTCTCTCCTTCTCTAACTTGGTTCGGCTCAACTCCTTACAGATTCTGAAGTCATGAACTTAAATCAGTAGACAGGGACACTGAGATGAGAGTAAGAGCAACAACTGAAATTTCCTGAACAAGCTCCAGCCAGACTGCTTCCATAGCCATTTTCTTTGTTGCAATATGAAAAGGATAAATAGTGTTCACTGCACTTATACACTGGATCTAGTCTATTCTTGTCCAGTGGTGACTTTCTGTCAGGTCTCATCAGTTCCTCTTGCCCATGGGTCATTCCCACCATCAATATCAAGACCAGCTCCCTTGAGTCTTCTCATCCACATGAACCCAGTCATCTTTGTATTCTAAAACAGATCACTTCTCTGTCATGATCACCTGCCTCATCATAGTCCTGAGTACACAGTTGGAGTCTGGTAGACACTACTGAATAATGGCTTTTACCTGCAATGAAGGTACCCAAGCATATTTTATTATTTATCCAAATAATTGGCATCAATTCCCTACTCCCTTGGTGAGACACACACAACAGGGTGGTAAATAAAGATTCAGGGTCTCTCAAAAATCTCACAGGAGAGACTTGGTAACTTTTGGAAATGAAGTAGGCATTCTGAGAAAAGGAAACGTATCCATGGGATTTAACTAATCATCTACCATGGCTCTACTTATGCTAAAATGAAAGAGGAAAATCTACCAGTTAAATGGCAATCAAGACAGGAAATTGCAACAAAGAGAAAAATCAGTGAACACATTTCTGTTGCACAATGTATGACTGTTCAAGGACTCATCACAGACATTTTACTCACGCCTTCCTGGAGATAGGGAATGTTTCATAAATCATGGTATAGGATGACTTATGCTTCAATCTACAGTTATAAAATGAAATTTATTTCCATTCAATGTTAACTACCAGCCTGAGTCTCATTAACAACTTATTCTAATGAACTCTGTCTACTGGAGTTTCATTGTGCATATTACATTATTGTACGTGGAAAGTATAAGGTTCTCAGTATACATGCCAGATGGATTAAGGAATTATTCAGTGTTCTGCATGATCATTTAGAGTACATGCCTGCTGTAAAAAAATGACTTCTCTGCTACAGGAATGACTGATATACAAAGTCATAGGATGAGAACATAATCTAATGTCATAAAAATATACTATTTGAAATTCCCTGTTAATAAATGGGATTTCTACTCAAGAAAGCCAGTCTTTACATTTACCCACAGAAAGCAGGTAAAATTGTTTTCTTTAAATGAAAAAATTAAAAAGATATATCACATATGTTATAGTTAATGATAAAACTGATAACTTGGGTTGTAGAGATGGTTAAGCGGCTAAGAGTATGCATTTCTCTTGCAGAGGATCTGAGGAGTTCCCAGCATCCGTAGTGGTGTCTCACAACTACCCATACCTCCAGCTCCAGCTCCTACACCCTCTTTTGATCTCCAAAGACCCTTGCACAAATAGCATATGCTTACACAGACAGCCATACATACATGTGAAAGTCAGTCTGTCTTAAGGCATAATGTTTGGTAGAAATATCATTAATTTGTTTAAATTGTATGGGTAAAAGTAATATTTGAGAAAGAGAGAAAATAACCCTTAATAGGCTGTCTGAATCAGACGACCCCAAGACTATTCCTATACTCTCCTCGTAGGTTTCTTACCCCACCTGAGCAGGCCCTGCACATCAGACCACATGTCTCCTTTGTGCCCTTCAGCTTGCTCTATGCAAGTTCCCAGGAAGGAGCCTGATTCCGTCTCATCTTAATCATCTTCCACAAAAGATTCTCAGCTTTGTTCCCAAAGCAAAAGACAAAATTCATTAATTACTTTAAAAGAATCAGTCCTTAGATTTTATTATATTTTTCTCCTCAAAAATTTTGAGAATAGGAGGATAGCTCAGTGCTACAGGTCCAGGGTAGTATGAGTGAGCCTTTGGACTCATCCTCAATAACTCCCAAAAGTGAGTGCACGATGGGTGGGTGCGTGGTACCTCTTTTATTTACAGTAGTGAAGGTTGGCATTGAGCACATCAGCAAAGATGAAATCCTACAAATATTTATTTTATGCTTAAGGTTTCCCCTAAGTTCTGACTTATATACGCTATGAACACAGCATATTCATATCTCTACCTTAATAATCACACATCATAATCACAGTTAACACTTTTATCTTTTCCTTCTCTAGAGTATCACAGGCCTTTGATTTTAAATTTTAGTTTATTTTTTATTATTTCTTTCATCCAATATATTTTGATCATATTCTTTGACCTCTCTCAAAACTTCTCAGATACATTACTGCTTCACTATTCACTCAACTTCAACTATTTGTTTGTTAAATCCAAGGTTACTCTCTTGCTTTAAAGACAAAATAGCACCATCATATACCATTTCCTTATACAACATCTCATAATTTTGGTTTTAAATGCTACAAATATGGCTCCAACTCATATTTATTAATAATTATATTATTTAAGAAAGGATTTGTCATTGTTTCAACTCTTGATAGTCAATATTCTAATATTTTTGAGACTACCCCAAATAAGAATTGTGTTAAATATCAACATATTAGATAGATTGATAGATGATAAATGGATGGATATATGATACATAAATAGATAGACAGATGATAGATAGACAGACAGACAGATAGATAGATAGATAGATAGATAGATAGATAGATAGATAGATAGATAGATAGACAGACAGATAATATATGACTTATGTCCAAACTTGGCAGGATTCAGTACTCTTACTGAATATTTAAAAGTGTCACTATAATAACAATTCATACAAAGAGATCATTTGACCAAAGAAACAACACACCAATTTATACTTTTTTGGAATTAAAAGAAATAATGAGGATTTCCTTAAACCTATTTTCCCCTAAAACTATTTTTTACACTAGTATATTTGATAGATTCAAACATGATTTTGTTTGTATTTAAAATTCAGCATTTACAATGAGTGCATCCAATGAGTATAATCCATGACTTGTCCACATTTTCTCCTGTGGATTCTATGGTTATGTTCTACTTAGTTGTCTCCCTAGTCATGTCCATTCTTTTCCCCATTAACTTTAAAATAGGCGCTATTACCTCTATCAACAATTTGCTACGCTGTGGCATATATTTCCTTTTGGGCATTTTTCTACTTTTAACTAAAACATTTTTACTTTTCATTTATGTGTATGAATGTTTTGCCTGCCTATATGTACATGCATATGTGTGTGTTTCCTGCAGAGGTCAGAAGAGGGCATCAGAGGACTCCTTAGAACTGCAGAGACCATTCTGAGCCACCACGTGAGTGCTGTGAACGGAACCCAGGTCCTCTGCAGGAACAGCCAGTGCTCTTACCCACTGAGCCCCAGCTCAGTCCACTCTTCCACTGTTTAGTGTTTAATTTACTTTATTATTATTAATATTCTGCTGCCTCACACTTCACATGTTCCCTGATAATTTGCATTTTCTCCCTACAAGCTCCCTTCACCATTTCCCTTGGACATTTTTCCTATATGATTTACGCCAGTAACTTTAATTTTGAGATGTTGGTCCACACCGGCATCATTTAGATCCTCCTCTGTAGTAACTTGAACTACTAACTGGAGAGGAAGTGGGTGCCTGCCCACATCTGAATCTGCTACAAGCTCTTCATCAAGTCCTATGTAGACATAACTCTTTCAAGTCCCATCCATTTGAGTACTGCTTTGATTAGTATGTCTGGCAAAGTAGATTCTATCCATTTTTGATCTTTCAAATATTGACATATCCATAAAATCATAAAAATATCATTTGTTAACAAAATAAGCAGAGAGATGACACTGGTTACAGCTGCATAAATGTGGGCAGGCCATGTAACTCGGTAGATTGTATTCCTAGCATACAGGAAACAATAGATATGATCCCCAAAATCTTATAAGTCAAACATGTTGGGACATGCTTGTAATTCTAGTCCTTGTAAAGTGGAGGCAGGAGCATCAGAAATTCAATGTTGGTTTCTTTAAATCCATAGTTTATTCCCAGACTAGGTTACATGAGGCTATGTCAAAACTACTAAGCAATTGCTCAACTATATGTGTGACTTTGGAGGATAGCAATCCTGTGATCAGTTGATGTTTCTCTACACAGGGCCTTGACATGTCTTTCCACTCATTATAAGCTATACTATCAATAAGTCCTGTGACAACAAACCTGTCATCAGTCACGTCTGTCCTGCCCTTTCCTTGTTAAATTGCCACTGCTGCTTTTATATTTTATCACTGAACTAAAAATCAGGAAGACTTCCAGTTTAAGGTCAACTAAGACACCAGGCTATCTCAACAGCAGTGAGGGAGTACCTTGAGTTCCAGGACTGGTAGAAACCCCTGCTGGGCTCCCATCTCCACTATTCCTTACAGTGATCAGAAAACTCACTAGTGGGATTTTCACTAGAAGATTCATGGAGCAGAACAATCTCCTACTAACACGCTCTCACTCTAGACTACCAGATCGATCTATTCAGCTCTCCCCTGCAGCCCGATTTAGTCACAAACTTCCTGAAGCAGGGGTTAGGGTGGACACTTCTGAGAGGTTCATTGATCTTTTCTGTCAATGGCATCTCCTTTAGCTTTTCCGATACATTGACACACAGGTGGCTTCCTATACTTATCTAATCAACCCTTCTTATTAAACATGATCTGCTTCCTCTCCGTCTTTCATTCTGCACACAGAACAGCAACTGTTCTTAATTGCCCCTCCTTTGCAGCTGTGTTTCCTGCTGGTTACTGTGTCAATATCCACAATGCTTTTGCTATGCCAGTATCATGGAACAAAACACCCCAAACCCAATGGCAAGGAGAAAGAGGTCCAGAGAGACTTGGGGTGTGTAGGAGCAGTGAGTCCAGATAGACAGGAGGGTGTGTCATAGGCAGTAATGTAGAATAGAGAGGAGGGTGTGTCATAGACAGTGATGTAGAATAGAGAGGAGGGTGTGTCATGGACAGTGATGTAGAATAGAGAGGAGGGTGTGTAATAGACAGTGATGTAGAATAGAGAGGACGGTGTGTCATGGACAGTGATGCAGAATAGAGGAGAGTGTGTCATAGAGAGTGATGTAGAATAGAGAGGAGGGTGTGTCATGGACAGTGATGTAGAATAGAGAGGAAGGTGTGTCATGGACAGTGATGTAGAATAGAGAAGAGGGTGTGTAATAGACAGTGATGTAGAATAGAGAGGACAGTGTGTCATGGACAGTGATGCAGAATAGAGGAGGGTATGTCATAGAGAGTGATGTAGAATAGAGAGGAGGGTGTGTCATGGGCAGTGATGTAGAATAGAGAAGAGGGTGTGTCATGAACAATGATGTAGAATATAGGAGGGTGTGTCATGGTCAGTGATGTAGAAGAGAGGAGGGTGTGTCATGAACAGTGATGTAGAGGGTGTGTCATGGACAGTGATGTAAAACAGAGAGGAGGGTGTGTCATGGACAGTGATGTAGAATAGAGAAGAGGGTGTGTCATGAACAATGATGTAGAATATAGGAGGGTGTGTCATGGTCAGTGATGTAGAAGAGAGGAGGGTGTGTCATGAACAGTGATGTAGAATAGAGATGAGGGTGTGTCATGGACAGTGATGTAAAACAGAGAGGAGGGTGTATAATGGACAGTGATGTAGAATAGAGGAGGGTGTATAATGGACAGTGATGTAGAATAGAGAGGAGGGTGTGTCATGGACAATGATGTAGAATAGAGAGGAGGGTGTGTCATGGGCAGTGATGTAGAATAGAAAGGAGGGTGTGTCATGGACAGTGATGTAGAATAGAGAGGAGGGTGTGTCATGGACAGTGATATAGAACAGAGAGGAGGGTGTGTCATCGACAGTGATGTAGAATAGAGAGGATGGTGTGTCATGGACAGTGATGTAAAGTAGAGGAGGGTGTGTCATGGACAGTGATGTAGAATAGAGGAGGGTGTGTCATAGACAGTGATGTAGAATAGAGAATAGAGGGGAGGGTGTGTCATAGACAGTGATGTAGAGTAGAGGGGAGGGTGTGTCATGGACAGTGATGTAGAATAGAGAGGAGGGTGTAATAAACAGTGATGTAGAATATTAGAATAGAGGATGGTGTGTCATGGACAGTGATGTAGAGTAGAGAGGAGGGTGTGCCATAGACAGTGATGTAGAACAGAGAGGAGGGTGTGTCATGGACAGTGATGTAGAGTAGAGAGGAGGGTGTGCTATAGACAGTGATGTAGAACAGAGAAGAGGGTGTGTCATGGACAGTGATGTAGAATAGAGAGGAGGGTGTGTCATGGACAGCGATGTAGAACAGAGTGGAGGGTGTGTCATAGACAGTGATGTAGAACAGAGAGGAGGATGTGTCATAGACAGTGATGTAGAATATTAGAATAGAGGAGGGTGTGTCATAGACAGTGGTGTAGATATTAGAATAGAGGAGGGTGTGTCATGGACAGTGATGTAGAATAGAGGATGGTGTGTCATAGACGATGATGTAGAACAGAGAGGAGGGTGTGTCATGGACAGTGATGTAGAGTAGAGAGGAGGGTGTGTCAGGGGCTGAGGTAGAAGCCTGGACAAAATATAATGAAACAGTTGTTCTAATGTTCTACAGCATCACAGTGTAAATAAAGTCTGCAAGAATTCATCATTAATTTCAAAGCAACTGGAGGGAAATAGCCTGAATTCACACCATAATTCTAACTTCTTAAATAACCCATTTCATATCATAGGAAGAAATCCTTATTACCACATCTCTAGGTTATACAGGACATGTTTCGAATTATGATACTGTATTCTCTGAAGTACAAAAGTTACATGTTAATTACATTTTTTTTTAAAACGTAAAATCCCATTTTACTCCTTAGCATATAATCAGAAGAAAATAAGAGTCTTGATCCAGATTTCTATAATGGCTTATCATCCCTGATTTATAAGAAACATAACTTCCATGGAACAGTTCTTTTAAATCCAAGACTTGAATTTTACATATTTATTCATTTTTAGAGTGATGTCATATTTGAGAAGTTAATTCGATTTTGATGACCTTGACAGGGAAGGTTGTAGGATTTTTCCTGTGCTGTAATTAATGTGTTTTATATGAAAATTCTATATATTTTCCTTGAACCCTTAAATGTTAGGCCTCCACACAGTCTTTAATATACCAGTGTGATCCAGCTCACCCCCAAAACGACTGGTCATAAGAAACACCAGGAAGTGCAATTTTGCTTAACCTACTCAGATACTCAACATATTCTCAATTTTTAGTTTTCTGGATAAATGCTGACAGTTTATTAGACAATATTTTTTCTGCACATCAACTATTTGGCCTGAAACCTTCAATAACAACACAGCAAGTTTATCAACATATCTTCCAAAATTTCATCTAAAAGAAAGTATTCTGGTCCTTATATCAAATGTGTTGGACTATGTTACAATATCTTGCCCTATGTTTCATGCTATACTGAGGAAAACTGTAACCCTATTTTAGTGTTACTTGTGTAATAAACACTAACACAGCACCATTTGCAAACAAAGTAACCATCAATGTTCGTCTAAATAAGCACCTGTCACATGCCCTCCATGAATACCACATAAATGGAATGCTTCTACCTGTTCTTTGACGGAGGCAAGGATAGCAGACGTGGTTTCTGTCTCAGAGCCGTCGCCATTGGAGGTGTTTAAGCCTGGACTCAAGGAGCTGTTCTTCTCTGAGGCTGACGGAGGTTGGTCTGGGACAGGCATAGCTCCTGTAACACAAGAAGGCAAGCTCAGACCAGCCAGGCATCACTGTAAGCAGACATAGCAGTGAGGGATACAGCTGGGAGAATGAAAGTTAGAGACTGTCTGGACAAGTGCAATATGATTCCATAACGATGCTGTCAAACAACATGCCACAATGTGTCAACCAACCCCAAACAAATCTGAGCTAGCACAGGCACACCTGTGTGGTCTGTTATCATGTACCAGGCACAATAAATCATGATAAGGTAGAAGCAAGATTAGGAGGATGGAAAAAGGGTATAAAAACAGTGAGTCTAAGAATCTGTATAACTTCAGTTGACATCTGTCTTACACCAATGCCTTACTGTTTTCTATCAGTATTTTTCAACTCAGAAGATTGAATTATTACACACACACCTTTAAAGGAAAAAAATCACACAATATAAATGGCCAATTATTACTAATAACTAAAACAATACCCCAAAAGAAGCTTGGTCGGTATTGTGAAATACAGAGCAGAGCTGGCCCATCCCTCAAATAGTTATGAAGTCCATATCTCAATGGCGAGCAGACAAAACCTTTTAAAACTAGCAGAGACCTTTTTCTTTCCCGGTTGATTCTGTCTAGCTTCATGAAAGAAAACAGAAACTCAACTCACATTAGCGCCAATACAAAATAGACAGACTTATCTCGGCTAAATATAAGACGCTCCAAAGTTATTTTCATTCCATTATATTGGGAAAACTCATACAAATTCAGATTTTAGCCCTGTAGGTAATGGCATTAGGTAGTGAGACCTTTGGCAGCTGATTAAACTATTGGGTAAAAATGCTCATGAGCTTGTTGGCGCTGTGATAAGAAAGACCAGAAGAGACCTCGCCCCCTCCCACTAAATGAAAACATACTAAAAAGAATCATCTATGAACCAGGATGTAGGCCCTTACCAGACCTACCTTTGTCATGCCTTGACCTCAAACTACTTGATTTTCTGTAACTGTGAGAAACAATGATGATGATGATGATGGCGGTGGTGGCAGCTGCAGTGGTAATATATGTATGTATGTGTGCATGTATGTATGTATGTATGCATGCATGCACATAGGTATTTTAGTAGTGCTAAGGGTGGAACCTAGGGTCTTTTACACAGCAGATAAGCACTCCATTACTGGCAGCCTGAATGGAATAAGAAAAAGACTGCTCTGTCAGGTACTTTTCTCCTCTTTCAATGATCACATAACACATTGGAAGACCAAGACAATGCTGGTCCACAACATCCTAATAAAAGACTAAGGATGATTAAAAGTTATTACCATACCCACACCACTGCATTATATGTCTCTCTGAGATCCGTGTTGGTCACATATTCAAAAGTACTTTCTATTATTCCATTCTGAGCACCCTAGCTTTGATACTGAAATAGAATTTCCATAGATGTTCTTATTCTATGTGATGTGTTACAGTTGTTTAATAATACTGGGATATGAAAACCTAAGAAAGCTCATGTATGCATTATTTTACCCAAAATAAAATAATAAAAAATGTGTCATTCAGACTCCTCACTGCACCAACCAACTCTTGGAGGTTTTTATTTGTTAAAGTAAGTTTCTTCTAATATAACTTGGGGGGGAGAATCAGGTTAGCATTGGAAAATAAGTCTGTTGCTCACAGAAAATATAAGAGTATTTAGAGAACCATGAAAAAGACAGAATTTAAATATACAATAATGATCAGCACAGATACTGACTAGGGTAGATGCAGCCATCTCTGATATATTCAAGACATCTACTGGGAGGGACAGACAGCAGCAGGATGGGTGACTCCTAAATGACTGTGGTGGGGTGTTGGGATCACTTGAAACATATCTTTGTGTTCATATAACTTCTCTAGTTGATCTCTTTTGTGATTTTTATCCCTTGATTATGCAGGATATAGAAATTTAGGTCAACAAAGGCACCCAGATAAAGTAGTGAGACTCATGTCCTTGAACTGAAAGGTGTTTCAGACAGGAAGGAGGCACGGGCACAGAGGAGTAAGGCAGAAAGTGCCATGTATGGGGGAAGTGACCTCGGGGCCCCGGGAGACCCATCTCTGACATGACACTTGGCCCTCATGAGTGCCCATGCAAGGGATTATACAGAAGTACCCAACTAGGAGAAAGAAGGAGTCTTGCATACTTTAAACCATACTTATAAATTTTATCCTCTCTCAACTTTAACTGACCCATATTAACGAGGGTTCCAGACTAGTAGTATCATCATTGGGTTTAACTGACCCATATTAATGAGGGTTCCAGACTAGTAGTATCATCATTGGGTTTAACTGACCCATATTAACGAGGGTTCCAGACTAGTAGTATCATCATTGGGTTTAACTGACCCATATTAACGAGGGTTCCAGACTAGTAGTATCATCATTGGGTTTAACTGACCCATATTAATGAGGGTTCCAGACTAGTAGTATCATCTTTGGGTTTTTGGACAAGAGGCATTGTCTAAGGCGGTGGTTCTCAATCACCCTAATGCCGTGACCCTGATTTTTATATAATACATTCTATATTTAAGTAGAGAACTAAGGTAGAGCTTCAGCAACATCTTCTAGTTTCTTAAACCCAGAAAAGTACTGTATAGTTTAATTTTGCAATGAGTAGTTAATGTTTAGGAAGCATATACTTCAGAAATGACTTATCTAATGTTTATGTATAGTATTTGTCTCATTTGAAACTCATGGAATTTTTTCAACACAAAATTTACTAGAGGTAAAATATGTGGTAATAAATACCATATTACTTATTTCAAGTGTTCAATAACCACTTTGTCCTGCAACTACTATATTGTAGAATAAAAGATATTATTGATGTCATATCCATTAACAAAAATGGCTCTGATAAACACTCCGCAGTCTAGTCTTGAATGTAAGCCAAGTCTGCAGCTAAGACCCTGAGCAGGGGAATTTGGGAGGAGTTGTTATATTCTGGATATAAACTGAAGGAAGAGTTTTCAGGAAGTGAGGGAGACAAGTCCAGGTGAGCTTAGAGGTTTATTCTTAGCCAAGATGTCCAGGACTATGGGCAGGACAGACTTTGGCAGTGAGGACCCTGCCTACACACCTTCAACTGAAGACCCTTCAACCCACTTTAATGTTACAAAGGCCGCCAGATGCATAGCAAAATACCCGAGATATTTAGCTTATACAAGAAAAAAAATATTTAGATCATAATTCTGGAACTTTGATCCAAAGACTAAGTAGATCAGATGTGTTTAGACGTCAGGTCACCGTCAAAGCATGGCAGAACTTAGTTGTCAGCTCACAAGCTAGGGAGTAAGAAGCAGAAGAAAGACCATGTTCTTCAGTCTCCATCAATAACCCACTGACAACCATTAGGCACCACTTCCTAAAAGTCCCACGACCGCCCAATGTGCCACCCTGGAGAGCAAACTTCTCACACATGAACCTTTAGGAAACACTCAGGATATGCATACAATATAAGGTGACCTTGCATGAAACCTTCAAACCTACACCCACTCTCCAGGGTCCTTGTTTGCTGCCAAGTCCTTGGCAACTGAATGCTTGGCCAGAAATCAGATTTTATTTTGAATCAAGAAATGAAGAACAGGCAGTTTCTGATCAGTATGTATCACGTCTGCTTGTTTGCCATATTTTGCTTTGATCCAAATAAGTACATTTTTGAATTGGTAAGGATGTCTGTATATCTTCTGACACTCTTTTCTCTACCCTCAACACATGACTTCAACTCTATAAAAGCTGAATTACTCCCCTGGACCCTTCTTCACACCATGTCAGAATACCCTGTGGTGCCACTTGTACATCATCCCCTCACGACCATGCCCTCTGCTCCTGCCTGTATGCTCTAAAACACAAACACACTGTCATAGCACACTATCTGCTTTACCTCTGCCACTCAGCCCTTTCATAATGCATCATCATTCATACTAAATTAATACTAAATAATGAAGTACTTCAAGTATTGCTTTTTAAATATGAATGGATCCGGGCAGCTCAACGTTTCAAAGTTTAATATGTTTCAGTGTTTGATTTCATATTTTTTCACCCCACTTGCAATAGTTCAAAGACTTGAAGAATAAGCATCACTGTTTTTATGAAAAGCAAGGTGTATAGAATCCACGGCAAGTTCAGATGAGCAGCACCAGGACCCCAACGTGGAATTCCTCGTTTGTGTAATCGCTGTGGACACTCAAGCTGAATCCTGAATGTGTAAATAATACATCATTACCAAGGGTAGCAAAGCACTGTCCTCTGTCACATGTGTTCTGAACCCATAAAATACAGCTACCCTTTCCTCTGTCTTTTAAAAGAGAAATTTAAAATAACTGCTTGTCATAATGCAAACAAGATCGTAGTCAATCACTGTCAAAGCTGAGTAATTAGGATAGAAGTGCGGTCTGTCCTGACCTATACTCAATTCCACACCTAGCTCAGTAGTTGATGTATAGCAGCCAGTTAATATCTGTTGAGTTAATGTATGAACTATTAGAGTAAAATCAATAACGGCTGCTTACCAGAGCATGTAACACAAGCAAAATGGGCTCTTTGTTGGGAGCATTTCTCTGTACAGCACTTGAGGGATTTATTTTGACTTAGGAAAGATTTTCAGAAATCCTCGGACTAGTTGAGGGCTTTTGCCTTGGTTGACTCCCTACAGCCGGGAATCCTGGGTATTTGGCTACTAAAGGTACAACTGTCAATCAGGCAGGCCTGGGGCTTGATACAGGAAAAGAGAATATGAAAAAAATGCGCACAGAATACGACTCATGGATGGGAAGCATCAGCATTGGACTATGTTCAGAACACAGAGCAGCAAGAGTCACAGAAGGCAAAGCCAGGAGGTAGAGAAGTGAGCACTGCCACAGAAGAACTCAAAGTGAGGTGTAACAGGAAGTGGTCAGAAGCACAGTGTACAGTGTGGCTGTAATGGGACCTGTGACAGTCGCATGCGGATCTGCTGGGCTGGGTGCTGAGTTCCGTCTTCTGATAAACAAAGGGGAAATGCTTGCTATTTGTGTGCTCAGAGATATTAGAATTGTGGGAACTGTAGTTCAGAGGGCCCCCGGACACATTCTGCTGCATGAGTTGTTTACTTATCATCAAGAAAGATGGAAGCAACCTGAGCATCGCCATAGACTTAAGATCTGTGCTATTATTGTTCTTAGTGACATACACTCCATCTGTGGGTCAAAGGGCAGTGACTGCAAAGGCTACAGCAAAGAATGGCAGTTCCCCAGCCACATTCTAGTACAGCAAGGACTGTAAGGAAGGAAGAGTCCCCTCTCGTCTCAATCTTTTCTTTATAAGAATGAGATCGTTTACTTCCAACAGTGTATCCAAAAATATTTTCCAAAGGGTGATTCTTTGAGAAAACCAGTGAGCAGCTGTGTACCCCAAAACCTGTTCAGGGTGAGCCTACATCCTGAGATGTCAAATGTAACACCGGAGGTAGAGCAAAGTCAACAAGAGGGAAGGTTCACAGTGATGGCTGACAATGTCCTCGGCTGCAATCATGTTGATTGAAATCAAGAGAAAGGCAGAAGAAAGGCAGAAGATTGAATGACTTGGTGTAGAAAGTATACATACATACATACATACATACATACATATATGTGCGTGTGTGCGTGTGTGTGTGTGTGTGTGTGTGTGCATGTGTGTGTGTGTGTAGTGACAGCCTTGAATTTGTTAATAGTTGAAAAATTGTTATGTTGGACAACTTCCATTTGTTGAATCCTGTAAATGCCACTGCCAAGTGACAGGAGGCACTGTATATAATGTAGGGTTCCAGCACACAGCCCGCTGAGATGGAAACCCAGAACCACGTGACCCTTTGGGAGCAGTACAACCTTCTGCTTCATGTCACCAAACTTTGTCTACACTTGACTTTAGCAGACCAAACTCATCTGAGGCTGGATATGCAAATGATGGCCACACCCATGCAGGCGATTTTCTGTTATCTCCTGCTTCCCCGCAACCCCACAGACACCAAGCTCAGCAGTTTCTTATCTCTTAGCAGTAACAACAAGCACCCTGATACCTCCATCTGCCTGCAGCATGGCCTCCTCTTATCACAACCTTTACCAAAAGAGTCAACTGCTTCTGCCAATCATCGGGTCATTACACCCTGATTTATTGGACTCCTTGAACTCTGCCAACTGAAATAAAGCCTTCCACTTATTTCATACAGAAGGTATGTTTTAAATTGTCACACAATAACACACAACACTGTTTTAACTTTTTAAAAAAAATCTCATCAAACATAAATATGAATGTGATGTGATTGGTTACTTTCTCTATTCAGTTTCCTTCGACTTCCTTAAAAATACAGAGTGGTTCCAGTAAGCTAGCTCAGGTAAATATATCAGACGCCAAGCCCCACAGCCTGCCCAACACCCGAGACCCACATAGTGGGAGGGAGGATGGACTCTTCCAGGCTGGCCTCTGACATCTACATGAGCATGGTGGTATACACCTCTCCTCCACCCCACCCCAAATAAATAAATGACATTTAAAACAGTTGTTCCTTCTAAGCCGATAGAAGTAAACTAGGCAGGAAAACACTGGTATAAAATTTAAATTGTGGCAATGGCACGCAGTGGTCCTGGCCTGAACTATGATTGTGTTACTTAGACTAGCAAAAATCCCCCTCCCCTACACACACACACACACACACACACACACACACACACACACACACACGCGCGCGCACACACACACACACACACACACACACACACGCACACACACACACACGCACACGCACACACACACACACACACCTACTTGGTAGAGATACAAGATTTTCATAGTTTTATGAACATCTTTTATTATTCATTTTATTTTACTGTCGAGGTGTGTGTGTGTGTGTGTGTGTGTGTGTGTGTGTGTGTGTGTGTGTGTGAATATAGGCACATGCATGGCACAGAAAGTATGTGTTCAGAGGAAAACTTCCGAGCATTGGTTCTCTCCTTCCACCATTCGTATCCCAAGAATGAAACTAAGGTCATCAGACACTTGCACCCACACACTGGCCATCACAGCGCATCTCATCACACTGAGTCTTCCCTACAGAGCCTTCTCTGCATGTATTAATCATCACAGAGACTATTACTTTCTCTTTGCTCATTTTATCCACGTTTCCTTTCTGCAGCCCTTCAGGACCACTCCAGACAATGTGAACGACTTCCTCCTCCTTACTGCTGCCTTGACGTGTGACCTCTCCTCCAGCACTGCATGCATCCCTGTGAGATCTAACAATCTTACCTCTCCTGGAATATTTTAAAAAAAAGATTGTTTAGTGTTTTTGAAATCAGGACAATGCTAGCTGTGACTCTGGCCCCTTTCTCCTTTCCATTATTTGAATAGATTTCTGTGTCACTTATAACTAAAACTGCCACTAAATCAATGGTACACTTAGATTTGCAGTAACATGGCAAATTTACATTTTTGTCACCTAGTTAGATCATGGATTCTTTGAGCTCAGAAACTGTGTCTCATTCACATTTATGGCCCCATTGCCTAGAATCATGCCTTGTAAAGTGCTGACGTGATATAACTTATTGAATATGTCAAAATAGGAATAGAGTGAAATTTCATTATTAGTCTCATTTAAAAATATCAAGAAATTCTATTCCTAAAACACTGATCGTTATACAACTGTCCTATACATTTTTCCAGGTTTGTGAAATTGACAAATTAACGAGTTTGGGCAATACACAGACTATGAAAGTACTCAAGCAGTGTATATTTTTGCCAACCACGCAGCTGGCTGTACCTCCATTTACAACAGAAATGTCTGAATGAAAATAGTGATGTAATAACAATAAAAGACACATTTCATGTGCACACCAAGTAAATACCAGAGTCGTCTTCCCCTGAAATTCATAGTCACACTCATTCCCCACGACAACACAGGAGCTTTTCCCAAGCTGACCAAGGCTTACTAAGCTCTGCAGAGACTTCTCATCAAGACAAAGAAGACAGAGCATGGGCTTCTAGAATTACAATCTCACCACAATGACAGTGGGGCAATAGCAAATGGGAATGGGTGACATTAATATTTGACTCCCTCTGCATATGAAGGGAGGGTCTCGTGAACTGTATAGTGAAGAATCTCAGGTCAGTTTAATGATTTTAGCTGAAACCTGAAAGAAAAGGGGGAAAAGAGCTCACCACAGGGCATATCACACAGTGAGTGTCCAGAGCAGACTGCCACTGTCTAAGAATGCATATCACACAGTGAGTGTCCAGAACAGACTGCCACTGTCTAAGAATGCATATCACACAGTGAGTGTCCAGAGCAGACTGCCACTGTCTAAGAATGCATATCACACAGTGAGTGTCCAGAACAGACTGCCACTGTCTAAGAATGCATATCACACAGTGAGTGTCCAGAACAGACTGCCACTGTCTAAGAATGCATATCACACAGTGAGTGTTCAGAACACACTGCCACTGTCTAAGAATGCATATCACACAGTGAGTGTCCAGAACACACTGCCACTGTCTAAGAATGCATATCACACAGTGAGTGTCCAGAACAGACTGCCACTGTCTAAGAATGCTGAGAACTCCCTTCCCAGCCTCTGGAACCTGAAGGCTCGTCTCATATGTCTCATATTGGGGTCCGTTCAAGATGCTAAACAAATCAAGCTTAACATTGGAAAGGGCATGCCTTCCAAAATTAGCTCTTTAAGCATATTTTAAACAAATACATAGATTTATATGGATTTGCATCATGAAATCTCAGTTTCAAAATCAAGTTGCACAAGGCAAAGGATCCAGTCCTCAAAAATTTAAATGGTGGGAATTACCAATTCTGATGGTCTCTATTTATTAAACTGAAAGCCTCAAATACCGGCCCTGCAGCATTCAGTAACATGTTCTGACTGTGACATACTTGAAAGTGTCCACTGAATTGGAGCAACACTTCATATCAATCACAAATATGCATGTGATACTTCTCCATTTCTCAGGATGCTGGGGGCCACTTGATCTTCCCTCCACACCCCACAGAAGGCTATTGTGAGCTCTCAGAATTCACACTGTGAGTAAATATTCACTGTCAGATAACTTACTTAATGATTCTAACAGGGTCATTGCCAATAACGGAGTACAGAGTCTCTACTAATCCTACACAACTTTAGTTGCTATGATTGTCTTGGAGTACATTTTCAAAAAATATTATTTTATGTCTTCAGAGATAATAAACAATGGCTGGAAAATATGCATACATATATACATATATACATACACATATACATCATATACATATATGTAACTTACAGACATAAAATGTCTAAATCTTAAGGTACATAACCTACTTAACACAACATATAATTTCAAGAAAACAATGAAGTGAACTTTAGTTTAAGTGTTGTCTTCAAATCATAACTATATGCAAAATGTTCATTTGGTGAAAAATTCCAAAAAACTTTCCAATGTATCCTAATAATTTATACTCTTTGCTCCCCTAAAAAATCCTCTCAGGCTCTCTCCATTACCTCATCCTCTCATCTTCATGTCCTTCTAATGATTAATTAATTAGTGACTAATTATTTTAATCTACTAAGTCCAATAAGTGATCTCCATCTCTTCAAGTATATGGTGTCATCCATGTTGTTTCTTTCATAAAAGTAACAAAATAAGGAGATATTCTTAATTTTGTATGAGAATAAATACATAGCCATAAACACTATATTTTAGATGTTTAAGGATCATACTCTGTAATCAATATATAATTTTAAATTGAAAAGCAGTTGAATGCCGCAGAAAGGTTGTAATCAGTCATTAATACTATTTTTGAAGTCTGTTTACTCCATCTTCTAATTTTTCAATTTGCAAATATCATGACTATCATCAAGCATCAGTTACAGAATCTATTTACAAATTCCCATCTTATCAAAAAAATAATTTTAGTTATTGGCTCTATTCTCCAATTTCTTCTATCTTATTTCCATTTATTATGAAGCACAGTGATCAGGTGAAGAGATCAGGACCAGGTTCAGCAGGGTTCTCTGTGGAGCATATAGCATGGAGTGAGACATGGGACTTGCTATGCATGTGTTTCCCAACCCAGAGATGCTGTAACCCTCCTCATTTGTAGTCTTTATGGATATCCATTACAAATTCACAATATATTAACTCATTTCACCATTTGGTAATTGAATGCTATTTGTCCCCTGGGCCTGGAGGTTAAGGTGCACTTACATTTCTATTACTAAAATCAAATAGCTGTCTCCTCTGATAGTCAACTCCCAATCTGAAGTTATCTAGGAACTCACAAAAAGTCATATAATTAGCATAAAGTATCCTTGAAAGTGTCCTTTAAGTGTTCTCAGTCCAGAGAGTGACGATCAAGATCAAATCTGCATCATTTTATTTAACAGCCTAAATAACAAACATTAAATCACAATGTAATGACCAAATACAATCACATTATATCACAGTAACCCTAACCCTAACCCTAACCCCAACCCCAACCCAAGCCACAACCCCAACCCCAACCCTAACCCCAACCCCAACCCCAACCCCAACCCCAACCCCAACCCCAACCCTAACCCTAACCCTAACCCCCTAGATTCCTACTTATTCATAGAGACATCATTATAGTGTCCATGGAAGCACAGGTCTGCTATTCAAGAACAATGTTCCACTTTGCATTTTTTATTTTAATTCATTGTTTCCTTTACAAGATTGAAGTCAGCTGGGACCTCAAAATTGACTGCAAAACTTAAAGGTTTAAGATTATAAAGACTTTTGAGAAAGGGAAGAACCTCCTGGAGAAAAGTGCTGTCCAGTGTGCTCTAGACACTGACCAATATTTTAGGAACCAACACCTAAGCCCCTGATTAATCTTTTGAACTTGGAGCATTGTTGCATCTTTAAAGATGAGGTGTTATTAATGAAACATGTCATAAATATGAATTTATCAATTAGTGATTGTGGTGGTTTGAATATGCTTGGCCCAGGGAGTGACATTATTAAGGGGTGTAGCCTTGAGTAGGTGTGGCCTTGGATGAAGTCAGATATAGAACTCTCAGGTCTTTCTGCACCATGCCTGCCTGGATGCTGCCAAGCTTACATTGATCACAATAGACAGAATCTATGAAACTAAAGTCCTTATAAGAGTTGCCTTGGTCATGGTGTCTGCTCACAGCAGTAAAACCCTAAGACAGTGATAAAAATTTACTTTTCACTTCTACGTATATTTTATGTGCAAATGTGTTCAAAATATGCTCTTGGGTTATTTGGGAAAATGTAATTACTTTAAATTATGCTGATAAATCCTTTGGTATTGCTGTCTTCAGAGAGTGGAGTTTAATTCACTTTCCCAGAGAGTAAACAATATTTGATGACTCAAAAAATGATAGAAATGGTGATGTGTGATTATGACACTGAACTATAAAAATTATTGGGTTTTCTGTCTGTGTTGTTTACCATGGAACAAGCTGTCATGTTGAGAGAAAACTCAAACATCCATCTACATGGAGAATAGACAAACAGACACAATAGCCTCCTCAACAAGAGAGAAGTCAAACATCCATCCACATGGACAGACAAACAGACACAGCAGCCTCCTCCACAAGAGAGAAGTCAAACATCCATCCACATGGAGTATAGACAGACACAACAGCTTCCTCAACAAGAGCCACTGATGCTTTCTTTGCTTTGTTTTGTCTTATTTTTAAATTAATTTTGACTGAAATTTCATCATTTTCCCCTTCCTTCTCATTCCTCCAACCTCTCTCATGCTGCCCTCAAGTACAAAGCTTATTATTGATATACCCTCACAAACACAGAGACACCCCACCCACAAACACATATTATATATATATATATATTGAACACAGCCTGCTAAGTCCATCTAGTGTTGCTCATGTGTGTGTGTTTTAGGGATGACCACTTGGTATTGGATAACCAGTCAAGAAGGTTTTATTCAATTACGTTGGAAACATCCTCTGGGATCCCAAATAGACATTGCCTGGAGAAAGCTATTAGGGTTTGAGGCCATTTGTTATTCCACCATTCTAGCTTCTATGACTGACACACCATCCAGATGTCCTGACAAAGCACACTTACAAAGTTCCCTCAGTGGAAAAGACATGGAAATATGAATTTCTTTTAAAGACAAAATTTGTTCTTCTTCTTTTTTTATTCTCTGTTCCTTTAGGCTTGAAAAATAGTGGCCACCATCTGTGACAAAGGAATTAAAACTGATCAGATTTAATTACCATACCACTGGGAAACACACTTGTGTGCCCTGCTGTAATTGGCAGTACAGGGAATAATATCTGTTCAAGGATTGTATTGGTTTCAAAGTTGTTTTCCATCTTATACATTGAAAGTTATGAAGTTCTTGACTAGGAATTAGCAATTATTATCAAATCAATCCTAAGATTTAAAATAATCTCTATTAAATATCATTTATGCTATCTTACATATTAGATATAATCAATAGTTACTGGTAGATGAATGATAATCACATATATTACAGTACATTAGATATAAATGATGCATTTGTAGAGATGAGAATATTTCCAAATAAAACAAGAATGTGCTCCTGAAATTGTTATGAGAAAAATTCAGGCCACACAGGTATTCACATCATCATAGCAGGCAATTAAAGCAACACTCTTTTAATGAATGCTTGAATGCCTTTAATAAATATTTTGAAATAATCAAAGGTAAATGCAAAAGCCATACCTCATGCATCTCCCTGGTGAGCTTGCAGCTAAGCAAGACTATGGCTCTCCCCAACACTCATAACTTTTGTGGTCAAGCCAGCCTTTATATATCAACATCATCATACACAAATTCATGAAAAACACCCATAAAAGAATGTAAATTATCTGGGGGAGGTTTCCCAAATGTACACTGCAAATCTGTGATAACAATATAAAGCTGTTGCTGAAGTGAAGGAAACTAAACACTTATCATCTAACTGTAGACACACTGCCAGTCACACTGTGATTCCCTTCCTGTGGGTACTTTAGCTAGTGAGGTGTGTTTCTTTTCTTGTCTTTGAAGTTTTCTTCAGCTAAAGATTGGAGCTATGTTTTTTTTTCTTCCTTTCGTTTCTTGGATATTTTCTTTATTTACATTTCAGATGTTATTCCCTTTCTCAGTTTCCCCTCTGGAAACCCCTATCGATCCCCCTCCCCCTGCTAATATGAGGGTGCTCCCCCATCCACCCACCCACTCCTGCCTCCCTGCCTTGGCATTCCGCGACACTGGGGCATCGAGTCTTCACAGGACCAAAAGCCTCTCCTCCCATCACGTGCATACTTGTATCATTTTAGAATAGATGCCCTGGGTGTAAGAATATGAACATGTTCAGCAGAGATAAATAATGCCATCGTCCCCTTAGAATTTTTCTGGTAAAGGTCCATCTGCATCAGCAAACTAAATGGCAATTTTCATGCACTTTCACAAATACTGACGAGTGATCTTTGTTGGTTTTGACAATGTGAAAATTAAAATGTGAAGTGTCTTATGAGGTACGATCTGGATTTTTAAGCTGAACAATCCATTAGACAAACAGCTGACTCCAGCCACAGAGAATGAAAGTCACTCATTTCCCCTCATGACTTGTGTGCTCTGTTTCTTTACAGTATGTATGCATTTCTCTACGGCTAGTGCTGAAATTGTTCTGACTCCCACATCAAAGTACAAGGAAGTAACTATTCTGTTTCACAAATGGAAAAATAAATGAGACTCAAGAAAACTATCCTTTCGGCAGGTGGTCCACATCAGACCAGTATTTTGCATTTATTTTTTGGTTATTTTGTATCCGTATTTCTCTCTCTCTGTCTCTGTCTCTGTCTCTCTCTCTCTCTGTATGTGTGTGTGTTTATGTGTGTGTGTATGTGTGTGTATGTGTGTGTGTGTGTGTTTATGTGTGTGTATGTGTGTGTGTTTATGTGTGTGTGTATGTGTGTGTGTTTATGTGTGTATGTGTGTGTGTTTATGTGTGTGTGTTTATGTGTGTGTGTATGTGTATGTTTATGTGTGTGTATGTGTGTGTATGTGTGTGTGTTTATGTGTGTATGTGTGTGTTTATGTGTGTGTATGTGTGTGTGTTTATGTGTGTGTGTGTGTGTTTATGTGTGTGTGTATGTGTGTGTGTTTATGTGTGTATGTGTGTGTTTATGTGTGTGTGTTTATGTGTGTGTGTATGTGTGTGTTTATGTGTGTGTATGTGTGTGTGTTTATGTGTGTGTGTGTGTTTATGTGTGTGTGTATGTGTGTGTGTTTATGTGTGTATGTGTGTGTTTATGTGTGTGTGTTTATGTGTGTGTGTATGTGTATGTTTATGTGTGTGTATGTGTGTGTATGTGGGTGTGTTTATGTGTGTGTGTTTATGTGTGTGTGTATGTGTGTGTTTATGTGTGTGTATGTGTGTATGTGTGTGTGTTTATGTGTGTGTGTATGTGTGTATGTGTTTATGTGTGTGTATGTGTGTGTGTTTATGTGTGTGTATGTGTGTGTATGTGTGTGTGTTTATGTGTGTGTGTTTATGTGTGTGTATGTGTGTGTATGTGTGTTTTTATGTGTGTGTGTATGTGTGTTTATGTGTGTGTGTTTATGTGTGTGTATGTGTGTGTATGTGTGTGTTTATGTGTGTGTGTATGTGTGTGTATGTGTGTGTGTTTATGTGTGTGTGTATGTGTGTATGTTTAGGTGTGTGTGTGTGTGTTTATGTGTCTGTGTTTATGTGTGTGTGTATGTGTATGTTTATGTGTGTGTATGTGTGTGTATGTGTGTGTATGTGTGTGTGTATGTGTGTGTTTATGTGTGTGTATGTGTGTGTATGTGTGTGTATGTGTGTGTGTTTATGTGTGTGTGTATGTGTGTATGTGTTTATGTGTGTATATGTGTGTGTGTTTATGTGTGTGTGTATGTGTGTGTGCTTATGTGTGTGTGTATGTGTGTGTATGTGTGTGTGTTTATGTGTGTGTGTTTGTGTGTGTGTATGTGTGTGTATGTGTGTGTGGTTATGTGTGCATATACATGCATGCAAACAGATGAAGATTAAAAGGCCAGCCTCGAGTCATCCTAAGAAAGGACACTCACCTCTTTGGGGCAGCACTTCTTGGTCTGAAGCTTAAGAATTCCACTAAATTGTGCGGTCAGCATCCCCCAGGAAACCTCCTGCCTCTTCCTTCCTAGCAAGGTGATACCCCGCATGCCTCATTATGTCTGGTTCATTTTTTTCTAAGCAGGTTCCTGGTTCTTAGGGACTGAATACAAATCCTTGCAATTGCAAGGCAAGCATTTAGTGTACAGAGCCATCTCTAGGGTTATAAATGCCATAATTATATTACATTACAAATTCCATTTTAAAATTCATTTGTTGAATAGATGCAAAACCTTGTGGTATCAATAAAGTACAGTTAATCACCAACCAAAGAGTACACATGGAGGGACCCATGGTTCCAGCCACTTGTGTAGCAGAGGATGGCCTTGTTGGACATCAAAGGGAGGAGAGGCCATTGGTCCTGTGAAGGCTCGATGCCCCAGTGTAGAGGAATGCCAGGACAGGGAAGTGGGAGTGTGTGGGTTGGCGAACAGGGGGAGGGAGAATGGGATAGGGGGTTTTCAGAGGTGAACAAAGAAAAGGGGATAACATTTGAAATGTAAATAAAGAAAATATCTAATAAAAAAATAGCAAGATCTTCACACAGGCACAGTTGTTTTTAAGTAATCATGTTATATTCTAAATCATTGTTGAGTGGTAAAGTTTGTATAAAATCATTCAAAGCTTAATGTTGATATTTAGAAGTTAAAATTCATTTGTACCTTAAAATCTGTCTTTTCCCAGCAGTGTCTAATCAATAATTCTACCTTTGGGAAGACACTTCCTCTGCCCTTAGGTTTTCTATTGTCCACTTCCTTATTTCTCCTTTGTATTATTTTCCATTCCTCACAGGATTATAATATTGAATAAAATGTCAAATATTGTGACATATAGTTACAATAAATTTATTCTATTACAAGTGTTATAAAATGTCGAAACAAACTTAAAGCAAAGAAGTGCAATACTTAGAAAAGGTGCAGTATTATTGTTTTTCCAAAACAATTGATTTTTAGGTGGAAAACATTTTCTTTATGAAACAAAAACTTTCAAATTGTTTTCTTGAAGCGAGAGGCACCATAGTTAATTAGATTAACTAGGTGTTTGTTTGTTTGTACCTCTATGTTGTAAATAAACTTTCCCTGTCTCTAAAGACGACCTGTAAAGGAGGATTTAATCAATAATGGCATTGCTTTTAAAAGCATGAGAGAGCAGATTGGCATTCTTTCCAGTGTGAATCCTTGTAAGCCTGCGTGTGCTATCAGGACACAGTAGAAAATTTTTGAGGTTAAAATTTGTTTTGTACACAACTATCCATGGATCTAAAGGAAATCATATGTCAAAATTAATGGACACATTTTAATTCCCTGCTTATCTGTGAATTTAAAATTCTCCATCATATAAGTACCTAGACTGCTTGTATGAATCCCTGAGTTCAATTTTCAGTACTGGATAAACCAGTTGAGCTGGTATACACCTGTAGTTCCAGTACTTGGGAGATGGAGGCAGGAGGATTGGGGTTTCAAATTCATATTTAGCTACACAAGCCAGTTTGGGATGCCTATGACTCCAGATATAGGTTTTAGAAACCTAAAAATAAAAACAGACATTGTTGTTATATACACATTTTGGCTAAATAATACCTAAAACATTTAGTCACATATCCTTTCTGTTTGTTTCCAGAAAGGTCCCTTATCAATCAAGTTTTGTTTTTCTTGGAAGAAAGAAAGGGAAAATGTGCATTTGTGGCACCATTAGCCTCAGCTGTGTTATCCTAAACAATATTATGTGAACAACAATGGGTTTACAAATGAGGTAAAGGAAACATCCTTTTTTAATCTTTTATTATTTTTAAAAAGTTTATGTGTAAGAGTGTACTTCCTGCAATTATATTTGTGCATCATGTGCATGCCGGGCAGAAGAAGGCATCAGTTCTCTTGAAACTGGGGTTACAGGTGGCTAGAAATGCTAGGTCTCAAACTCTGGTCCTCTGGGAGAGCAGCTGATGCCCTTAACCACTGAGCCTTCTCTCCAGCTTCAATGCCCAAAGTTTTAAGTTACACAAAGGTTTAAGTTAAATGAATACTTTTCTGGAAACCAGTAAGAGTACTTCCTGTGCCCAGGGCTGAGCTCTTCAGGAACACACAAACTCATTAACAAGCAAGCTGAGGCTGTTCTGTTATCACCCCCTCCCCCACCAAACCCTTTCCAGAGAGCAAAACTGGAAACTGGAGAAGTGACACCTACAGAAAATCTCAAGGGAAGAGCTGTTCCTTAAACTCTGTTTGTTCCCTGCCTCTAGACTGTGCAGCAACTCCTTCTGATACCCTTTACTGTCAAACACCAATAAAGAAGACAGCTCATTACTCAGAAGCAACCCAGGTCCAGAATGAGCCAGTGCTGCTGGATACAAGAGATAAGTTCGCATTCTTGGAGAAAATGTGCACACATTGACCGGACATAGCATTCGGAAGAGAGGAAGCTAACCGCAGGGGAGCTCTCCAGCAAGCTTAGTATTTAGGGGGTTCAGTGTCTCCCGTGACAATGAAAAAATAGTTTTCAAACACTTAATTAGCTCCATCATGTCTTCCTTGCTCTCCAGAGCTCTGGGCATCTGTGGTCACCTGCCTGCTTCAAAGAATCGTGGGGACTCCTTCGTGTAAATGGCTAAGGGGCATGCATCCAGAAGCTAGCAATGCTGCCTCCAAATCCACTCATTTCACTTTCACTCATAATTTTTCAATTAAAAATTAGCAAATCAAGAGAATATTGCTACATCAAGAAGGGGGTTTTATTATTTTGGGGTTAAATGCCTGCTTTGGTAAAGCCTCTTTAAGATAAACTAGGAAGAACAACAGTATCAACCAACCAGACCCCCCAGAGCTCTCAGGGACTAAGCCACCAACCCAGGAGTACACATGGCTCTGGCTGCATATGCAGCAGAGGACATCCTTGTCAGGCATCAATGGGAGGCAAGGCCCTTGGTCCTGTGAAGGATGGATAGATGCTCCAATGTAGGGGAATCGAGGGCGAGGGTGAGGGGGCAGGAGTGGGTGGGGGGAGGAACACCCTCATAGAAGCAGGGGGACGGGGAATGGGAAAGGTGTGAACTGGGGTAAGGTGATAACACTTGAAATGTAAATAAATTAAAAACATAAATTTAAAAATCACCATGAAATTAATTAACTTAATTACAGAGGAGCAGATGTTAAAGGCAAGGGACACATTGCCAGTGTGGAAATGACTCTTCCCTCAGTAGGGTTCACCAGTGCTTTAGATTCTTTGCTGCCTTTAAAGAAACAGACACTGCAAACCTGAGGGATGGAGCAATAGTGTACACGTGGCATGTGCAGGCCGGGACTCCTGTTTCATAACATAATGTGATCATTATAAGGTTGGTGAGAGGAAAGAAATACAACAGCGAGTTTATGATGCCCTAATTGGAGTAACTCGTCTTAGCCTACTGGTCTCTACAGCTTAGCTGGGAGAGGCGTTTGTTTCTCTGTCTGTCTGTCTTGTCTGTTTGTCTTTTCCAACTAGTGGGTCGGTAATCTCTGTACAACAAGTGATGGTCAGTAGGAGCAGTGAACAGCTGGACCTGTTCAAACCCATTTGTCCACATTGAAATTTTTCTAGTTGATCTATTTCATAATCTGAGTGTGTATTTTTTTCTTTTTGGCTAGAATCATTTACTTATTGGATCAACTAGTCATTTATCTATTTTTCTTATACTGCTTTTTTAAAAATTTATTTTCTATATTCTTTGTTTATATTCCAAATGCTTTCCCCTTTCCCGGTTCTCCCCTCCCCATATGTCCCATAAGCCCTCTCCTCTCCACCTATTCCCCAATCACCCCTCCGATTTCTCTGTCCTGGTACTCCCCTACATTGCTGGATCAAGCCAACTCCAAGTGGATCAAGGACCTCCACATAAAACCAGACACTCCGAAACTAATAGAAAAGAAACTAGGGAAGACCCTTGAGGACATGGGCACAAGGGAAAAGTTCCTGAACAGAACACTAATAGCTTACGCTCTAAGATCAAGAATTGACAAATGGGACCTCATAAAATTACAAAGTTTCTGTAAGGCAAAGGATACCATCAAAAGGACAAAACAGCAACCAACAAATTGGGAAAAGATCTTCACCAACCCAATATCTGGCAGAGGGCTAATATCCAATATATACAACTAGTCATTTATAAACTTAATTAATGAACAAGTGGCTACTCACATTTGCTGACATCAGTAATTCCTCCAGAAGAGATAAAGTCTAGTTTGGAAGGGCCCTCTTGTGCTCCTGGGACTCTGCATCTGCCCCCTGGGGACAGTGTGATGTGCATGACATCCACAAGAGGCGCCACAGACAGGCTTAGTGTATGGAGTGGTAATTACACTCAAAATGATGCTAAATTTAAATTGTACAAGTGACTGAATTTTCAATTTCAAATAACCAATCTACACATCATCTTATTGGCAAATCATTATCTAATTTCTACGCACCACACATATAATTTGCACAATTGAGAAAAGATGTCTCTCATTTAGCTAGCTGAGAAACGTGGAACAGCTTTCTGAACTCTGAGAACAATTTTAAAGTCCCAATGACACAGCAAAGAGGTTGAATAAAGTGGAAAGATGAACATCAATTACAAATGTACTTGCAAGTTGTATTTTCAAGATATCAAATTCATAATTAAGTCACTATTTAGCCACATAGGTACCTAGAGAAGATGAGTGACAAAATATTGAATTTTATTTATCTAAATTTACAACATCCTATACAAATGCACTGCTAAATCCATGTTCCCAGCGTTTCTACACGAGTTGGGACCAACACTATTATAGTCCAGCTTCCTCTAATCACAGTGGAATCTGCTTATAGAAAATCTCACCAGAGAGCCACACATCCTCCTGGACCTATGGACAGTTATTTCCAGAGACTATTTTATACTGGACAAAATGTATAGATTACATTGGTCAGCAATAAAACTGCCAGTTTAATATTAAAATTAGCTACATTGTACAAAATAAAGAGAAAGAAAACTACATTCTACCATCATTATAAAACTAGAGAGTACATGGAAAAACTGATGTGGATGGAATCAGTCCCAAAGACAAGCTACCCATATATACACACACGACTTCATTGCCTTCTTTGTCTTTGTCAGGCAGGGCCTTGTTATATAGGCCCAGGATGACCTTAATTAGCAAATGGTCAGCTGTCCATTTGCAGACATCAAGGGTACAAGTCACAATCTCTAATTTCTAATACATTTGGTTCCTCTTGTACAGGGAGAAATGTGGTTTTAAATCTGAGGAGTATTTACTGGTTTGATGAGGTAAAATTCCGATCTTCCCTTGTCAATTCTTGAGTCCCCTAAAATAATGGCAGTCATTCTATGCATTTCTTGGCACAGAACAAAGACCTCAGAAGCATGAGTGGTCCTTGAACAGCGCCAGGGAGAAGAAGGACTCTTTGCAGAGACAAAGTAGGCAGGAGAATAATGAGGCATAAAAGAATTAGGTAATATCTTCAAGGTCATACCCAGAGTCCTTAATGGAGTAGAGAACAAGAACATAAGTTTTGGCTGTTAGAGATGAACTGTAATGTCCAGGGGAAGTTTCTAATCTTACATTCTCATAAAAGTATCATAATGAAGCATTTGGCATCAAGCAAGCAACATATAATGTGTGTGTGTGTCTGTATATATATATATATATATATATATATATATATATACATATATATACATATATATACATATATACATATATACATATATATATATATGCATAGATAGATATATATGTACTATATGCATATGTCTATATATGTATGTGTGTATGTGGATATAGAGACAGAGACAGAGACAGAGACAGAGATAGAGATAGAGATATGCAAACACTTGCTTATCTAAGATGCTTGATGACCCCAAAGTGAGTATGCAAATATTTTAAGTTAATGAGAGACAGCATAGACAGTTAACTGCAATCAAGAGAAGTCATTTCCAATTTGGTTGCTTTGACCAGTACTTTGCAGTGAGTTTGTGTATTTATATAGACAGTCTAATTTCAAGATAAAAATTCTAACTTGTGTGCACCAACTCCATTTTTGAGGCATGGCTCTGCATGAACACAGGGGAAGGAAGAGCTACTTCTTCCTGTCCTGTTCTTCACTCTGGTTCACAGAAGGGTTTGAATCAAGCCGCAGTATGCAAGAAAAAATAATTCACGAATTGAATCTTGCATGTTCTTATTCTAGGCGGTGATTACTGTTAGTCTTACCGCTAGCGACAGTTCATGAAAACAGCTAGAGAAACAGAAGAAAGCAGTCACCCTTAGTTACCACATCCTCCACTCAGAAATACGAATCTAAGTAGTCCTATGAAAATGAGCAATTGACTAAAAGTCTTTTAGGTCATTGACTGCTGGGTAACCTACTTATTTAGCTTGTTTGTGTCCAATTTGCCTATGGCTCGGTCAGTGAGCAAAGGTTTGCAGAAGAAAGGCCAACGTAAAGGTAATGTTATTACTAAGTGGGTTTTTTTATTAAAGACATCTTTACTTTTAATTCAGTGGTGTGTGTGTGTGTGTGTGTGTGTGTGTGTACATGAGTCCCAGTGCCATGGCAACTGTATGTGTTGGATCCACCTGGAGCCAGAGTTAAAGGCAGTTATAAGCTTCCCACTATGAGTTCTGCAAACTAAACTGAAGTTCTATGAAAGGATAGTTCATACTCTCTAACACTCTCTTGGTTGTATAGTTGTTTGTTTGTTTTATTGTTTTCATTGTTGTTGTTAACTTGACAGAAGCTAGTGTTATATAGAAAGAAGTATCTTCATTGAGGAAAAAGCCAACATGACTGGCCTATAGGCAAGCCAGTGGTCCATTTTCTTGATTAATCTTTGATGTGGAAAGACCAAAACCACTTTTGGTGATGCCAGCCCTGAGAAAATGATCCTGGGGTATAACCTGAGCAAGCTAGTAAGCAGCCCTCCTCCCTGGCTTCTACTTCTATTCCTGCTGCCATTTTCCTTTCTCAAGCTCAAGTCTTTGGCTTCTCCCAGGGATAAGACTTGAGAGTTGTAAGATGAAATAAAACCCTTTCTCCCCAAGTTGTCAGACCTTAATTGCTTGTCACAGTTGACCAAAGAGTGTTAGAAGACCTTATAAATTCAAAGTTGTAGAAATAGGAGGGAATGCCTTATTTGAACAATATTTTAAATATTTCCTCACTTCATGGAAATACCATCAAAACAGCCTCTTCAGTAGCACACACGGACAATATGAACATGAATGTAGTGAAGATTTGTGTGTTTATCTCTGTATACAGCCTCTCCCCTTTGTCTTTCAAAGGCAAGTTAAACATATCTCTATAACACAGCATACATTTCAGGTGGTTTCTAATGGAAGGTCATCATCTGTGTGAAGCAGAACAACGGACCTCCTAAACATCACTGTTCCAATGCTCACTACCTGTGGCTATAAGGGGCCAGGAGTCAATGGATGTTAAGAGCCTACAAACATCAGAAACTTCAAGTAAAGAAACTTTCTCTTGCATACTCGAGAAGCAACACAGCCTCACCAACATCAGGACCTTAATCTACACATGCCAGTTTCAGAATGCTTGTGTCACAGACTATAAAAATGTGATGTTTTAAGCCACTGTATTCAAGATAAGTTTTCACAGAGTCCAATGGAAACTAACACACCATGTTTTCTCCAGGCCAGCCTCAGGTGTGTCTTAGCTCAATGGGGAGCTATTGAAGGCTTGGGGAAGAAACACAACTTCATAAGTGGCAGACTGTCACTCTACAGTGGCACCATTCACCACTCCCTGCTGCTGACATCCCCGAAGTTCTCCTGAGCCTCTGCAATTCAGACTCCTGGACATGCTTGTCTGTCTATCTGTCTGTCTGTCTGCCTGCCTGACTGACTGACTGACTGTCTGACTGTCTGACTGTCTGACTGTCTTTTCATGTTTTTCTATCTTTCTTTTTTATGTTTTCTTTTTTATTTCCTTATACAGTTCCAACAGTTGATTTTTCTTTTCTCCCTGAAGCAAATCTAGAAATTGTTTTTGTCTGTATCAAAATATGCCAAATGTAGTGGTTAATTCATCCAGTCACTCACTTAACCTGACTATAGCGAGGTCTTTGGTTGGTTGTACTGTTAAATTATATTTTTTATAAATTTCCTCCAATGCTGAGGCATGAGGAAGTCAGCGACAAAAACAATTTTAACTACAAAATGTTCAAAACGTTGCAGTCCATACGGAACATGTGAATCATAGAACGTTAAACTAATACCAGGAAAAGGAGTCCTGAGTAAACAGAACCGTATTTCATGTTCCCGACTCAGGTTGTCAACTTGTCAGTGTTCGCTGGTTCTGGGCTGCTGTGAACACTTCAAGGTCTGTCTCCAAGAAGTAAGCTTCCAGATTTTCACTAGGTCCATCATCCTTTCTGTCCTCTCTCCCTTCTTTCACTCCTCCCTCCCTCTACCCATCTTTCCTTTGGTCTTTCTCCTTCATACCTCCCTCCCTTTATTCTATTATTCTTTCTTCCTTCTTTCTTGCCTGCATGCCTGACTGACTGACTATATACTTGTTCACTATAAGATTTGACTTACTTCTTAATAATTAACATTACAACAATCATGGAAAGAGAAGCTTGGGTTTTGCAAAAGTCATACCAACGTGAGAATATCTTACAATGTGCATTTTGCTCCTGTAATGAGAATTTAGTCATACATGGTGGGTTTTTTCCTCAGTTAATTTAAGCTGAGTAGTGTTTCCTTTCACTGTGTGTTCCACACCTCTTCAGCTGGTGATGAATGCAGACCCATGGTGAGAATGTATGGGTGTGAACACAAATTGCAGTGGCACCCATGTGAGTGGGGTAGAGCAAGTCATACAATGGTATCACTTCAGCGTTTGGTATGGTTCCGGGGTGGTTTAGGTCTATGTCGCTAAGATTTAATGATCATTGTTAGACACTGAATAGGGTAGAAGAGGTGGTGCCCTTCGGAGGTGATAAGCATGAGATAAAGTCACCAGACTGAATCCCCATGATGGGATCCTATTGGCTTTTTTTGGGGGGGGAGGAAGGTCAGAAGAGTCACCTTGTAGCCTCTGACTCATGTTTATACAGCTTCAGGCACAGCCCTGGGACTCTGCCAGCAAGCCAGGTATCACCAGATGAAGGCAGAGCTGGTGGAGATTTTTCCTTTGGAAGTCCCCAAGGTGGTGGCATTCTGTGATGGGCAATGGAAAATGAATGAACCACATATGAAGACTGATATGCTGCAAACTCCACTTCCCCTCTCTCCTCTGAACAGAGCCTAATGGTATAAGATCTCAACCACACCCTGCAGAGGAGAGAACACCTGTGGATGAGGCCTCATTGCAGCCACACCCACCTCAGCCAGAGGACACAGGAAGCTGGCTTGCTGCTAATCCATGCAGCTGTGAACAGGAATCATGTCCCATTGTCTCCAAATCCTTGCCACACATGTTAACAGCTGGGAGCTCAGCAGTGGCAGCAAATACCCACTCTCCCCACACTTACTGAACGGAACTCTCACTATAAGACCAAAAGCTATGTGTGGAGTGCGGGATGCGTGGGCTCATCTACCTGTGCAGCAGCTCAGTGTTGGTGTTATAAATTACTTCTTTTTCTTAACCATTATTCTTCAGATTATAATATAATTGCATCATTTCCTCCTTCCACTCTCTGCCTCTGAACCCACCATCTACCCCTCCTTTCTCTCTCAAATGCATGGTCTCTAGTTTTCACTAATTTATATATCTATTTCTATATCCATATCCATATTTCTTTCTGTGTGTGTTTCTGTCTCTGTCCCTCTCTCTCCCTCTGTCTCGCTCTCTCTGTCTGTCTGTGTGTGTGTGTGTGTGTGTGATGTTTTAATGCAGAAAAATACCAGTTATACATCACCTATTAACTACTATTGTGCCCTGTGACGTCACACATGTGATGGTAGGTAGGCATGCACATATGTTCATCTGGTCATAGGCAAGCACTTAATTTTTGCAGTCTCACCTTCTGCTTGACTAGAACTATTTATAAAATAGGAATTAAAAAACATACCACAGAGTGTATGTGTTATATTACATTCGGGGGGTTATTTTCAATGCAAAAGTAGGTGTCCTCTCACTAGAGCGAGTTAGGTGGGTGTCTGTGTACTGCCTTTTAGTACATCTGCTATGTTTCAGTCTGGTTTAAGCACTTTGAGTGTGGGTTCCAGAGCTCACACATCAAAGCAAACGGCCGTAAGGCATATTTGTCCTTGAATCTGTGTTAGTTTTCAACTGACTTTGGAAGGTATCCCTAAAAGATACCTAAGATGGTCAATTTTTCTATTTGACTGCCTGATAAATAGCACTGAGAAGTATGTTTACTGATCTGGTATTACAGCAATCTTAGCTACTTTAACTGTTGACTAAGCCTGTATTACAACACTCCCTAGCTATTCTACCTGTTGACTGAGCCTGTATTACAACACCCTCTACCTACTTCTCCTGTTGACTGAGCCTGTTTTACAACACCCCTACCTACTTCTTCTGTTGACTGAGCCTGTATTACAACACTCTCTAGCTATTCTACCTGTTGACTGAGCCTGTATTACAACACTCTCTACCTACTTTTTCTGTTGACTGAGCCTGTTTTTCAACATCCCTACCTACTTCTCCTGTTGACTGAGCCTGTTTTACAACACTCCCTAATTTACCTGTTGACTGAGCCTGTATTACAATACACTCTACCTACTTCTGTTGACTGAGCCCACATTACAGTAGCTCCTACTTACTCTGTCTGTTCACTAAGCCTGTATTACAACATACTACTTCTTCCTGCATTGTTCAAACAGTACTTGCCAAATGTAGGTCAAAGGCAAAAAATATAGAAGTAAGTAATATGCAGGATATCCCAGGCTTATTTGTCAACTGAGGTAATACTCAACCATTTTTTTTTTGATAAATCCCTACCCACAATGTAAAGATTCTGAGTTGAGTGACAGGTTTCTTCACATCTATTAATAATCTGAAATGAGGTTGACAAACTTTTCAAACTTTTCAAAGCACTATTAGTGCTTCCATTTGAAACTTTGCACAGTTTAGGGCAGCAGGTTGTGACAGGTGCCCTCCACTCTGTTGTGAGGAGCCCAGACAAGGTGGCTAAGCCCGGGCAAAACCTCACAGAGCCCAGACCAGCATGAGGTGTTTCTCAATAACAAACATGCCATGCTTATTTTTACAAAGAGAATATTTCAAGCTTACTTAAAAATAATAATAATAAAATAGGCACACTTATTTCCGAGAACAAACAGAAGATAATGATTCACAAATCGGAGGCCAGGAGAAACAGATTCCTACAGTTTCTCTAGGCGGGATTCCCAGCGTGATTAGGACTGAGTCCTTTCTCCACCTGAAGATGCTATGGACAGTGCAGTGGAGGAAGTGCTACCCACAATGCACTGTTCTGCACAGACACTGTTGCTACAGAAAAGAGCTCTTGGCTGACGTAACAGTCAATTTCTCCTACAAGGAATTGGAGTTGGTTTCTCTTCTCTCATTCTATATTCCAGAAAGGACCTCTTTCCTCTGAATCAAATCAGTGGGTCTCAAACTTCAGTGTACACCCAAGTTCTAGGCAACATGCTCAGAATATCTGATGTAAAGTTCTTGAATTCCTTTAAGACCACAATCCTGCTTCCTTTTCACCCTGCACCTCACATGAAGACACAAGAAGAGAAGCTGAATTAGGGGCAGCTTTTAGAGAGTTGCAGTAATGCCCTCTAGAGGGCTCTTAATGCTGATGGTACTAAGCGAAACTGGGGTGGGTGGCATATTTGTGTTCATCGTTAACACCAATAACAACTCATCAACAGAATACAATCATTTGATTGTAATTGTAACAAGTATATCATTAAAGAATTTCCTTAAAGAAACTGTAATTTGGCTTTTGCACACTTAACAAGATGTACAAAGAGTAAATTGTATACCTTATTAAGATACTGTATATCATAACATTCTTTTAGAGATTTAAATATTAACTCATTTTACTAATATTATTTGCATCCATCCACCTATAGCAATAAAGCAGACACTGTGCTCCCCAGACTGAGTTATAGTAATAAAGGTTTACACTAACAAGAGATCCTATACAATCATCGATCTAAATATGCAAATGTCCATGCACACGGACACACACATACACACACACACACACACATACACACATACACACACATACACACACACACACACAAAATCCATGCTGTAGGATAAAGCATTCAGTTAAAACCATTACATTATAAATAGTTAATAATTATATTTTCAAATCCCAGTAATAAGATGATTTGGACATTCATAAATATGTATAATCTTTCTGTACCAACACTGTCGACATAATTTGTTTTCCAACCCTACTGATTTTCTCTAGGCAGATGTATCATTTTCCAATTATGAAATTAAACATTCAATTTGAAAATATGTTGGCAGTCTAATTCCAGGTTCAATAACTTTCTGTGTATTTTCGGGAATATAGACTGCTAAGTTTCAGGAGGAAATTATAAAACCTAAAACGGTTAATGAGTTTCACAGAATGTAATCAGCTCCTGGGTTAAACTATTAAGGAGAAATGGCTGAGGAAGTCTTTGGAGAGAAAAACAATAGAGAACTGGAGACTCAGACACCCTGGACCTGATCACACAGACCATAGCAGCACCACAGGCTGGAGGGAAGATCAAGAAATACTGAAACTACAGATCTTAGACTCAGGAATATTAGTCATGGAGTCTGACACAAACTCACCCTGTCCTCTCACAGTGTGCTTCCTGCATAGAAGAAACACTGCGTAAAGGTAATGAATTAGAACATGCCAAGACTTCGACACAGCATGGGAAATTCAGGTTTAGTTTGTTACATGCTATGCACAAGAAAAACCCAATGTCTTTAAATGTGGTGAATACATTTGTACTTTTCATTAGGGACTTCCCAAGGCCACTGGAGTTCCTCTGAGCTGTGCGAATGGCAACTGTAATGGGAGGATTTGAATTTTGAACACATAGATTGGATGAAAGAGAGGGAAGAAAAGAGGAAAGGGGAAAGGGGGTGGGGACCAGAGGTAAAAACAAGATCTGAGTGACTGGAAGAGGGAGACACTGAAACTGTCTTGAGGGAGCAAGGGGAGCTTCCATGAGTCCGTTCTGCTCCGTTCTTGGGCTATGAAAAGTAAAGTCCACCCATTTGAAATCAAATGTATGTGAACTGAATTATGGCATAACCAAACAACCCTGCTAGTATGATAACTCTAAATCTCAAATCATGGAATAAAAAGCTGTGCATTAAAAAACAAAAAAGAAAGAAAAACATAAACAATGATGGGTTTGGTTCCCAGCACACATTTGACAGCTCACAACCATGTGTGACTCCAGTTGCAGGCATCTGATGCGCTCTGCTGGTCACCACTGATACTGTGTTAATTCAAATTAAATAAAGACAAAACCTTTTGATATTTGAGTGACCATCTGTAAGAGAAAGTATAAACACAGATGAGAAACATAATCATACAATAACCAACATTCAGAAAAATAAGTATATGTTGCTATCAGTTCATTATTTCTCACAGACACATGTATGAAGTTATATGATGCTGTCTTATATACTCTTTGACAAATACATTCTCTCCTGATCCACTTCTGTACTGAAATCATTTGCATGGTCATTTTCATGGTGCCATAGACTCTCCTCAGCTGGTGCTATCAGCTTATTCAGCTGATTTAGTGTTCTACGTAGTTGAGCTGTCCCCCACTTCCCATTAGGGACCACAGAGGAAGCTTTGATAACCTGTCCACTTCAGGAAGAAGGGCTATCAAAATGGCCCAGTAGGTAATGAGGTCAAAGGCCTTGCCACCAAGCCTGATGACCTGAGTTCAATCCTCAGGACCCTCAGGAGGAAGGAGATGACTGACTACCACAAGCTGTACTCTAACTCCCATACAGATGGTCTGCACCCCAAATATATTGTAACAAATTTCTTCAGGCTGAGTACATTGTTCAAAGCTTGTACCATTTTATGAGTTCTGAAAGAGGAAAACATCCACCTCTCAGGAGACTCTTGAACAGAGCAAGGGACTTTCAGTTCCCAGCTTCCTCCTCAAATCTGATGGTCAGAGGGTCAGCGAAGCAGATCAGTTCTCAGTGGAGGGGAGAATGAGCATTTGTACCCCTCCTGAACATTTTCTAAACAAATAAATATTTGTCATATATATGTGTATATATATATATATATATGTCTATGTATGTGTATGTGTATGTGTATGTGTGTACGTGCATATATATGTGTATAGCTGTGCATGTTTATATACGTGTATGTATACATACATACATACTACTGAAGAAAGCCATGAATTTGAATAAGAGCAAAAGGTACATAGGAGGGGTTGGAAGGAGGAAAAGGAAGAGAGGAAATGATAGACTTACACTATAATCTCCTGGACATTTTTATTTCATACTAAGCAGTGTATGCATTAAAGAACTTTCATCCCTTTTCAATTACAGAGACAGAAATTTTTGTACAAACATTCCTCTTATGGGTATTGTAACCAACACATATTATCCATCACTATTTTTTCTTATTTTCATGCATAATACATTTTATAGAGGTGTTTCCCATAAAAGTTTTGTTTTAAGCTGAATTAAGTATTTGAAATTCTTTTTCTCCATCTTTGCTCTACCAAGATTATATAAATTATTATGTATAGCTTCTTTCATTTCTGAAGTTTTATTTAGGCATGATCCATTCTATGGAGTCCTTTTTGGTGAGGTAAAGGTCATGAGGTGTTTTTCCCCCTAGCTTTTACAGTGGTCAAATGAAAATGTTAATAGAAACACATCAGATTCAGAAAGAGTTCACACTGCTGAGCCTGTGGAATAGCTCACCAAGTGCATTATTTATTTGAATTGTCTCTGATGTTTATCTGTTTACTAAGAAGTTGTGGGTGATTTTCAGGATTCTCTGAGAGGTAAGTGAACCCTAAGAGTGTGCATCTTTCCTTTGAAGTAGAGCCTGAGGATTGCCCAGCAGGCCTTTCCTTTAAGACAGAAGCACATCTCTTAAGTCTTTTTTCAATGAAAAGCGCCCTCACCCTCACCCTCACCCTCACCCTCACCCTCACCCTCACCCTCACCCTCAGTCTGACAGAGAAAGGGCATCAATCTTCAAAGTTCCATCACAGAGCCTAGAATGTGCTTCAGAATTAAAAATAAAAATGCTGGATTCAGACACAGCAAAGGGTAGTCTATAGCCTCAGAATTCATGTTCTTCCTCTAGATAAAAGCAAGTCCACATTACCAAACTGTAGTGTAGACTCACTATGGATATAGAATCAGAAATAAAATAAATTTTGGATTAAATAAAAGAGCAGGTTTCTCAAATAGTGGACTAGGAGGAGACCCAGGCAAGTGTCCTTGACAAGTTGATAGTCCCTACAAAATCAGTTTGACAACTCCAGGGATGGTTTTCGTGCAACAGTTTCTGTTGATGTTTATGAAGCTAACCCAAACACCAGTGGACACAACTGAACACCAGTAACTTCTCTGAATGAGTGACTCCGTCTCACTCTCTTGAACTAGTTAGTGATGGGGAGAAATTAAATCCGCAATTGTGTTTTGACACACCCCTGAATCCATACAAACTCTGATGCTCAGCAAGACGTAAGTTCCGTTTCCTTAGCTTTTCTGTTTTGAACAGGATTGCAAACTCTGCAAGTGACTAATAAGATCGATGAAAAGATTCAGGTGTTATTTAATGATCTCTTCAGCCTAGTAAGTTTGACAATTATTGAAATACAAATTAAAATGCTGCTCTGCCTTCAGATGCTATTTATAGGCAGAATACTGAAGTTTTTGTTTTTATTTCACTAAGGTACCATATATTATAATTTAATAAAGATGTGCACAGGAGATGTATAAATCTACAACTGATCCATTAAAAATATCATAATATAGAGGCCAACAACAACAACAACATTTGACTGTTTTGTTATGGGACAGAAAATAGTCAACAGGTAGCCACACACTATGAGAAGCTACAGTGGAGGATCATGTCTCCTTATCAAGTGATCTTGAGCAGAAGGAAATCCAACTCTTAGCTTTATTTGTCTGCTTTTAATGAAACAACTCAACAAACCCTGCATCCTTTATCATTATCGAAAAGCATAATAAGGAACACATTTGTTTGTTGATAGACAGCAAATACTTTTGATCCCTTCTGAAATATTGAATGGCCATCCTGGTGGCCATAATGGCTACTAAGTCATTGACAGTTTCATTATGTGAATGGAAACAAAACCCATTTCTTTCCTGATGTAAAGACTGCACATGTCCAGTTGCAAAGGGCATAAAGTGTCCGGTGCCCTGTCACTGGGATGTTTCTGCTCAAGGATGCTCGTTTCCGTTCCTGTTTCCAGCCCTTCACAGACTTCTGACACAGGGGAATGAGGTAGGCTGATTTTTGTCAGTCTCATTCCAGAATCACAGAGTCTTAGCAGAAGATCAGAAAAGAGGAGAAGGCCTTTCTTCCCTATAGTGAGAGCTACAGGAAGGAGGGGAGGGAATGGCTCACAGGCAAAACAACAACAACAACGACAACAACAACAAATCCAGCAGCCATCTTTCCACAGCAAAATTACCCTACTTCCAGAATTCCCCTAGAGGAAGAACATGGAGTCACCCTGGCCTTGGCTCTATTGTAAACAGCTCCATGCCTTGTTCTGAGCTCTCTGCTACTATTGCCAAATTAGTCTGGCATGCCCTACTGGTTGGCATCCCCTGGCCTATTCTAGAAACACGTTTTAGCTCCTTGCTTTGCATTATGGGATGGTCAAAGCACATGATTTTTCAGAGCCTAAAAACTTTTTATTTATTTTTTAATTTTCCATTTTGAGAATCCATGAGACTATTCACAACACGTCTACCCAGCTCTCTTGGAATATAAAACATGACATGCATACATCCATGCTCCATTTATCCTAGACCACACTCAGTCTCTGATTTCTATCTGGGGATCGAAACTCCATATTCTAAGGCTCTGAGTGACCAGAGTTTTCTAAAGTTGACGAAGATGACAAACATTGACTCAATGAACCTCATCAACAGCAATTCTGATGCGTTATACTGACACACAAGCCTATAAAATGATCTGATGGTGCCACTTCATGAGCTTTCTCCCCAAACTCACAACTCTAGACTAATCATGAGAAAAGCAATGAGACATATATCAAATGAAGAACATTCCATAAAATGCCTGAGTAGTGCTCCCAGTAACTGTCAAGGTCATCGAAAGTGAGCCAAGACACACAGTGCCACAGTGAGGAAGAGAGGCACAGAGGAAGGAGATGTGATGGCTAATCTAGTCTCCAGCCAGCCCGGGATGGATCCTGGGCAAAAACACTGGGCAACTGGAGAAGGCTTGGTCACTGGATGCTTTAGAGGTGCTCAAGTGTCAGGACTGGATTGTATATCGTGACTAAGGTACAACATTCCTGGGAGAAATGAACAGCAAATGTAACAGATGGTGAACCTGTTACCCCCAACTCTACTACCCCCAAACCCTACCACAGTTATACTGTTGTAAAATTCAAAAGCTAACTGAAACTAAGTCGAGGCAGTAAAAACTGACAAAAGTGGATACATCCTTCATGTTTTATAAAAGACATAAACACTTCCAGTCCCCACTTCCCATCTTTTGTATGGTCCTTTCTATACCTAAGCCTTGGCATCCAAGACCACATCATGTCATCCACCCCAACACATGGAAGGTGTAGACTCTGTGGGCCTGTGTTTAATTTAAACCCAAAGCTCTGTATTAGATTGAGTGCAGAACAATCCCAGACTTTTACCACTTGTTTAAAGGTCTGTTCATGCTTTCTCACCCCAAAATCCTACAGTTGTGGTCTTAAGGTTTTTCTTATGGCTTACACCGAAACAATAGCTGTCTTTATGCTCTGTCCTCACATTCCAGTGCTTCATTGCTATTTAGCTGAATGGTGTTTTGAAGTTAGCACAATGGACAAAGAAAAGTGTGTGTGTGTGTGTGTGTGTGTGTGTGTGTGTGTGTCTGAGTGTGTATATGTGTGTTTGTGTGTCTGTGTGAATGTGTTTGTATGTGTATGTCTGTGTGTCTGTGTATCTGTGTATGTGTATTTGTGTGTGTGTCTGTATGCCTGTGTGTATGTCGTCTGTGTGTGTCTCTGTGTGTGTATCTGTGTCTGTATGTGTGTTTCTGTGTGTGTGTATATGTCTGTGTCTGTTACTGTGTGTGTCTATGTGTATCTCTGTGTGTCTCTCTGTGTGTGTATCTGTATCTGTATGTGTGTGTCTCTGTGTGTGTATATGTGTATGTGTCTGTGTGTATGTGTGTCTGTGTCTGTGTGTGGTATGTTCTATGGACTGAGAGTCACTTGGTGGGAGAGACGCAGGCTGCTTGAGGGGAAAGGGGAAAGAGGAAGAGGAGAGAAAGAAAAATACGATGAGGGAGGAGCAGGAGCAGGAGGATGAAGAGGAGGAGGGAGAAGAGGAGGAGAAAGAGAGACGGGGAGAAGTGAGAGGAGGAGGAGGAGAAGGCAGGAGGAGGGAGGATACACACGTAGAGAGATGAGGTTTCCTGCAGCCTGGGCTGTGTGTGGCACAGTGAGCAAGTGTTAGTACACTAGGGGCTCAGTGGCCAGAAAGTCCCGCAGATGGAAGTCAGCTCTGTTTACAACTTCTCACACCTTCGATATATCCACCTTAGTTACTGGAAGGTTATGGATGACTTGCCAGTTGTTTGTTGATATTTAAAGAGCAATTCACTCATTTCTTCCTTTCTTATTAAAGTACCTGGGACCTGTCAGTGTCTTGGACTTCTCTTCACACTGGGCAGCTGGTTCCCTTAACATCAGTCAGTACAATCTGCTGGAATATCCATGAAGTTGTTTGCTAAAACAATGCCATTGCCCCTGATAAGAATTAGTGCCTGTAACTTTGAAGACTGCAGCATCATGCTGCCTCTGTCTGGTCAGTGCTATGACCCTGGAAGTCACTCTAAAATGTCATTTCCCCATCTCTGTGCAGGAACACCTCAGAATTTAGTGTGGTTGCACCAGGGTCCCCCATTCCCAGTTCCAAAAATGCAGGCCACTATCACTGTAAATAATTCCGCCAATGTTATCACAATCCAAGGAGTGACTTCAAGGTTGGGGAGACAGCAGGTGATACATGGGAGGTTATGGATTGCCTATATACCTTCCATTTAAATCTTGAGATTTTTTTTTCAGTCTGTATTGTCTCTTAGAAGCTTTGCGTTAAACAAGAACATTGCCAGACTGTCTTTAAGTTAGTGTTGAAGATGGTAGTCATTAAAACACACCTATGAATAACAGTCGATTGGAGCTTGAAAAATACCTCAGACCCAGCAACAGACATTAAACACCAGTGCTTTATCTAGGAGGGAACCAACCAGTAAAAGACAGAACCACACTGTGCCTAAATAACTTGTGATAAACAACAACAACAAAAAAATCTATCTTTCCAATTTCATGTTAGCATTTTCCTTAAGTTTGTGTTTGTTCAGGCTTTCATCATGAGTACTATACCTATGTAAGTTCCACCTCCCTCTCAGCTGGTATTTTTATTACAGAATTCCTACCTTTAACATCTTTAAGATAAGCTGTTGTTGAAAACTGAGTTTATTAGAGAAAGCCAAGGTCTTTTAAAGTTGCAAAGAACTATTCACATATGAAGAACTCACTTCCTAACACGGGCTGTGTTTTGACTTACTTTGTACCTCAAATGTCTTTTGCAGCAATCAATTACTTTTTAATTTGAGACTATGTCAGAAAATCACATAGCAACCTGTGAAGACACATTAAGGTATGCTATGTAATGAAAAGTAAGATGCAAAAGAAAATATCCACTTCTCTCTGCAATGTATTCAATAGCTAATTTACACAATAAAACAATTCACACTTATTTACACCATAAATATCAATTGTTTATCATTTTCAAATTTCTCCATACAGCATTATACTCATGGCACACAATGAGATACCATTTAATCTCACATTCTCATTTTCTAGCTTCCAAATGCTTTCTGTAATATACGACTTCTAGGCTACGGCTGAGTTTCTTTCTTTCTTTTTAAAATTTTTTATTAGATATTTTCTTTATTTACATTTCTAATGTTATCCCCTTTCCTGGTTTCCCTTCCAAAACCACTCTATCTCATCCCTCACCTCACTCTGCTCACCCACCCACACCCTCCCACTTCCCTGTCCTGGCATTCCCTATACTGGGGCATCGAGCATTCTCAGGACCAAAGGCCTCTCCTCCTTTGATGTCCAACAAGGCCATCCTCTGCTACAAATGTGGCTGGAGCCATGGGTCCCTCCATGTGTACTCTTTGGTTGGTGGTTTAGTCCCTGAGAGCTCTGGAGATACTGGTTGGGAACAACAATATCACTGAGTTTCTAAGACAAAACTAACGTCTGAGATGTGGAAGGAACTAAAGCACACTGTGGTCTGGACTGGGGAACATTAAAAGGCTCAATGGTTGTCAACCACTGTGCCACTAAGTTCTAAACATCTTTTTTTTTTCTAGAGGCAGGGTTTTTCTGTGTATCCCTGGCTGTCCTGGAACTCACTCTGTAGACCAGGCTGGCTTCGAACTCAGAAATCTGCCTGCCTCTGCCTCTGCCTCCCAAGTGCTGGGATTACAGGTGTGTGCCACCACCGCCCAGCTGCCACTAAGTTTTAAATAAAACAAAATATGCGTTTGTAAATTTAGTACATTCAGGTTTTTTTTTTTTAATGCGAGTGAAATTGAGTCAAATGTGGTGACACCTTGTAATCCTTTCTTGGGAGATGGCAGGAAGTTAGTTTTAGTTCATCCTTAGCAATACAATACGTCACGAGTCCAGCCTGGGCTACCTATCTGAACTACATATACCAATGAGGACAGGGAACACTTCAGGGAATGACTATGGTAGACACTTTGTTTAAACTCCATCCAAGAGTACACTGCGCCCACACCGAAGCAAAGCAGCTTCCTGTGTCTTTTCCTTATCAAATTCCACCCTTTGTCTTCTACTACTCAATATTCTAATGATCCTTACATGCCAGGAACAAAAACTTGTTCCCACCAACCATCCCCAAATAATTCATTCATGTTTAATGTAGCCTTTACTTTGGGTCTGAGAGTGGTCTCCGTTAGTTGGAAAATAGTCAATAAATTATACATACTTTTACTATACTCTATTATGAGATTCAGGTTTCATTTCTTCTATAGGTTGATTCTTATTTCACACAATAAGAATGAATTCCCCAGAAACTATGTTTATATTTCAGGGAACTGAGTAAATTGCTACTCATATTATCTGTCCCAGTTGAGACCCAGGAGACTGAGGAAGGGATTCTGCAGACATAAAAATGTACGTTTTGCCTGCTGGCCTAACAGATTTTGGAGCATGGACTTTAGAGCTGTGATTCAGGGGAACGTAAACGTCAACACCCATGCATAGATGGACCCGCAAACTCAGGACATTCGACTGTCTTAATGCACTATTGAGGGAATAAACTGAAGGCAAGGAGCAGGGTGGGGTGTTGTGTGGCGCAGGGTGGGGTGTCGTGCAGCGCAGGGTGGGGTGTCGTGCGGCGCAGGGTGGGGTGTCGTGCGGCGCAGAGTGGGGTGTCGTGCAGCTCATCTCCTTCCTTTGGGTTCCTAATCGCCCAAGAAAAGAATGAGGGATCACGAAAAGTTGCACAGATTTCCTGAGTGTGGTTCCCTCACAGACAGAGAAACCCTGAGAAAAGTTCCTTTCTCCTTGCAGACCTGATGAGAGGCGGCTCTTTGTGCATGCATCCTCCAGTGATTAACATACAAGGAAAGAGAATGCATGTAACAGTCCTTTAAAAAGATGATTTTAAAGGTATAGGAGGTGAAAACAGTGCCTTTTTCACAGGGCAGCGGTTCCTAAGATAGAGTGGTCCTTGCAGGAGAGGAGGCAGAAAGAGTGTAAGAGCCAGAGGATCAGGGAATTGATGTTAGACTGTGTCTCCTAGGAATAACAAAAGCTACACTGAAGAGGGAATTTTGGTTTCTTTTAAAGCACAGAAATGTTACGGGAAGATGTTTTTGTTTTAATCTCAGGTGTGGGATTTGGGCCGTTTTCCAGACTGTCCACAGCAGCCGATTATGAGTTGTCTCATCCTCTTGAAGGAATGTGATTTTGCCAGCTGAAGAGAGTTTCTTTACATTTGGAACTCTGGTGCTCCCCACCCCTCCTCGCCACTGATGCTGCTGTTTGATGCCCTCTGGTTGAAGATATCCTGCCGATGAAGACTGGACGTGCTCCAAGCAACGCAATGTCCTTAATCGGCAGGAAGTAATCTAAGAGTATTATGACCCTTTTCCCCTCTAAACCTTTTCCTCTCCTACCTAATGTTAGGAGTTTGGAAGGGTAGAGAAGGGTGGTAAGGAAAGAACCCAATAAAGCAGCCCAAAGTATGATTACACTACAGCCATAAAATCCTGCCAACGTGACTGCCTGCACATAGACATTTTAATGTGGAAATGAAAAGACCCAAAAGGCCTCAGAAAAGGTATTAAGAACGCCTAGAGCAAATAAATATGCTTGCCCTGAGAAGAGCATACCAATTGGTTATTCAATACCAAATGGTCAGACCTGAAGTCATGCATACAAGTAACATACAGGCTGAGTAGATTATATTTAGGAATCTATGTGGATATATATTTACACACATGTATATGATAACAATTAATAAAAAAGAGACCAAGGAGGTGAATAAAAGTGTTTAGAGGAAGGAAAACTGATCTAATCATATTTCTGACCTTGAAAATAAAAGAAAAAAATCGTTAACAATTAGTGCATGAAGATTAGTTCATACAGCCCATCTTGCAATTCAACACATGAAATACCATGAACTTTCTCTTCATTTCCTGTTACCAATATGTTTTAAATGTGCTTTTCCTTCTACATGAAAATCAATGCAGAGTAGTACAGAGAAGACTTGTAATTAATTTCCAAGGTATATCTTTGGAAGCAGCTTATATAGAAATTTTAAATAGAAAGATCATAAATAATAATGACCAAGGAAAAGAAATTAATATAGATTCTCAAAACAGTCATTTTAAGTGCTATTCGGCAATGTGAGCATCAAATATATATATGAAATGCTTCAAAAATTCCAGTTTAAAGTGAATAAAATATGAGTCGGTTGCATAATATATGTCCATCAAAATAATTCTACAGGGTTTAACAAGTAGAAAGCTGGATGGAAATATTCTGTAGACATATTTTTAGTAAGAAGAAGAAAAATGAAAAGGCAGATCCTCTGCTTGTGGTTTAAATAGTTTAAAACTCTTAAGTATTAGAATTTATCTAGCAAAAGAAATTGGTTTGGTTGAGTGTCCTACTTAGATTTGAATGTCACATCCTAACGTCTAGAGTCACCTAAAAAGGGAGTCTCAATTGAGGGACTGTCCAGATCAGATTGTCCTGTGAGTCTATCTGTGAGGGTTTGTCTAGATTGTTAACTGATAAAAGCATAGCTGGAGATAAGCCTATCTGGGCTTGATTTCTAAACCTGTGTAGTGGTTGGTCTACTGGTCATGAGCCAAACTGAGAGAGGAAATGGTTTCTTTTCACTTTATAGCTTAGAGCCCACTATGAAGTCACAACAGGAACTGAAGCACCCATAGAGGGGTGCTGCTTTCTGGCTTGCTCTCCGTGGCTTGCTCAGCCTGCTCTCTTATACAACTCAGGATCCCTTGTCTAGAGGTGCCACTGACCATAGCAAGGTGGGTTCTTCTACATTAACCATTGATTAAGAAAATGTCCCACGGACTTGCCTAAAGGCCAGTCTGATGAAGGTGTTGTCTTACTCCATTCCTGCCCTGATTTCCCTCCATGATGGACTGCGATTTGGATATGTAAGCCAAATAAACCACTTCCTTTCCCAATTCCTTTAGCTCTAGGTCTTTATCACAGGGATAGACAGAAAGAGAGACCAATGTCAGAAGACTCAGAACATTTTGAGTGGAACTATGCCCTGGGAAGAGATGGTATTGTGCTAGCTCACAACGATGACAGGTCTGAGAGTCATCTTGTAGAGAAAGTGGTTAGTAACTCCCATGATGTCCACGCCACTACTGCCCAGCAGGGATGTCTTTTGGGGCTCGCCATTGCCATAGCTTGCAGGGTTCACAGCTGATAACTTTTCCAGTGGATTGCCCCTATAGGCAGTAGGAATGAAGTGTCCAGCAGTACTAAATTATTAGTCACAGTTTATGATTCAGGCGCAGGGGGTCTTAGGCAAAAGGCTATCACTGTGACGTTCTGGAGAGTAACAAATAACACCGACAATAACTATGAGACCACACTGGTCAACAGCTCAGAGGGACCCCATTCTTGGCACTTGGCTTTCTGTTATCATGGGATGTCTCATAGGGGTATTGTTGATTATAGGGTGATTATATTTAATTCTCTCTCCCTCCCTCCTTCCATTCCCCACTTGTGTGTGTGTGCGCACGCATGCATGTGTGTGTGTGTGTGTGTTTATGATGGGCTAGCACCGACACAGACAGGTGCAGCTTAGCTTACTCAATCCTCTCTGGAAGATAAGGAGATGGAGATTATATATATATATATACATCAAAGTAATCGAAGCATACTTCTATAGCTGTCACAATTCCATTTTAGCAATGCAAAGAAGATGGCCCCCTTGGAAGGGAATTTTTCAATTCACACAGTTCCTGGAGATTCCTTTCAGATGTCTATTAATTTGTTAACACTCTTTAAAGCCAGGCAGCTAGCTTCCTACGATTCTTTTCCTGTCAGATAAATCATTGAGGTGGTTATAAATAAAGCATTACACCTGAAATCCCTCAGCACCTAACCCTGAAAGCTCAGTGCCACTGGGTTTCAGGAGAAATGTTAGAAAAACTAATTGATGCTGATACTTCAGTTCTTCTCTAACATTAAAAAACGCGGGAGCAAGGCAGTTACAGAGAAGCCTCTGACACTAGGCAGGGAAAGGAAATCTCTGTAATTACTCGAGGAACTTATTTTGGTCAAAATCCACTGATAGCTTAAAAAAGAAGGAGAAAGAAAATCAGATAAAAGAAAAAGAAAAGGAAAGACAAGGTAAATCCTCCCCAGGACCCTTTTGCTTCAGATTTCACATCTTCAGATTTAGCAAGTGTTAGGGTAACAACATTTTAATGTTTTTATACTGATAGATTTTTCGCCTAATATCCAAATAGAGTTTCAGGAAGAAATAAGATCATCAAGATGTCTGAGGAAGGGATACTGGGTGTGATGTGTTGATGTTGAGATGGTCAGAATCTTGAATTAGTTAGGCAGCAAGTCCACAGGTGTACCTATGAGGGACTACTGCTGCTCTGGGCACACCAGTAAGGGGCTATGTTGAGTGGGTGGAAAGACTCATTCCAAAAGTGTTCAGTGCCATCCCCTAATTTTGGGCCTAGGATTACACAGTGAATTACAATCCAGAGAGGCAATGATTCCTCACTCTGCATCCTGACTGTGGAAGTGATGTGATCCGCATTTACAGTCCCCTCCACCATGACTCCCCTGCCATGCTGGGTTTTACCCTTAAACTCTGACCAAGAACAGAACCTTGCTCACTGACATGGCTTTTGTCCAAGTATTTTATCACAGCGACAGACAAAATAACCAACTTCCATAGAGATTCAACCCCTTAAACAATAAAGTGACATGGCACAAATGACACACCACAGCCTATTTCCTGCAGTGCTGGACTTTCACAGCTGTTTGAGATGTTATGAATGGAAATGATCTCACGATCCATGCCTAAGAGCTGTGGGCCATTCACCAGCGGGCAGGTTATAAAGACTCTCAAATGGGAGAGAATAACATCAGTTTGTCAACATCTACAATTGTTCCAAACGTAAAGATGTAAGAATGTTCTTATACAACCCCAGGGATAAATACAGCAGAAACTGTTAAAACGTCATCATTAAGCAATGCTCAAGTCAAATACAGCTAAGCATATTATACAGCTATATGCTGAGATTAAACCATCTGTGTACCATCAAGACATTTCAAATGTCTCCAAGTGCATTACAAACTCGGAGAAAGGTTTGTTTATTTATTTATTTATTTATTTATTTATTTATTTATTTATTTAGTAAACGAACATAAATCACAGGTAAAGGAAAAGCAGTCCTAGCATCACCTGCAATTTATTTACTGCACTTTTAACTAGTTTATCGAGGAACTGGTTTTATGCCCCACAAGCAGCCTTCCCCCAGGGGCCCCATTTAGGACTAAACTGATCCTCCTTGAAAGAGCAGAGGTTCTTGTCCTGAGGCATTTAGAATATTTACTTTTGTTTCTCAGTAGATCTATTAAGCATCTATGTTTTTAAATGAGGAATAGTTACTGGAATGACATTTATAATATTTTACTAATTATCTTAGAAATCATCGGACTTACTTCCAGAGCTTAATTAAGACATGCTATGTGCATTGCCTGTGTGTGTATACATGTCTTGGTAGTCTAGATTCTAGGGTGAAGATACATTAGGAAGGAGTACTACTAAGGAGACTATTTTACAAGGTTATTCTCGAAGATCCAATAAGAAAAGTGAAATACAGATGCATTTTGGGGGAGGCGGGGACACTTTTATTTACTGTTGACTCCATGTTTAAGCCCTTTTAGTTGAAACTGAAAACAAATGAGTACATGTGTGCACAGGGGATATAGAAGACTGATTTCCAAGAAGGTGCACAGTAGTTACTGATGCGTAAAATATTGTCCTTCCAGATTCCTGTTTGTGGAGCACTTAAAATCCAAGAGATTTCTCTCATAAAAATTATTTCAAGCCAGGCAGTGGTGGCATATGCCTTTAATCCCAGCACTTGGGAGGCAGAGGCAGGTGGATTTCTGAGTTGGAGGCCTGCCTTGTCTACAGAGTGAGCTTCAGGACAGCTGGAGCTACACAGAGAAACCCTGTCTCGAAAAACCAAATAAATAAATAAATAAATAAATAAATAAATAAATAAAATTTGTTTTTATAGGATTTCAAAATTAAGCCAAATAAATATATATGTATATTATAATTTCTGTGCATAGATACAGCTACATAAATATATTTTCTTGACCACAGACATTTCTAGTTATATACAGACACATAAACCGATGGATGGACGTATAGACAGATAGAAAGAATATATAGCTATAGAGATGTACCTATCTATTCAAGACTCAAGACTTTCCCTGTATGGATATTAAAGGAATTCCTATATATTGTACCTCAATCAATCCACTTAGTTCCTACCCACCTCAGTGCTAAGGAAGTTAGGTCCCTTCAGTAAAAGCTGTGGAGGGATCATAGCCAATAACTCGAGCATAGACCAAATTGTAGTCACCTAACTTAACATTTTATAACTCAAAAACACTATATAGGCCTATATAACCTAGAATTCCTCTTTACAGTATGAAATAAAAAATACAGTATTACCTTGCTTCTCTAGACAAATACTTAATGACCCAGCATTGTGCCAGCAGCACTGACTACAAATGTCTTCCTTCGCTCCCGAGAGGAAACTCTCTCACGTGAGTCAATTGCTAGTCTTAACTGTATGACATGTGGCATGGTGCATTATAGTTTTGAGACTTAGGGAGGTTAACATATGAATGGAAATCAGCAATGCCTACATACGCTGTTCTATGACAACTGTTAGTATTTTTGAAATTGTTTACTCTGAAACAGATTACTCTGTCCATGTGTGTATAATATTTAATGTTTGAGTCTTTCCTGCCACCTGAAATACCTTGGGAACTCTGACTAACACATCTGTTTATTAAGGTTAATCCTTTTTAGACAAGACTCTTATCCTCAGCCTTCCCATTCATAAGGCAGGTATAACCCATTATTCTTGTTTCCTTTATGAATTCCAATAACATTTTATAATGTTCTCCTAAGTGTTTTTTATAATTATGTTTGGATTTTACCAGCTTCTTACCATTTTACTACTTTTTGCAAAAATAGTTGCATATTATATTTTATGGGAGCTATGTAAAATTCTCTGGTTTTCTGTTTTAGGATTTGATTTGGGTATTTGAATGCACTCATGTGCTAGTATCAGGACCCTACAGGGTATCCCTCTAGGTGTCCTGTATGTTAAGATGAAGGAGTCGTAATAACTGCGTGCCCTATGCTTCTCCATCCTTTCTCCTCTGTTGCTAAGGATCAGTTAGTAGCTTAGTCTTGAGTGTTGTCGATTATGTAATGTCTATGATTCTAGAATCCAATAGAAATATTTCCACTATCTTACTACTGAAAATATTAATATTGGTCTACCTTAACTAGTTAAATAATTCTGCCTGCTTTTCTGGTCAGATAATTATTTTTAAGCCATAACTATGAATTAGAGTTTCTCAAATGTATTTTGATATGAAATGGAATGAAAATGAAGCTTAGCCTACTAGGTTTAATTCATCAGTTTTCGAAAATTGAGCCATCTTTTCCTTTCTGAAATCTGACTCAGGCCCCTATGATTCGTTTCAGACCTTGTTCTGAGTTTTGTTCTGATGATGAACAGAGAGCGATCTCTGGTTTCATTTACTATTCATTCTCCATTCAGCAGAGTCTTGCATTTAAAAACGGTCATAAAATTAAGTTTTCAAAAGCAGTATTTCTTGGCTTACTCAATTTAATTTATTTCATTTTGTCGGCTTGCCATTACTAACTCCCATCCCCCATAACTTTTGTTTCATCCAGTTAGTGCTGCCTGTGATTACCAGTGATGATCAGGAGAACATTCTAGTTTGTTCTAGTCCACATGCCTCTGAGTGAGTGGTAATAATCTTGATATGCAGAGTAAGTGTGAACCTTTGGTTTAGTTCTGACTAGACCTGCTACTGTATGAACTGAGCCTCTGTTCATGTTCTTCTCTGTGAAGTGGGTATCTCTCCTCTCATCTCCATGTAGTTGAGAAAAGTTCACAGAGGTTTTCTGTAAATAAGGATAGTCCTAGATTTTCCTGGTGAACTGGAATGCAAATATTTGTTGCTCTATCAGTTTTGGTCTCTGAATGAAACACAGTGCTTACCTGTGGGAGATGCATAATATATTCGGCTGCTAGGTCACTCTTTTCAAACACAATTGGTTAAGCTTACAATAAAGAACCTGGGGACTTTAACTCACACATAATCTGAAGTGAACTGAGATACAACAATTGAAATGACTTGGGGAGGGGCGTTAATCTTTGATCACTCTAATCCTAAACTCTCTGGGTAGGGCTTTCTTTCATTTCCTAAACCTAGAGACAGACCCTTGGATGCTAGGTAAGTCTAGCATAAACCTCAACCATACTGATTTATATTTATATTTTCAGACAAGCCTCTATTGTTTGACTAAGCTATATTTGAGGTTATTCTAAAGCCCTGTCAGGTGTCGGACTTCTACTTTTCTTGCATCAGCTTCCCAAGGCAATGGGGACGCAGGCCTGGAACACCAGTCTACTTCTTTTGGACACTTGTTGTATAAAGAGCTATCCTGAACTGAGCATTACGTACTCACTGTCCATGTGTTTTGAGAATTTCATCCTGCATGAGAACACACTGGTAACTTGTTCACCCAATAAAAGCCCCCACTCTACTAACCTGAGGAAACATTTCCTTGAAACATTCCCAGTGTTCTCTCCTTCACAGACTCCTTTTATTCCCTTGATCCTTGACATGTTTGTATTACTAAGGGGTGGGCCTGTTTCGTTCAATTACCAAAGCATTCATATAAGAAAGGCTACTGGTATTCTTATGAGAAAAAAAGTAGAGCCATGACTCTGATGGAGATAGTGGGACAACCTTAATAGGTTGGGAGGGGGAGGGAGAGAGGGAGAGGGAGAGGGAGAGGGAGAGGGAGAGGGAGCGGGAGAGGGAGAGGGAGAGGGAGAGGGAGAGGGAGAGGGAGAGGGAGAGGGAGAGGGAGAGGGAGAGGGAGAGGGAGAGGGAGAGGGAGAGGGAGAGGGAGAGGGAGAGGGAGAGGGAGAGGGAGAGGGAGAGGGAGAGGGAGAGGGAGAGGGAGAGGGAGAGGGAGAGAAACAGATATCCCAGAATGTCAGGGAAAGTATGCTTATGCTTTTTCCCCTGCCTTATTTTTATTTTCAGTATGGGTATTTTGTCTGCACACTGAGCATGTCAGGTACCCAAGGAAACCAGAAGAGGGCATCAGATTCCCTGGGACTGGTGTTATAGACAGAGTGGATAGCCAGGTGGATGCTGGGAAGAACAGTCTATCTATGTATCTATGTATCTATGCATCTATCTATCTATCTATCTATCTATCTATCTATCTATCCACACACATATATAATATGTATACCTTCTGAATAGCTCCAATGGGTCAGAAAATAAAATTGTCAATCAATAAACAGAGCCCTCGGCTTGGAGAGATCGTTCATCAGTTATGAGCACTGATTGCTCTACTTGAAGTCCTGAGTTCAATTCCCATATACACCATATGGTAAGATTAACAACCTAGGAAGGCAAGGGCACAGAGTTGACCTTCATCTCCCAGAGGGGCTGCCTAACTCCACAGGATCCATAGATTTGGCAGTCTTTGGAAAAAGGATGTTTGCAGGTGCCACTGGATTAAATAGGATTGCACTGAATTCAGATGACCCCATCCAACATGGTTAAAGCCTTCAAAGGATAGTAGCACATAGACAGATGCCAGAGAAATAAGCTGTGCTGATGCATCTCCTAATATGGGGCTGCTAGAGGTAGGGAAAGGCACTAAAGAATCCTCCTCTGCAGTCTCAAGATATCTCAGTGCTCTGCCAATACCCTGATTTCAGGCTCCTGAGGTAGATGCTTCTGTTATTCTGAAATGCCCATTGCTTTGCTTTGTTCATGGAGCTGTAAGGAAGGGGGTGCTACTATGGCTCAGAGCCAGTTGAGGACATAGAGATTCACAATATCAATGAAGGAAACCAAGATGGTGCACCACCAGCAACAAGTAAATGTTGATACGAAGTCAAAAGATGTCCCAACTGGGATGAAAATGGGAGCTTGTTCTGAGCTGCGTGCAAGCCAGAGCGAATGTGAAGGAATGGATGGAGGGGAAGAAAGCGCGTCCACTTGAGACATGATGTCTGCTAAAGCTACTACCACTGTAGCAGAGTTTTCAGTTCTCTGGGTAGTGCTCTCACCGCTAAATAGATTCCTTTATGTATTCGGAAATAATGCCATAGAACCTACACCATGGCCGTAAGACACAAGCATAATCTCCAGTGTATCAATGAAAGCTGATTCTGAAGACACATCTTGGCCATGGGACCTTATACTTCCTGTCTGCCCTCTGCTCCATCAATGCTGAATACTGAAAATCCAAAATTACTCTTGGAAAGCACCGCACTTGCCCTTCGGACCTTATTTGTCCATTCTCCCTTTTCTGATTGATGAGTAGGGGAAAGTCAACTAGTGTGTACTGATCAGATTCACTGGGCAAGCAAAGAAAACTGGATCAGCGATGTAGACGACTTGCCAAGGAAGGGGGTAGCTGCGTTTAACACTCTGCAAATAGAATTAATTGACTTGCTGTCCAAGTCATATGATGGAGCTATTCTAAATCTGGGAATGAAACCAGAATTTCTCCCCATCAATTCTCCTTTCTCCTCACTAGACCATGCAGTCTCGAAGTTTTTATTCTCAGATGATAATCAATTTAAATGAGGGAACTCCTGCCAAACTCGATGCTCTAATTACATAGTCAGGAGGATTGATAATAATTATGGCGATGTTCTACACTTACAAACTGTTAGGCGATGCTGATTTAGACACCAGGATCCCATTTTCTCTAAAATATATTCACACACATATTCTAAAAGTCTGAATATGTCTATTAAAATTCATCACTAATAATCATGGCAGCCCAAATTTTAACTATGGAAATTAGCTCTCAGGGTTATATTGAGTTTTTGATTTTCAAGTCATTCAAAGGAACCAATAAAATAAGAGAGCATTCTGGTAGATGGTGTCAGGGTCTTCTAGCACAAGAGATAGGAAACAATACAAAGTCAAAAGATATCCCAAGTGGGATGAAAACGGGCTTGGTACAAACCAGAGCAAATGTAAAGGGATGGAGAAATGGAGGGGAAGAAAGCACGCCCACTTGAGGAATGATGCCTAAGTGTGCCAAAGTTATACCATTGTAGCAGTTTTCAGTTCTCTGGGTAGTGCTCTAACTGCTAAACAGATTCGTTAATGTATTTTCCCATGTCCTTTTGTGTAGGGGTGAAAACTTGCAAATACAATTATAGCCTATGGTCTAAAAGAAAGCATATCAAGGCCAGTGAATCGTGTGTTTGAGATATCATTCATGCTTGACAGAGCTTTTTAAAACTTCTCACTTCTTGTTGCCTAGAATTTCGTTTATTCTTTCTTTTTAATTATCAAATTCCATGGTTACTTCCACCAATAAAACAGCAATGTCCTGTTGAAAGCGGACTATTCTAGCAGTCCACAACGATTCTACTTTTCTCGCTTTCCCTCATCCCCTCAGGGAAGCTCTTCAGCCACAGCCCGTTCACGGCCAACAAACCCTTGCCAAGAAGGTCAACCAACTCATGGATAAATACATAAGCTATGTTCATGAAGGAATAAAAAGCTAAATTTGCCAAAAAAAGAACCATACACTAGTTTTTATTAGTAATGCATGTCAGTGCAAATTATAAATACTTTAGGTCACTGAAATCACACAGATATTGGTTTATTAGCGGAGTTTTTAATTAAATATATATTTTATGGTTTATCATTTGGTGGGCCTGTGCTGCTCTGGTTCACAGTACAGACATAACACACTTCACATGGACTCTTCAAGGTCACTCATCCTAAATCCCAGCCTCTGACGGGCAGATAATTTGACCTTCCCAATTTTCTCTTTCCAGTAAGTATTTCACCGTTTCTTCTAGTTGCTCCTTCTAAAAAGCCTCAATCATCCCTAACTCTTTTCTTAGTTTTCCATACTCCACTGGTTACTTTAAACTGGCCTCATTCCTATGTTCATATTGTAACCCCCAATTAAACAGGATGTACTTGTATTTGAAAGGGAGTTTTTATAGATATAATTATTTCAGAGATATTCACACTGGAGTACTGAGACCGCCTCCCCCAATCATATACAGGTGTTGACAGAGAAAAGCATGAAGGCAGACCATCTGAACTTTGGAACTGATCACCACAGCTTTGGAATTCTGTCTTTCCATCAGGGTGAAAATCTAAGACCCCGGCATATATAAGAGATACCCAAGCAGCTTCAGAAAAGCCCAGCCCCGCTGACACCTCAGCCTTAAGCTTCTAGCCGCTAGAACAGTAGGAAAGCTCTCTGTTGCTGTAAGCAACTCTGGTCATCATATTATGAAAGGATACCCCAATAAACCTGGACTGTATTCAGGTTTGGCCAATACTATAGAATTTATATACCCAAGGGAACAATTCCTTGTAAGATGCTCACTTCTAATAGGCGTATTCTTAGACTCTTTATCAAGAGGATGTTTTCTGAGAAACAGATCAACTGAACTCCATATGCTCATGGCATAGCTATATTACTTTTACTAATGAGAACAACTGGAATGTACCACGAAATGAAATTCAGATCTACTACTAAGAACTATTATAAGGTCCCATGCATGTTTCTATGTTCTCTGTACCTTTGCTGGCCTACAGGAAGCATGCTTACCCAGTCAATCTATGCCAGTCCTACAGATAGCAACATCTATCCTGGATCACTCAAAACAATAAAGCTATCATTCCTTATTCACAAGCCAGCTTCTCTGCTATTGTCCTTTCCCAGGGATCAGAACACAGCAAGCCTTGGATGAAGAAGTATGGAGAGGGTCCTGATCCTGGAAAGGATTGATCTAGCATGGGAAGGGCATATAAGGACAGAGAAAAAGGAGGGAGGTGATTGGAGAAGGGATGGAGAGAAGAAGGTTTATGCGACATATGGGGAGGGGGGATCCGGGAAAGGGGGAAATCATTTGGAATATAAACAAAGAATATAGAAAATAAAAATATTTAAAAAAAAAAGAACATAGCAAGCGAAGTTCTCAAGCTTTATGGATATTCGTATTTTATTGTTTGGTTTGTTAAAAATTTAGAAACTGAGCCAATCTTACTGAAAAAATCAGATGGCTTCTGAGAAAGGCACTATGTAATTAGATGCTGGACTGTGGACATACATGTCATACCCTGTAAGAGGCCAGAGCAGCCTTAGACCCATGAGTGCTGGCCAGAGCAAAAGGGCCTTGCTGTGTGCCCTTGTTTTTCTTTCTTTGGATGTCTTTGTTGTCTGTAGATTAAGCTCTATTTGTGATATTAAGTACTTAGAATTCATTTAGGAACGGAAAGCATACTTAAGCATCTTAGTCCACAAGGAGCACTTCTCACAGAACGGAAAGATGAGAACGTTCAATCCATAGGGTATAAGAACTGTTACCGGCAGCCACTGACCAAATTAGACTCGATTCCATCTTTCCTCCAGCAAACAAGTGACTGATGGGTTATGGACTTCAATTTTAGTATCCTATGGAATAGATTTTTCCTATTTGCTTGGGTTTCCTCTGCTTGGAAGACCTTAGGTTTTCCAAATGGTTCAAACCCTTGTAGTAATAATTGGTAGGCTTGATTCAATAACTCATGCTATTATCCTCATGGAAATTAATTCAATGATATCTCCTCTCAACACAGCGTGGCAGCATTACCGAAAACTAACCAAGCAGCCCAGCAGTGAGGAACTTACAGAGCTTTCCGGAACACAGGATTTCATATGCAGTCTCATTACTAGTTTGCAATTAAAAGCAAACAGTCCATGTCCAGGTGGTGGTGGCTCACACCTGTAATCACAGCACTTGGGAGGCAGAGGCAGGCAGATTTCTGAGTTCTAGGCCAGCCTGGTCTATAGAGTGAGTTCCAGGACAGCCAGAGCTACAGAGAGAAACCCTGTCTCGAAAAACAAACAAACAAACAAACAAACAAACAAAACCAAAGCAAATAGCCTAGGGAAAGAATCATTTAACAAATAGCAAATTTAATTTAAAATTTCCAAAATGAAATCCTTTTGATGGAACAATGAAGGACACCTTAAAACTTGCCTTCATTCACTGCTACCACATGCTCAGTGATGAATTTTCTGTAGGAAGCCTGACTGTGGGCAAGAAGGCAGACACTGTTCCCCGACTTTTCATAAATCTGCATAGGTCTGTATCTCATGAGAAGCTGAGACTGTCCTGGGCCCCACCCAGACCTTACAAGATTGGTCAGGGATAAAAGGAATTAACTTTTCTGACATTTTAAATGTATCCTATAACTGGTATTGTCACCATGGAAGACATTGAATCAGCTGTAAACATCCACCCCAAAATAAAATTGTCCACATTAAATTAACTGTTATCCACAAATAACTTCTCTCTAAAGGACATAGCTTCTTTACCAGCTTCCTTAATAACTTAAATGTAAACTCAATCATATTTCATGTGAAAAAATGTTCAGAGGTACAATTACGAAAATAATAAACTTTTCAAATATGTTCAGCACTAAATATTTACTGGAATCAAAGATATTTAATTTGGGATTTAAATTCTAATTTATTTTCTTTCTACTATATATTTCAATGCTATTATTTTACAACAAAGCTTCTAGGTGTTCAACGTGGAAATATAATACAATAATAGAGTAATACAGAAAGATAATGACAGTTTTTCTCCCCTTCAGTGACGATGTATGTTTATACACAAATTCCTCTCAAACTCAACTTGGAATCTAGGCTCAACATGTCAACAAAACTAAAAGTAGAAACAGAAAATCTTGTAATAAATTGTCAGGATATTAATCTACTACATTAATATGTTGGATGCTATTTTCATTAGTAGAAATTATTTTCTTATACATTAGTCTAGTTGCACGTGTGATAACGACTAATTATGCATAAACACTGATGTCATGTAAGACATTTTTTTACAAAAATAGAGGATTTACCAAGTTATAAACACCTATACTTTCAAAGACACATTCTGAAATAATACTTAACAGAAAACAATTTGCTCTAAAACTCTTGAAGTAATTGTGCATTAAACATTTTATTGAGTGGGCCAAATAATGCAATTCACAGAAAGTGGTTGTCTTTTACAATTTAAATTACACATGATCATGAATTTAATCTACAAAATTAGGGGAAGGGACAAACAGTTTCAGTCATGAGTGTGAACACTCTCTCTGAATTTGAAATAGCTGAAGCTGGCTCCTAGTTCTTTAATATTTTTTCTCCTTGTTGATCTATCTTGGAGTAGGTTAACCTCTATTTTTAATTTGTAAACTCTTAACATATTAAAAATTTATTTGGAATTTAAATAACAAAGAAATTTGAAGAGATAGTTCACCTGTCATATGAATTATGAAATATATTATCCTTAAATAGACAATTAAAAGTAAGCTTATATTTATATTTTAGTATTTTCATTGAACCGTACACTTTACATATACACACCAACTAGAGTACCGCTAATAAATGTGGGTTAAAGGGGCTCCATATGCAGATTTAAATTGGATAGAAATAGGTTAAGATAATTGGTCTTGTTGAGAAAAATGTGTTTTTTAATGTATATATTTTTAAAAATTTTATGTATTTTTATGCATATGTGATACGTGTGTGCTTATATGAGTTTATGTGCACCATGTGAATTCAGAACCCTAAGAAGGCAAGGCAGCATGGGAAATGGAGTCATAATTAGTTTTGTTTGTTTGTTTGTTTGTTTTTTAACAAGGGGAAATAAACTCAGGTTCTCTGAAAGGCCACTGAGTCTCTTAACCACCGAGTCGCCTCTGAAGTCCCCTAATGTGTACGATTTTAAGGAATGTTTCTTGGAGTGGAGAACAAATTTAAACAGCAAGGGTGTTTTTGTTGTTGTTGTATTTTATTGTGTTGTTTTGTTTTGTTTTCAGTGAAATCCAGCAATTTCCCAGTGCTCCCTTGCTCCTAGATGATAATAAAAATCTTGCAACATTTTATGCATGATTTTGTGAAACTTTTTTCTTAAAAATGACTTTAACACACTGATCAAAAGTAAAGAGAGAAAATATTGTAACAACTTATGTTTCTTCAAACAAAGATCACTTTAATATTTAATGCATTTTATAAACTATTTTATTTTTGTGGAAATTATTTTGGTATATATTACTCTTGCAACTACTGAGAAGTTATGCATGTTTTATATTGCTCTTGTGATAAGCAGTGAGTAGGCATATTTATGTGTGAAAGAGAAAAAATTTATGATAGATATATCTAAGCAAACACAAGACACGTTTACTTTTCAGCTCTTATTTTCCTAAGGTGTTGATCCAAACTTCTAAAAATGTATTTTTTAAAACATATTAAATGACTAAAAGCTAGTTTTCACATAAAACACTGACAAGAACATTCAAAGCCAAGTGTGAGCTCTCCCTTCATGCATTTCATTTTCGTCACTGGTCCCAGGAACTTAGCACCATTCATGCTACAAGAATTATCATTACTCACGTCACACCGATTACTTCAGTAGGCGACATTCAATGGTTCCCTTCCCCCCAACAAAATAACCCAGGCTCAGTTTCAACATAACAAGTATGTTTAAACTTTTAAAACGTATGAACTTCATTTTGAAGCACTTTCTTAAACAGAAGTACCTAAGATTCTAGTCATTATTATTAGTGGGACTTATTTGCTAACAAAATGGATGGACCTGGAGCACATCATACTAAGTGAGGCAACCCACTCTCAAAAGATCAATCATGGTATGCAATCACTGATAAGTGGATATTAGCCTAGAAACTTGGAATACACAAGACATAATCCACATATTAAATGATGTCCAAGAGGAACGGAGGAGTGGCCCCTGGTTCTGGAAAGACTCAGTGCAGCAGTATAGGGGAATACCAGAACAGGGAAGTGAGAAGGGGTGGATGGGGGAACAGGGCGGGAAGGGAAGAGGGCTTATGGGACTTTCAGGGAGTGGGGAGCCAGAAAAGGGGAAATCATTTGAAATGTAAATAAAAATATATCAAATAAAAAATAAATGTAAATAAACCAAATATCTAATAAAAATATATTAAAAAGAAAAAAGAAGAAGTATGTCAGGGCACAGGGGTTCCCAGAAACCAAGGAGTAGGAGGCAGGAGGTTGGCTGGGGTTGGAGAGGGATTCACCTCACTCTTTCATTCAAGAACCACACATGTGTAGTACTCTACCTTAATTTCTGAGTACATGACACACTCAGAGCATATGGGTGCGGGACTCTCCCTTGATTTCAAAGCACACCATATGCACACAGCACAGTTAAGAACAAGGGCAAATGTTATGGGTTACACCCCAAGCACTACTGAATAAAGAAACAACACAACAACTACTTAAATGTTTTATAGACCACATGTATAATTGATTGTAGCTGGGGTCACTAACAATAACCTCATATTTCCATGGTTACAGAGGATGACGAGTCTCTATAGAACATGAACACTTCAATTGAGAGTCGCCATAGCACACTTAAATAGAGCATGCCAAAGAACACTACGCTGGAGTTTGTCTTGAGCCAGGAAGCAGTCCCTTTGGATACAGATAGAATGTTCACCTCATTACTATGAATTATTGACAAGCATTAACATCTTGAGATACAGCGGAGATAAGCCTTGGATTTTTCAAGTATTTTATTAGATCCCCTAATTCTTATGTAATGAGTAGCATCATCATAATATTGCCTGGCTCACAAATATTCACTGTTCACATATTTCCACAACAACAGTTCTGTCTTCCGTTCGAGAATAAGAGTGTATCTAGTGTGTTAGAGTCACTAAGAAGAAATGTTCTCATTTACCACATCAATTTGTCTCAACACAACATGAGGATACATGGAAAATACAGCTAACATGTTATTACTGATATACACATCTATTTAGTGATCTACAAAATCCATGCTTTGATGTTTATATATTATGTCATACTGACCATTATACATGAAAGCTAAAAACAGTTGATTAGTATATTATCCAATTTTCAATTAATATTTTATAAAACTTCATATTCTATTTTAAACATGAACAGATACTTACTTTGTTTTGTGGTTTTAACTGAAAATTCAATTTCTCCTTCTGCTGTGCATGTACATATGTGGCTATTTCAATTATGTGTTCTTCGATTTTGAGAAACATGACCACAAACCCGTCAGATTCAGTTCTTCCCTGAGGACACCAATCATCTGTCATATATTTGGTTTTCTTTCAAAGAGTCTCCCCCAAACCTCCAGTTGGTCCAAGGCTTATTTATAATCCTACTGCTTAAATTTTCCTATCTGTATTTAATTACTATAGAAATTTGGTCTCATTTTCATTTTATGTTGTTTTATTCACTGTTTTTCTCCTTACTATATGTTATAGTGAAGGTTCTGGTTACCTACTGGTTATCCTGCTTATTGTTTCTGTGTCACTGTGTCATAGATTATTAAATCTCCAACTTACTCTGTCATGCCATCTTGAAAATATGAGTTTAATTTCAAAACACTTAGTTATCTCCTATGGCTTTTGTTAAGGCTTCTCCTACATCATTTTGATTTATTGCTTCATCTTCAATGCACTTATTTTCTCTGTGACAACATTTATATATTTTGGATTGAATGGATCATATTATACATTTGTTCTATAATTCTGGAATACCCTCCTTTCTCTGTCTAGCTATCCCCTTGTCTAAAGAATGGGAAATGATGTTTTGTAGGGTGTAACAATATCTGCATAGACAATAAGACAGTGTGCAGATAGTATAGAGGATAACAGATACCATTTCTGTGCCAGACAAGTTATCATCCTCTAAGGGACATGCGTTTGAAAGCATCCTTGGCCCTAATCTCTTGTACAATATGCAAACTGCAGTGCTTCAATTCCAACTGTACCAAGAAAAAAAAAACATGTACTTTCTTACAAGTCACCACTTGTCAAAATATTCCAATATGGCACTGGCTAACAGGATAAAGCTCATCATTTCAGAACTCTGGCTCTCCAAGAGTGACTATGTATGACTACATCAGCTGAATGAATGTGTTTTAGTCCCATGTGTAGTTTTTTGTTAAACTGTGAATAGCAACATCAACCAAAGAGGTCAATAGGATGATAAAGTAAGACAAAGCATGGGAAATGCTGCCTCGTCATAGACACTGAGTGTTTCTTGGACAGAATATAAGTCTTCATGTAAGTGGCACTGTTAGTTTCTCTGTCCTTATTTGCATGATTTTCAGATAAGTCAGAGACAAGACTCATCTTTTGGCACATTGTGGCTGAAAGACACCAGGGTGCTGACTAATAGAAATCTCATGTGCTTAAAAGTGCTTCCTGGTAGAAATGCTAGATCTTTTTTCCTTCACACCCTAGACACAATGTACTTGGTATGGTTACCATCGAATCATGTGATACCTATGAAGGGTATCTGTAAGCCTCTGAGCCAGTTAGCATGAGTACTAAAGAGAAACAGACCAATGTAAAAGCTCTACCGTATTCCTCCACACTTGAGATATTTGCTGTGTCCCATCCTGAGACTGGATAAGAAGTGGCAGTGGGGACCGGGTTGTACTTTCATCCCATTGCCGAAGCTTTTATAATGATGCCCTCATTGGGCTCTTCAATATGTGAAACAGGGATTGATAAAAAATGAAGGCAATTGAGATAATTATGCAATGACAGCTTTTCTTTTTCAACGCAAAGTTGCACCTCCTCTTAATAGTTTCAAAGCTTTGGAATCCTGAACAGTCTCATCTCAAATTGAGTCTTACATCTGAAAACCAAATACAAAGCAGTAGACGCTTAACAAGTTATATTTATACCCCATGTAAACATGATGTGATTCCTTTCTCCTACTCAGTGTGTTCAGAAAGCAGTGGAGCTAACAATCCACAGTGTGAACATTTCTAATGAGAAGGTGCAGACAGTGTTTCCTGACTGTTACTTGAGGATGATCTTTACATCCACCTGTGATAAAGAAAGAACAGATTTAAGAATCTCATCTCCTACAGGAATAATATAAGGCTTAGACACATTTGGGGCTGCTTTTCCATAATTATCTTTTACAATTGTATCTCTCCAAATGAGCACATTCATTTGTTGTTGTTGTTCCCTGTGTTAAATAGCATGCTGGCAGAATGTCTTGCTAGCCGACAGGTACCAGTTAAGCCTGGCGCTTCTGTGTAAGCAGGCACAGTGGTGGTTGTATTCTCTGAGCCAATACAGAACAAATGTATTAATGAGCAAATTCTTCATCACCTAGGGTGAGTAACAGTGATGACTACATTTACCAAGCACACAGCATCAGACTGACAGTACAAAACAACAACAAAAAGCCTATTCTCCAGTAGTTAGAGGCTTAACTGAGGGAGAACAGAAAATGTAAAGCCAAGGTTCTGAGTTTTTCTTATCTATGATAATTCAACAATTACAGTTTCCAGTTGTACAATGCAACCATGATTGGCACCCTCCAGGTATGCAAGGGGACTCCATAGGCAGCAATCAAACTTATTTTCTTTTGGCATCTCTTATAGGCCCTTAACTGTACTGTGCAGGGAGAACTTGGACCTTTACTGCACATGTGTTAGTATTAAATCAGTACAGAAAGATAATCGACCTACAATCTGTAAAGTCAGAGAAGTGAGATATAAAGGCAGGGATGACTAGGGCAAAACCACAGATCTTCTGGGAGGGAAAAATAAAATAGGTTTTTTAAGTGGACTAGAGGCAGAGGGGAATGGAACCGCAAATGGGTGTGGTGATGGGGAGGAGAGATGGGGTTAAGGGAGGAAATGCATGGAGAGACAGCTGGAATTGGGAATCTGACAGATGCTATGGAAACCTAGTGCAGTGGACACTTCCATAAAATTTGAAGGTGCTCCTAATGAAGTCTTCTAATAATGGAGTAGATGGACTCTCAACTGGCCAACTCCTTTCACCAAGCAAGGCTTCTATTACAGTGATAGGGTTACACTCAGTTGAGTTCCTGTCCAAGTGGGTCACATGGAAATTCCCCAACAACCCAGGCTATTTCCAAGACAGTGGGTTGATTGCCACAAACTGACAACCGAGCCTGTTGGTGAGGACAACACTCACACAACTCATTGAAAATGGAGAAGTCAAGCCAGTGCCTAAATGAGGACTCCTCCTCTATATCCTAGTGTTTATGGTGTGGGCAGGCTACCAAAACAAATGTAAATACCAACCTATCCACAATACCTTTGTCCTAAAATTATGTCCTGAATAAAAGATATGTTAGGACAATGGTGGCACAGAGCTTGTGGGAGTAGCCAATCGATGTTTGATTTGCCTTCTTGCCCACTTCACGAGATGGAACACTTATCCAAGACTGGTGATAAATAGTCAAAAACCAGAGAACACAGCTACCCAAGGTAAAACCAAACACTGCTAAGATTTTTAAAAATGGTATCAACAAAATTACTCCTAATGATATTCTACTATTCTCATAGATCAATGACTTATCCAGTCTGCTGTAGATGCAAACAGATGCAGAGACCACAGCTAGACATTACGCTCCTGTGTGCCTACAAAGAGAGAGAAAGAAAGAGAGATGGAGGGAAGGAGGGAAGAAGGGAGGGAGGGTTACAAATACAAAGCTCAAAATGACATGTCTCCATCAAATCCCTCTCCTCTTCTCCCAGGAAACCTCACAGAAGTGGAGACAGAAAGAGTGTAAGAGCCAGTGTTGGAAAACACCAGGAGAACAAGCGTCCTCATTGCTGGTCCAGCTTTGATGGGATGGTTTTTGTCTTAGCTTATATTTTATTTTCTCATGTATGGTTGTTGTCTCTTAGATGCCTATTTTTTTCTAATGAGAGAAGGAAAGGGAATAGATCTAGAGAGGAGGGGTGTGAGGAAGAACTGATAAACAAAGGGAGGGCAAATTCTAAACAGGATATATTGTATCAGAAAAGCATTTATTTTCAATAAAAAAGCACGGTTTTTGTATCAAAATAAATGTAATCCTAAAACATGAAATAAGTAGGTAATAATCAGTAATTCTCAGTTGAACTCAGTTACCCAGAACTATATATTAATTATTACATTGTTTGAAAAAATTCCATGATTTATACATATAGTGTATAAAATATAAAAAATATGCTTCTGCTACTCTGGCGATTCGAGTAATTTTCTCCAGATTTCTGTAATCCCATGTCTTTTTTATTGCATTATATATACCTGCACTTTATTGCAAGGTCTTATAGAGTGTATAACTTATTAATTCAATTATAATTAAGTTGTAATGTTATACAGCAATCTAATATATGACTTTACATTGATTTCTATTTTGAAAATTTTTCATAAAATATATTATGAGGACAGTATTTCTTCCCTCAACTCTGCCCACACTCTCTCTCTGCCTGCCTCCCTCCCTCCCCCTTTCTCTTTCTCAAAACAAAACAGGCAAACAAAACAATGCAAATACAAATAAAAAACAAAACGAAACAAATGCAAAACAGAAATAAAGAACCTAAAACACACACATACACACAACCCATAAAACACACACACCAAAAAAAAAAAAAAGGATACCATAATATACAAGAAAAAGACCAGTAAGTAAAAAAATGTCCAAACAAAGCAATATGAGACAAAATTTCTACAAAAATACTGTTGAATTTCTATTGGTCATCTACTGCTGGGTTTGGGACCTACCCCTTGGTGTAATTAACACACTCAGTGAGGCTCTATTGGAGAAAACTCTTTGAAAGCAGTTGTCAGCTGGAGTTAGCTTCTTGATTAGGGATGGAATCCCATGACCACTTTCTCTCTCAGCACTGGGGCCCCATCTGGCTTGAACCTGTTCAGGCCCTGTGCAGGCTGGCACTGTCTTTGAGATTTCCTATGTGCAACAGTCCTGCTGTATCTGAAAGATCGATGTTGACTTAAACTGCGATATTTAATACTTTCCTGTTGTTACCTACTTAATCGTTTTTCCTTTCACCATAGACAGCATTGTATTGAAGATAAGCGTCCTATCACTAGTATATTGTAATTTATGCCACTTATTTTTTACAGACTCCAACAGTGTTTTATGAATTTTCACTTTTTTCCCTTATGTGAACAATTATATTTGTCTTTGTATCTTTTTACTCATTATTTCTACTACAATCCAGTCAGTAAAAATAAGAAAACTGAATCCTACAAATTATTGATACTGGTCTGGTCTTGGCTCTGAAGACTCAAATGATTGTTTCACCCTTTGAGAGTCTTCACACTTTCTAGAGTAAAATATACAAAGCCTGATTCAGGCACTTCCAAAATAGGTGAATTGTCATCACCTAGAAGTAATTTATGTTTAGTAATATATGACACACTAACACAAAGATGACACACTACAAGACAGCTTTTGAAACAGTCTCTTCTGCTAACAGCCTTTGCTTTTGTGGATAAGCAATAATCTTAAAGGACAGGGTGAAAGAGCAGAGGTGCCGTGGAAGGGAAATGCTGGTGAAATTTAAGAGAGGAGAGGTTCTGAGAGTAGGTCAGAGGAGGAGCAACTAACATTAGGCATGTGCTGGGGCAGTTGATCAGACGCAGAATGGACGCCATGGTCATTTGTGTGCTTGCATTTGGTTACGGCTTTATGGGGCTTTTGAAGGGGCAGATATTTTGTTTCCTTAGTTTTAGGTGGGTTTGTTGCTATACTGGGGTTTTGGTTTTTTTGAGGAAGAACATAAAATTAAGGGAGTAGAAAGGAGTTAGGATCTGGAAGGACTCAGGGGAGGGAAGGAATATGATCAAATATATTTGAATTTTAAAACTGCCTTCTATGATAAAAATATATAAAACTAATATTTGAAAAAGCCATATGGGTGTATATAAAATGCTATTTTACAGGCATGTGTGTGTATGTGTGTGTGTGTCTGTGTGTGGTGTGGTGTGTGTGTGAGAGTTCGGAATCTCAGTGATTGTTGGGAAAAGGTGCTCATAAACTACTCAGAGGCATCTCCAACATACCAAACACAAGCATTAACAACCGCAGTGATTCTGAATATCATCACTCAGATTCTATCCTAAAGGAAGGGACGCTCACTCCTCTCAGTCCACTATTACTAAATAAGCTATGGTGGAATGGGGAACACGGAGCAATTGAAATTACCTTTAACTGCTCAGGTCATGGGTGATACTATTTGTGCTGCTCTGGCATTTTCAACCTCCAAATAAAAACACATTAACTTATAATAAAATATGCATTTAAGGCCTAAGAATCTACTCTTATATTCTCTGCTTTTAAACACTGTCTAATGATAATAGTATAGGCTTGAATTTAAATAGTAACCATTCAGAACATTTTATTTTATTTTTTATTAGATATTTTCTTTTCTTTTCTTTTCTTTCTTTCATTTTAAAGATATTTTCTTTACATACATTTCAGATGTTATCCCCTTTCCTGGTTTCCCCTCTGAAAACACCCCAACACCTCCCTCCCCTGCTCACCAACCCACCCACTCCAGCTTCCCTGTCCTAGCATTCCCCTATACTGGGGCATCGAGCCTTCTCAGGACCAAGGGCCTCTCCTCCCTTTGATGTCCAACAAGGCCATCCTCTGCTACAAATGCAGCTGGAGCCATGAGTCCCTCCATGTGTACTCTTTGGCTGGTGGTTTAGTCCCTGGGAGCTCAGGGGGTACTGGTTGGTTCATATTGTTCCTCCTATGGGACTGCAAGCTCCTTCAGCTCCTTGGGTCCTTTCTCTAGCTCCTTCATTGGGGATTTTATGCTCAGAACTTTTTTGTTGAGAACAAATTCAATGCTGCCCTCAAATTTTGCTTTGATCAGGGCTTGTGGTTTTAAAATGCCTTCTGATTCTGTGGTTTCCAGTTCTTCCACATTTCCACATCTCTCTATAATGTACCAAGATCAAGGATATTTATGCTATCCAGTGGATACTGTCTTTTGACTTCCTATGTAGATAAGTGAAAATTCGGTTTTTCTAAACTCTCACATTTTCCATCTGCCTACCAAATTTTGTTACTTACAACGTCCTTGTGTTTCTTGGTTTTTAAATGTTTTAAATCAATATGCATGAGCCTTATTTCACCAATGCTGCTCACTATTACTTCACCAGACATAACAGAGCCCAGAGAAACAGGAGTATGTAATATACTTAAAAGGTATGAGATGTGCCAGTGTTAACTGCCAATCTTTGAAACATTTATTTGCTACTAATATAACTCAGGAACTGTTATCTGAAACAGTATAACAAATTCAAGTTTGTAAGGCCTTCTCCAAAATAATGAATTTCCATTCTGAACTTTGTCTGTGCACATGCTCAACCTCAGGGGTGGAGGCATACTGACCCCGCCTGTGCACGCCATTCCCAGGGCCCAAAAGACTAAAAGGAATACACCGCATCGTTCTACTCTCCAACAATGATTAAAACAGACATTGTTATTACAATCGCTAAGCCCATGGACTAACATGGACCATTCATTAATGTGTTTGAGAAAGATGTGGACTTCTTCCAAGCATGGTTTTCACCCTTGTTTTCATGTCAGTCCCAAAGAAACGTGGGAAAGAGCTTATCAGTCACACTGACTGTGTGTCAAAAATCACATCAGATGTAGCATTCCCTGACTGTGATGGCATACGGAAGCTTGGGTGGGATCTCGTAAGCAGTGAGGGCAAACAAAATCTCACCCCTCCCTCTAAAGTGATTCTTCCTAAATGTCTGGAAGCACAAAGCCCTTTCTTTCCTTGCCCCAAGTGTGACACACTCATTAAACTTCAAACGTCGAAAACATGATGTGCAGATTTGAAGTCGAGACCCAAGCTAACCATATTTCATTCACATATTGACAAGTAGCTAATGAACACCCACTGCTTGCCAGATGATGTCTGAGAACACGCCCTCTCCAACCCCTTCAGTAGCACAGACAGACTCTGCCCACGCTGACAGTCTAGAGAGGGGGCAGAGATATAAACAGGCAATTACAACCCTGTGAAATATGAACTGGGATCAATTATTACTCAGACTAGCCCCAGCTCCCACAGGGAATTCTTTCTTTTGGAATCAGCTCCTCTCAGGATTTTTGTAGCTCTGGGTCTTCAAACAGTCTCATGCCAACTGTTCAGCGGTATTATTCATAGCTGCCAGAACTTGAAGTCTGTTACAACTAGATGGTTTCTATTCTAATTCTTCCCTTCCAGCTGGTCTGTCGACCACCTCGGATGCACCTGCCTCTGTTTTTCTCCAGCTCTCTAGCAGAGACACAGACACTGAAAAAATATATATAAATTACAGTCACTCAAGTCTTAGACATATGTAGCAAATTTCTGCATTCCCTTTAACCACAGTAACATTACTCTGTGCCTGATCAAGAACATTTCTTTTCTTTTTTTAGTAAAATCAACTACTTAAAAAAAAAGAAACACTTTTAATTTAATTTTATTTATTGTGTACAGGTGTTCATCCTTCATTGATGTCTGTCTGAATACTACATTGCATATGTTCTAGGCATTTGCAAGACTAGAGGAGGGCTTTAGACTCCTTGGGACCGAAGTTACAGATGGTTGTGACCCACTATGTATGCACTAAGAACTGAAATTATCCTCTGGGAAAAAAAAACAACTCGCATTCTTAATTACTGATCTATCTCCTGAGCACAAGATGAACTATTAAATTCTATCGTTTATAACCTCCATGCTGTATGTGTTTATATGAATCCTTGAAATTACATGTGTTCCCATATGCAATTATTTCTGTAAAAAATCAAATTATCATCTTTATGTAACTTATAGTAAAGTCTCAAGTAACAATGTAATCAACTAAAAAGATTTATATCTTTCATTCTGTACAAAATCAATTCAAAATGGATCAAAGGCCTATGTGTATGATCTGAAATCCTGATGTCACAAGAGAAAAATATAGGCAAAACATATCAAGTTTTAGATATAGGGATTGACTTCCTGAAAGGAAGAACAGCTACATAGGAAATATCACTAGGTATTTACAAAAGGGACTGAATTAAATTCAAAAGCTTTTCTACAGAAAAATAAACAATAAGCAAAGGGAAATGATAGCTGACAGAATGAGAAGCACCCTCACTAATTATGCACCCAAAAGGGTTTTCATATCTAGAATCAACACAGAACTAAAAACAATTAAATCCACACATAATCTCTAGATCAGTAAGTTCTTAATGGAAAAAAAGACAAACAGCAAAGAGATATTTTTCAAAAATACTTAGCCTTCAAGGAAACACAAATCTAAATGATACTAGTTGATTGTCACATCCAAGCCACAATAACCACTATTAGGAAAATCAACCAAAAATAAAATATAAGATATAGGGAATGAAGAATCCTTATACATCCCTGGGGACATTAATTCGTGTCGCTGGTGTGGAGACTGTTAATGAGGTTCACTAGAGAGTAAAACAAGCAGCATGTATACATTCATTTTATGTCATATGAAAGCAGATATGGTCTTGGGGTAAAGGAGGAAGAAATAATAGGGAGAGAGAAATATAAAAATAGAGTGAAAGTTATATAATTCTGTTTCAATTAGAAATATATTATTTTAAAAAGGAGAGGGTAATGGGGTGAACATGAGCAGAGCATAAGATGTGGGTGCATGCATGAGGACGTCATGACAGAACCAATTTTTATACCCTTATTAAAATGATAGTGGCAACAAAAACTTTAAGAATATTAAAAACTACAAACAAAAGAGCCAAGAAGATACTGAGAGATATACTTGAGCCACTGACAGCAGAATTGTAGTCAGAAGAGAAGCTGCTACGATTATCCCTGTGGGTAGAGAAAAGGGGTCCTTGGACTGTCATTCTCTGGAGAGATACATTAAACATTGTACCAGACTGTAACTGTTTGTGGCATGTGTGGAAGCATGGGTTTCTCAGATACCGATGGGGAGCCTGGATTCTCTCCTGATTTAGTTTTTGGTGATGGCTATTTTACTTTAATGCCTCTCGGGATAGTGAAACATCACATTCTAAATGTGTGTTCATTAATGGAAGCACACCATTCTATTGATGAGCTACGTGATACACAGCACCACAGTGCATACATATGTATGTACATGCACACACACACACACACACACACACAACTTCTGAATGAGTCTTTAATGTTCTGAAGTCCAGCGTTCTAAAATGTGTGCGGCGATGAAACGCTGTAGAGCTGAGTAATCACATTTGGAATGTGTAGAACAGAGTGCCCACTTAAAAGGACATATGCATGATCCAGAGTTAATAATCAATCGATCTCTGTGCCATGGCTGGATGCTAGAAAGCCCAAACCTCACAAATGATTAGAAAATGAGTCAGTTTACAGATGTGGCTATCATGCCAGCAAAGAGTAACTGAACCAAGGAATGTCACGGGACTCAAGATATCCAATGTAACTTTCCCTTCCCTTCCCTTCCCTTCCCTTCCCTTCCTTTCCCTTTCCCTTTCCCTTTCCCTTTCCCTTTCCCTTTCCCTTTCCCTTTCCCTTTCCCTTTCCCTTTTTCCTTCTCTTTCCCTTTTTCCTTTTCTTTTGCTTTTTTAAAAAAGATTTATTTATTTATTATATGTGAGCACACTGTAGTTGTCTTCTGACACCAGAAGAGGCATCAGATCCCATGACAGATGGTTGTGAGCCACCACGTGGTTGCTGGGATTTGAACTCAGGACTTTCGGAAGAGCAGTCAGTGCTCTTAACCACTGAGCCATCTCTCCAGCTCCAGTATAATTTTCTAACTGACCCCAAATAGTACCGAATCACCAGGCATAGAGGGCCTGAAGCTCTTTCTTCTGTCAGGACATAGGGAAGAATCTCAGTTTATAGATGACGCACAGTTGGGTTAGGTGCACATAGTGGCATCTTGCCAAATGAACGTTGATAACGATTCAATGACTGGGTGGAAATCAAGGAGACAGCAATTACAGCCTGCTGTCAAAACAATCGCCTAATAAGAGGGACAGCCTGCAGTACTCTTCATTTGAAGAACAAATCTCACACTGCATTGCTAACTGTAAAGGTTCATCTTAATCATCTAGAAAATGTACTGAAGAAAGTGTTGATACCTAAACAAGAATATGGAATCTGACAATTATTTATACTGTAAACAGTAAGAAACCCTTGCCCCCTGACCAACTCGGTATCTGAAATATAAGGATTTACACATAAGATAGCATGTATCCACTTTGTATTTCATATTTCTTAATATCTGTTGGGGTTTAGTTGTTTTGAGAGAGGGGTCACTTGTGGCAGAACTGACCTCAAACTCACGTAGCCAATGGTGGCAATGAGTTCCTGATCATCTTGCCCCTACCCCCCCAAGAACTGGCACTCCAGGTCTGTCTTACCTCATCTAGTTCCTCTTCTGTAATATATAAGAGCACCCATTCCCAGTGCCTCCTGAGTCAGTTTTCCATGGTGTCATGTAAGCTTCTGGAGAATTTACTGTTGTTGTCATTTGAGCCACCTTGCTAATTTAAGTTGCTGTGATTATGATATGAGCTGAAAGAGTAACTAAGTGAAACTATGACAGTGACTTTCACAAAGAAAAGCCTTCATTAAAAATGGCTATAAAGTTTGGGATGGTGTTCATATTTTTATCAAGGATTTGCTATAGCAAATTTGGCTTTTTTTCAGCTTAATCCTGAAAAAATCAATCTTATAATTGTAAGTAAATGTCAAACCTTTGCTGGAAGCAATGTTTAGAAAATTAAATGTGCATTGAATTAAATGTTTTAATGTGGATTACTACTTTTAACAAATGTTGATTTATAAATTAAAAATGAGCATATTTTCCATTCACTATAAAACATAATTTGCAATTACATCAATTGTGTCATGTCAGAAAAATCATTAGCTTGAAAAACAACTTTGTTTCTAATGCTTATTATGAGACGAGAGTCATTTGGAAACCAACCAAATTCTTGGTGTGCCTGTGTGTGTATGTGCATTTATATGCAGGTATTCTACTGATTAAAATTAAAAGCAACACACCACTTAAGTCAGTTAATTCAGTATTGTCATAGCACCTTAAATAAAAGCTTAAAGTCAGAGTAAATTACTCAACACTCCATTTTAGCACTGAGAAAACCATTTTTAATTAAAGACAAACATATTATGTGACACAAAAGACACCTGTTACACAACAATGTTATATTTTGTATAGATCATCTGAAATGTAATATAGTGTGTATAATGTCATATGTGTTCATTATATTACAAACCTTAAAATGAAATTTATTAAAAACAAAATGTTTATTTTTAAAAACCAATAATCCAAAGTTAAATGGATCTTAAAGTTAGCCAACGTGTGGTGCCTTGGTTTCTCAGTGGGCCACTACAGGTGGGGTCTATATGATACTAGAAAAACACCAACCTATGGACTCTCAGCACACATCACTCAAGCTTCCTCACATAGCTTTCTGATGAGCTCAGCCTGCTCATAACCTTCCATGTAAAGCATTCTGCTCTCAGAAACACATCGCGGCTCACAAAGAGCTGGGGAGATACTATTACATCCAGATAAGTTAGTTCAGTTCTGCTTTAGGAACTTCCGACTTCACCTCCAGGTTACTGGATAGGGGGCACTGAGGCTGCAGACGGGGTAAGGCTGCTTTCTTCCCATCCTCATTTCCAGGAGGAAATGCTCCTATCTAACACTACTCACGTATATTAGGTTGAAATTTTACAGGCCTTCCCTGAATACTGTCCAAGCAAAGATACCGCTCATCTGCATCTGAAGGGCCCAGGAATAACTGGAGAGGTTTCGAAGTCTTGAAACATGTCTGTTTTGTGCAGTGTAACCAATTTCCAATATTTCCTGGGCTGTTTGTTTGTTTGTTTGTTTGTTTGTTTTGGTCACCATGTTTTGATGACGACTGGATTGCTTATAATATGATGAACAAAAGGAATTAATTTTATAAACTATTTTCCACTTTAAAATTTAAAGTAAAGTGCCACAAGGGCTGTGGCATCAACAGGTTGTTCATCCTCTATTGAAGAGCAGGACATGGACATCTTGGGTTAGACATGTCAGCGGGAGAGAAAAAGCATGCATTTTCATATATAATTGCTTTTAAAGTATTTTTCTTAAGATGTCGTTTCCCAGAAACCTCAGGAGTTGCTACCATCATGCAGTGAATCAGCTCAGAGGAACACACTGTGGAGTGACCACTAAGCTACTCATCTCTGGAAGAACTGTCTGGAAGAATCAGAAGAGTCAAAAATCCTTGCCTGTGTGTGGTTTATCTTCTAAAGAGTCAATATAAACAAGGAGAAATAAATCAGCAAACGATGTACATCCCAATGCAGGTTGAACCTAAAGGCAGACTGTGAGTAAGGATTGCTCTTTAAATGCAGCAGGTCATGTTGTCCTTCCTGAAAATGTGTTACTAAGGTTACGGAAGTATTAGAGGGATGGGAATCTAAAACTCTATATTCATTTTACTCTTGATTTCCTGTCTCGTTTGTAATTCCTATTATTCTCCTCGTTTGCTTGCAGGTTAAGCAGACGATACTGTAAAACTATACACTCCTGTTAAGAAGTCAGTTTGAAGGCAGATCCTTTCATAAACGTGCAAGCTGGGAAACTATCCTTGGCTGACATGACATGACCCATTTTGTCTTCTAGGCACCCTACTCCATATTCTCCCCAAGAACAGACTTGCTTCTCCTACCGTGGTCCCTGTTCTACTTCACCATCAGAGACCATGACATTTGCATTGAATTTGATATAAAAACACAGGTGCTTTCAAGGGTAAGGATCCAAGCAAGTCATGCAACTGAGCTTGTGAACAGTCAGGTGTAGGAAGATAAGACAAGAAGTGACAGCAGGGTTGAGCATTTTGGTGAGGACCTGGAAAAAGAGGGTTCCTTGCTTTGGGCCATACAACATTTCATCACATGAGAACCAGTGCTAAGTGAGTCTCTGCTTTATGCTGGCAAGGGGGCTTGGCTCAGGATCAGGGCAGCATGATCACAGAATGCTAAGAGCCTACAGTAACAGAAAAATGTCACATGAACAAATTCATATGATAAATTAATGCTACAAGTAAATTAATAAATTCATATGATAAATTAATGCCCCTGTTTATGTGTTACAGAAGATTCCAAATTACCACTATCCTATAGGATACCACACACAGACACACACAGACACACACACATACAGGCACACACACATATGCACATACATGCACACACATATAGGCACACATATGCACACGCATGAGTGAACACACACACTCACATACATGCACACACACAAGCACACATCATGCATGCACATGCACACACATGTACACACATGCACACACATTCACACATGCATACACACATATGCATGCACAGAGGCACACATATGCACACACATGTGTGTGCATACACACACTCACATTTATGCACATACACATGCACATACATATATGCACATACACACATACACACACACACACAGGCACACAGGCTCACATGCACACATATGAATACCAATACCACCACCACCAACAACAATAACAACACAGCAACTATATAGTCACATTTTTATGGACTATACTCTTCCAGAACAGATTGAAATATTAAGGTCTGCCTCATCTACCAGACCATGAAACAATTTCACAATCTGAAAGTGATCTAGGTTCATTTTTCATTTTATAAAAATTAACCCTCTTCCCCCTCCATTCGTTATAAAAATGAACTCAATTATTTATACCCTTAGCTGGGTTTTTCACAAACTAAAGTGAATATCCACCCATCCCCTATCTGGTACCACCCCATAACTTTCACGCCAGCATCTGCTTTCTAAAGTAGTCCACATCTGTTTTGGAACAAGGATTTTAGTAAGTATTTTAACTAAAAATCAACAGGAATTTAGAATGAAGCTTTAATTTTTACTCTTTACTGCAAATCAATGAAAGTCAAATTTATACTGATCTGGGAAAATTCTATAAGAGTATGCATAATTATTTTAATGTATAATCAAATATGGCTATGAGATATTTGCTAACAACACAGAATTTCCATTTTAGACATTATTCTTTACGCTTGTTAATGTATGTTGCATTTATTTTTTGCGAGACTAATTTTGATTCTATGTAAATTTTGTCTGCCAGTATGTATGTATGTATATATGTATGTATGTATGTATGTATGTATGTATGTACGTGTACCACATATAAGCAGTACCCATAGGAACCAAAGGAGGGCATAAGATGTCTGAAACTGGACTTACAGGAAGTTGCTAAATCACCTTGTAGGTACTGGGAATTGAACCTGGGTCATCTTCAAGAACAGCCGGTTTCTTAGCTCTGAGTCTTCTCTCCAGAAGCCTGGCCTCTTCTGTCTTCTACATATTTCGTGTACCTGTTCTACTGGTGTGAACGTCATTTTGAGAATGATAACATTCACATCTTCAGGGCTAACTCAAGTTCACTCCTAATACATTTTAACTCATGACAAAGTAGATTTTCAAGAAGCATTGAATTCATCTATATTTTTCAAACTGTAGACATTTTTGTACCTATAGGGAATGATCTGAAATCCTGTGTAAGAAAATGAAGATGCTTTTATATCACAGAATACCGAGTGTACAACGGACATGTGTTTATTAAAAGCCACGAGTGCTCATGGAAGTCCAAGTCCACATGGGTGGTACACCACTGAGGGATGGAAACATTCACATTTTGATGGGCTGGATGCTAAGTTACACAGTTCTTTAGCATCAAACCTGCTATAGAATGTAGATATGATATAGGTTAGAGATGTCTAAAATTTCAAGTTTGTAGCAATGACAAAGGCAAGCAGATATGCGAAGGAAGCTGGATAGAGCATACGTAAAGTAATGCAAATGGAGAAAGAAATCCACTTAGCAAGCAGTGAGCACCTGCTAGTTACAGCTAAGGTGTCTGCAATCGCATCCAAGTGCAATGTTTTAGTGGACGAACAACGACAGACACTCTTCCTAGCCAAGCCCCAGTCTTACTCTGAGCCAGAGAACACAGTCGCCCAAATGGAAAACTCACCTGACTGACAGTAAAATAAAACATCAAAGGAATGTGCTACACAAATAGCTTCACATATCTGGGTGTAAAGTCAGAATATAGATCGTGCTTAAGTCTTCTAAATAAGATAAATGAGTCCCCATTTCTGTTTTCAAGATCAATGGGAATTCAGGTCTAATTTAAAACAGTAGATATGTATTATAGACATAAAAGTTAGTTGAAGAATTTGTTTTACAGCTCTTCTCTAAACTTAACAGAGTTTTGGGAACATTAGGATTATAATTACTAAAAGAATTCCATCTAAAAATTATACACATATAAAAACATCCCTATGAAACAAAGACTCATGAAGAGAGAAGAAAATAGGACCACCAAACAGCCAGTATGCACCAGCTGAGATGAGGCCCCCAACACATACACAGCAGAGGACTTCTGGGTCTGTGTTCAATCAGAGATGATGCACCTAACCCTCAAGGGACTGGAGACCCCAGGGCGTTTAGAGGTCAGGTAGGGTAGGGCTGGGAAATGGGGACATCCTCGTGGGGACAGGTGGTGGGGAGGATGTATGGAATGTGGAACAGATGGAGGGTGGATGGGAGGGATAAAATTTGGAGTGTAAAAACTTAATTAATTAATTAATTAATTGAAAATTAAAGAAGAGACATCTAGGCCAGCGAGCCTGAGTCTCATAAGTCTCTTCTGACTCTCACACATGGGAGGATGGCACCTACATAGATACACAGATTATCATACAAGCAGAATAAAGAAAAATGTAACAAAAATAATATGCATGGAAAAGTAACATTTATCCAGATGTAGAAATTACATGGAAAAAAAAGGCATGGGTGGAGACAAAGTGGAAGATATTTTTTTAATTAAAGCAAACCTATGATGAAATGTCATTTTCTGTGGCAACAAAAAAACATATGCATTAAATGTTAATTAAAATGAATCTTAGTGCAGAACTTTCACTGCTGTTTTGTAACTCGCTCTACATTGTGAACTGGGAAGCTGAGCACCACCCGAGCTACTTTTGTCATCTCATGAGCAGACGCTTATAAAAACGATACTATCTCGCAAATTCTATTTTAACTAATCGACCATTATTAAGAAATTTATCTTAGGGAAACCTAATTATAGAACAGTAATTCTTCTTGATGAACAATCAAAAGTAAGTGGACTGGGCTTCTGTTTTTTTTTTTTTTTTTTTTTCTATCTGCTCTGTTAAACTGTACCACACTGTAAATGGAAAGCAATGGTATTTAGCAACAGCTCTGGACAAATCAACCAGGATTGTAAACGAGCCTGGGGCACCAATTCGTTAGTAAGCCAGGACGAAAGACTGAACTCTCCTATTGCATGAACCGCTCAGCAAATGTCCAAAGCAGGTGCTCATTTTCAGGAGCACATCCGAGACCACACTGATGTACTTGCTACTGGGAGACTTAAACTGTCTTTTGCCAGAAGGGCAGAAAAACAAGATTCTGCCACCAATCTTCATGCCACTGATGGCGATTATGAGATATGTAGTGAGCTCTATGATGGGCAGGGCTGAAGGAAATATTCTTTTGCAATATCCTGCTCCCAGCTAAGCTGCAAAGTCCATGGATCAGAGTCTATGCAAAACTTCACAGAATACAAAGAGGTGACCCGCGTGGGATACTTGTCACCGTGGATGCGTAGCTGCTTATGCCTTCTCCTCTTACGCCAGAAAAAAAAGAAAACGGGGAAAAAAAGGGAAGGAGGTGGAGAAAATGAGGGAGGGAGGAGGGAAGAAGGGGTGAAGGGAGAAAGAGAGAGAGGAACAGGGAGGGAGAAGGAAAGAGAGACACAGACAGAGAGACACAGAGATAGAGGGACAGAACAAACATTTCCTAGGTCAAGCCTGGGTTGAGGAAGAAAAATACGTGGAATGCTACTTTGATTCACATCATAGAAGCTCTAATCAAGCAATGTGTGGACATCATACGCTTATTAAAATCTGACTGATTCCATTATCTAAAATAGAAGTTTTGTGCTCTGTGTCTGCAGATGGGAGACACAGTCAGGGATTCCACAATTCTGCTGAAAGAGTCAGTGGACAGAGGCAGGTCGGTAGGAGCCGTGGAGCTGGGTCCGTTTGCTCGATGGATGCAAGCACACAGCTCAGTTAGGACTCTGAACTCACGTCAAGCATCAGTGGAAGCCCATTCTTTGCCCTGAAGGGAAGCATGATTATCAAATCAAATAAAATAAAATCAATGCTTGGGTATAATCCAAAAGCAGAATTGGAGCATATGAACTCCAATAAGAAAAGTATTTCTGGGGAGTATCAAGTTTTGATTAAGGGAAGATATGGGTTGCAGGGAAGTGGGGTGTATGTTTTTCCTCAATGTAACACTAAGCCTTCATTATACTTCTTTTCAGAGAATAGGCCTGTCAATAACTTGGAAGATGATGGTGGTTCCTTAATAGAACCTTACAGTTTGTAACATGGGAATCAGTTAGCAGTAGTTAAGAGCAGGGACGAAAGAAGGGAAGACAAACAGGGTCTATAGTGTTTATTAGCATATTGGAAAGTTTTTTAACACAAATATAAGAATTTCATAAATCCATTAATGTTCAGAACACACAGCTGGGAAACAGAGGAATTAAATGTGATGAATCTGAACTGTTAACCTCCACACCCTGTTACAATGAAGTAGCAAAGTAATGTTGAAACACACTTGTCTAGCAGAATAAAACAATGCACCCAGACAAGAGAGGAGAGTACACTCCCACAGACAGAAAATCTGACTGTCTTCTAGGGTTAACCCCTAGATCTGAACTACAATCACAGTGAAATTAAAATGAAAGAAAGAACAGGGTGTTCAGTTATAGCTCCTTCTCCCCAAGGGCAGAGGGCTGGGGTCATGATGGGAGGGGGAGGTGCATGAGGAGAAGGTAAGGGGGAGGGATGTGAGAAAAAGGCCCAAATTGTCTCCAGAGCCCAGGAAGCTTCTCTCATGTGGTACAAAGGGCCTTTGCTAGCCTTGCTTTGCTCTTTTGTGAGTTAGTCCAGGAAGTCCCTATTTAAACACATCTGCACAGTGATAATCTAATACATATTTAATTAGTTGGGTGATATCAGGTCTTGGAAACACAGAAGAATAAAATGGTATGGAACTTAAAAGAAATGAAAAAGAAAAGGTCCATGTAAATCTTTTCTTTTTCCTTTAAAGATTTAGTTTAAATGATGAGTATGCATGCATGTGCATGTTCACATATGCACACAGGAGCACAACTGCCTGCAGAGGTCAGAGAGCACACGGGACCCTCTGCGGTTGTTGGCACAGATGACCTCACGTGGCCTGAGGTGAGTGCTGGAAACCAAATCCAGCCTCCCTGGAGGAGCAGCATGTGCATTTACTGTGCCACCATCTCTCCAGCCCCACGTTAAACCTCATAATGGAAAAACAAAACCCAAAATACCCAAACAACAACAAAATCCATGGCACAACCGAAGGGAACGTTTTCCCCAAGCAGAAATTAGGTTGGTGGAATTACCTGTGCTGAGCTCAGTAGGTCAGTAGGTCACAGGCAACAGCAAGTTTGCTTTTCCACCCAGGTCTTTTCAATGATCTGCTGAAGAATGAGGGTGCCCAGGAGGCTAACAGCAAACTAACCCCACTACTGCTGTCAGAGGGCTAACAGCAAACTAACACACTGCTGTCAGCAGAAGCCTGGGCAGCTGGAGATTGTTAAATCCTCTGCTTGGTGAGCCCAGAGTAGGTCACTTCCCTGTGTGGCTGCTGAAGCAACTGTTGTCATGGTCAAAGAGTCTGGATAAAGCCAATCCAAAGAAAGTACTTTTGTCCCCTTCACCGGAGCCATGGCAGCCATCTTGACACACTCCAGGAAACATCTCAGCAGCTGCTCTCTCTGATCTTGCTACATTATGATTGGTTACTAAGGGAACCTCAGCGGCTCATAGGATAGATAAAACAGGCCTACACTCCCAGTGGTGTCTGTCTAACAGCTGTATGCAACCTGCTTAGTTGAATTAGTCGGTCAGGTGAAATCACTGTGCGTGGTTACTGATTTTCCCCGGATCTCACGGCACCATCCTTCAGGTTACAAGCGTAGTGACAGTGTCACATTATCTCCATTTGCTTTGCAGATATCTCTCTATCCCCACCTCACCCCGCCCCACCCTCACCACGAAATTCAGAGACAAACATGAGTTCACGGCTTCTTGTTTGCTTGGGCTCAGACCTAAGATGTGATACAGCCTAATCTGACAGTATTTATTACTGATTTGGTGCATAGATTATAAGGAGTTAGGGACACTCTTTGATGGCTATACACCCCCATGACATTTATGATTCCATCATGATAAAGAAAGTCAATCTGAGATACAAAGGAGCCTTGGCCCTCAGTGCGACTGCTCATCGCCCACTGCACTATACCCAAAAAGATGAAATTTAGGAAGACAATGGTGGAGGAGAACAAGCTCATACACATAAGCTAAAGAAAAATGCCTTATTTCCAAAGCATTATCCGTGTTATATTACTTTCTTCTCATCAGTGTGTGCTCACATATCATATTTAATTCTGTGTTGAATTAGTTTGTGTGTTCAGAGACAGGATCAAATGAAATTCCCTTGGCCAAGACTGTAACTAAAGGTATTTCCATGCAGTAAGAAGTTTCCTACATATAGGACTTTTTTTTTCACTTTGCCCTATAAAATATATACAACTTTGTAACAAATTCCCTCCAACTTGAGGATTTATAGAATGTGTGCTTCAAAAGATATCCTATGAAGCAAAGCTCATGCCAGTGGGCTAGTCCACTATAATCTCTCGGGGTCAGTATTACTTCCACAAGGGAAATTATTCTGAATGCGAGGTAAGGCTTAAAGAGGCATGGACAGTTCAGAATGGGACATTGATTGTAAAAGTGCTGATGTCTGTGGCAGTCTCTGACAATGTCCACTCTACATCATAAAATAAATCTTATATGCATAACTTTCTTAGTGAGAACACTGTTGTCCCAACTTTTTAACCAGTTACCAAAACACCATCCCCTTGTTATGATGCTGACTGCTACCCGTAAGATATCATATCAGGACTCAGTATTAAAATCTTTATGCCAGAGCATGGGTTGGATCTGAGTGTACAGAAGCTAAAATAGTTCATGTGCAGTATGGGTAGTGTATGTGTACAGGCAGCAAACACCAACGAGAAGTTGGTGGGAGAGGAAAGGACAGAATGAATCAAAATGGAGAAGAGTTAACTCGGTGACGTATCGCTCACAGGACAAAGGTGTATGGCTGCTCCCTAGACAATTCAACAATTTGCAGTGTTAAAGCATTTACAATAAAATTCTAAAAAAGTTTTTTAATACCTCATAAAAAATTTAAACATAAATTTCACCCAAGACTTACTTTCCTATCCTCTATGTGTGAATCATTTAGTAGTTATTACTTCATATAATTTGTTTGGATAGTTATTCACTGTTTCAGCTGTTTGATTTTTATATGTGAATTACCATATTTCCATGAAACAACACTTAGGAGTCATTTCTAAGCTAAGTGTCAATGTCAATGACCTGATAAGAGCATAAAAGACATTTAAATTCACATTGCCATGTCGGTTAGAAATACTGACATTTCTATTTAATTGAGAAAAATCTAAAGTCATCTGAGTTTAACTCATCATTACATTATTTTAACCATCTAACTCAGTATGCATATGCTGGACCTATGTGGTAACAATCTATTACAGAAGCATGACTGTCCCTGAATAAGCAAATGCATTCAGGTTAGTAAGAAGGACTTAGTAGATTTCCATCAGGAGAGCAGGATTCTTCATTCTTTGAGGATAATACTGATGCATACTACAAACAAGCTATAGTGCAGATGTAAGGATTGGAAGCTTTATTTTATCATCTCATATAACTATAAAACTCTCCAATAAGTCATCATTAGCTCCTTCAGAAAAAACAAAACAGAATCTTGAAATATATAAAAAAAAAAACTGGTGGGACAGAAGTTTGAATAAAATTACATATACATACATTGTATATGTAATTATCATTACATATACAATAAGTTATTTTATCATCACAATAACCTGTATATGTATGCATGTATATTACCAGGAGGGCTCCTATGTACTTAAGTGGAACTTTAACTGGGGATGTTCTTACCTCAGCCTCTCAGTGGCTGTAATTATACACAACTTAGTCTATGTCTTAACACTACCTTTAAGAGCTTCTTCTTATTCTTCTCCTTCTCCTTCTCCTTCTCCTTCCCCTTCTTCCCCTTCTTCTCCTTCTTCCCCTTCTTCTCCTTCTTCCCCTTCTTCTCCTTCTTCCCCTTCTTCTTCTTCCCTTCTTCTTCTTCCCTTCTTCTTCTTCCCCTTCTTCTTCTCCCCCTTCTTCTCCCCCTTCTTCTTCTCCCCCTTCTTCTTCTCCCCCTTCGTCTCCTTCTTCTTCTTCTCCTTCTTCTTCTTCTCCTTTTCCTTCTCCTTCTCCTTCTTCTTCTTCTCCTTCTTCTTCTTTCCCTTCTTCTCTTTCTTCTTCTTCCCCTTCTTGTTCTTCTTGCTCTTGTTCTTGTTCTTGTTCTTCTTGTTCTTGTTCTTCTTCTTCTTCTTGTTCTTCTTCTTCTTGTTCTTCTTCTTCTTGTTCTTGTTCTTGTTCTTCTTGTTCTTCTTCTTGTTCTTCTTGTTCTTCTTGTTCTTCTTGTTCTTCTTGTTCTTCTTGTTCTTCTTCTTCTTCTTCTTCTTCTTCTTCTTCTTCTTCTTCTTCTTCTTCTTCTTCTTCTTCTTCCTCTTCTTCTTCTTCTTCTTCTTCCCCTTCCCCTTCCCCTTCCCCTTCCTCTTCTCTCCCTCCTTCCTCGGCCTCTCTCTTCCCCTTCTCTCCTGCTTTTGTTGTCATTGTTGTTGTTGTTGTTGTTGCTGTTGTTGTTGTCCTTGCCTGGCCTTGAATTTCCTATGATGTTGGAGATAATGTTGGCTTTCTGACTCTCCTGTTGGTACCTCCCAAGTACTGGGATTATAAGTGTGGGCCATGACATTCACTTTATATGATATGAAGGATCAGACGTAGGATTTCCCACATACTAGGCAAGAATTCTAGCAATTGGACTACATCCCTTGCCCTAGAGGTTATATTGTGGAAGAATAGCAGTACCTTTGGCTAAGATGAAATTTTAGTGACATATTTTTAAAAAACCCTGTTAAATAGTATATGAGTGGCAATTTCTCCAGGTAATTTAACTCTAATGTGAAGAGCATTGAGTATTATAAATAAGCAGACAAGCACTCCCAGTATGGTAGGAAATATTTTATAATGGTTAATGTAGTAAAAAACATTTAGATGGTCACCAATCATCCCACAGCCTGGCGTCCATGACTTCTTGTAACAGTTTCCCTCTGAGGAATGAAAGATTTGCATTGACAATAGATTCTACTTGGTGTTTTGTTGGCTCACATATTTTGACAAGGCACATTTCTATCCTGGAGAAGGAAAATACAGCAATGAACCTAGGGAAATCTTTAACCAACAGCGAGTGAAGGTAAGAAGATCTCAGCCAAACAAACTGTTATGTTCCTCAAACCTATGGAGGGATTGTAGAAGTAGGTCCTTTAGCATACAAGGCTTCAGATGAAATTCCAGATCCTGATTCTGACATTAAAAAGATATAAAGCAGAAGGCCTACCCTAAGCCACGCTCCTGAGTCACCACCACAAAACATGTTCTCAAAGTTTATTTTTAAGTATGCATATGCATGTGTGTCTGTGCGGGTGTATGTGCATCTGGATGCAGTTGCCCGAGGAGGCCAGAGGAAGGCATCCGATCCCCATGCAGGTAGACATACAATCACTTGTGACCCACCTGACCTGGGTAATGGGAATTGAACTCAGGTCCCCTGTAATTGCACTAGGCACATTTAGTCAAGGAGTCACCTCTCTGGCCTCTCGGATGCTATTAAAGGCCACTAGGATATTGTTAAAACAGATTCCTCATAAGCCAGCTGCTATGTTAAGATGATTCATATGTTCTAGCTATTGACAATTTGTATTATAATTTTCTGAATCCATATTATATTTATAACTTTAATACTTTCATCAACAATTCAACATTTTAAATGAATGTAATGTTTGAGACTATTAGATTAAATGAGGGCTACAACTATACATAGTAAATAGTTCAAACTGACATTTAATATCCCACAACAGCTAATGGAAAGAGTGATGTAGGAAACCATTGACAACAGATAAAAGCATTTTTAAATTACTATGATTTGGATTTTGCTCTGTGTGTGTGTGTGTGTGTGTGTGTGTGTGTGTGTGTGTGTGGTGTGTGTGTGTGTGTGTGAGAGAGAGAGAGAGAGAGAGAGAGAGAGAGAGAGAGAGAGAGAATCCTCTGAAGAGAAATAGAGGAGAAGTGGATCTGGGAGAAAGGGGAGGAGGGGCTAGAAAAAATGGAGGAAGGGAAAACTGTGTTTGGATATATCATGTGAGAAAAGAATCCATTTTCAATTTTAAAAACTGTTATAGTCAATCAGGAATTTTCTTGACTTAAATCTATCCCCAGATTTTGTTTATTTTTAGTTTGATCCTGAAATTTTAACAGTTACAGCAAACACACACACAGACACACACACACACATACACACACACATACACACACACACACACACACACACACAAACACAGTCAAATTACAATCATTGGATTACATTGCTGAACTGAATAAAGAACTATGAGCTATTATAAAGTGATTATATGTTATTCCTACCTATGCATGAGAATGGGAGATCTTTCCATCTTCTGAGATTTGGGAAAAGGGAGGCACCCTCAAGAATCAATGGAATGACTTTTGATGTGACTCACAGGAGTGGGGATATGGAACCTGAAGAGGCCACCTCCTGTATCCTGGCAGGAGCCCCAGTGGAGCGATAGGGACACTCACCCGCCCACAAACTTTTGACCACAAATTTATCTTGTCTTCAAGAAATGCAGATACGGATAGAACAGAGATTGGGAGGATGGCCAACCAATAGCCAGCCCAGCTTGAGACCCATCCCATGGGCAAGCACCACGCCATGACACTATTAATGATACCTTGTTATATTTGCGAATAGGAGTCTAGCATGGTTGTCCTCTTCGTGTCTCCGCGCAGAGACTGACTCAAAGAGATGCAGACACCCACAGTCAACCTGTGAACGAAGCTTGGGAACTCTTATGGAAGAATAGGGGAGAAGGATTGCAGACCCCAAGGGGATAGAACTCCACAGGAAGACCAACAGAATCAACTAACCTGGACCCTTTGATCTCTCAGAGCCTGAGCCATCAACCCAGGAGCATATACAGAGTGGACCTAGGGCAATGGTAAAAGCTGGTGCCTGTGTGGGATATGTTCTCACTGGGCTGCCTTGTTTGGCCTCAGTGGGAGATGCCCCCTAGCCCTGCAAAGTCTTGATATGTCAAGGTGGGGGGGGGGGACACCCAGGGGCCCCTATCCACTCAAAGGAGAGGGGAAAGGATTGAGGAGAGGGGGTGACCAGGAGGAGGGCAGTGAGTGAGATGTAAAGTGAAGAAATAAAAATAAGATAAAATTAATAAAAAACAAAAGTTATTATTTTTTTACAAAAATCATATGCTAAGTTTGTATATATCATATTTCTGTTCCCAACGCTACTGGTACACACATTATTTGATACATATTTCATAAGGTAGAACATACTATCATGTCAAAGAGTGTGCATGAAAGCCATTATTCACTACAGTGTTGAAAAGTCTTCTAGGCCATTAGGTATCACATTAGTATCAAAGCCCTCAGTAGTACTTCCAGAATTAACCCCACGAGAGAGTTAAGAATGGTATGTATGGGAACATTTATGTAACCAGTGAGATATACAATATAAAGCCTAACAGTATAAACACAGGAAAAATGTTAATAAAAGTTATTACACAGATATTCTCATATTCAAGTGTTTCAATCAATCAAAGAACAATTGACTTCATAGAATGAGTTGGGTAGAGTTCCTTCTGTTTCTATTTTGTGGAATAGTTTGAAGAATATTGGTGTTAGGTCTTCTATGAATGTCTGATTGAATTCTGCACTGAAGCCATCTGGTCCCGTGCTTTTTTTGGTTGGGAGACTTTCTATGACACTTTTTATTTCTTCAGGTGCTATGGGACTATTTAGATGATCTATTTGATCCTGATTTAGTTTTGGTGTCTGATATCTGTCTAGGAAACTGTTCATTTCCTCCAGATTCTCCAGTTGTGTTGAGTATATGCTTTTGTAGTAGGATCTAATGATTTTTTTGAATTTCCTCAGTTTCTGTTGTTATATCTCCCTTTTCATTTCTAAGTTTGTTAATCTGTATACTGTCTCTGTGCCCTTTGGTTAGTCTGGCTAAGGGATTATCTATCTTGTTGATTTTCTCAAAGAACCAGCTCCTGGTTTTGTTGATTCTTTGGATGGTTCTCTTTGTTTCTACTTGATTGATTTCGGCCCTGAGTTTGATGATTTCCTGCCTTTTACTCCTCCTGGGTGAAATAGCTTCTTTTTGTTCCAGGGCTTTCAGGTGTGTCATTAAGCTGTTAGTGTATGCTCTCTCCATTTTCTTTTTGGAGGCACTCAGGGCTATGAGTTTTCCTCTTAGCACTGCTTTCATTGTGTCCCATAGATTTGGGTACATTGTGTCTTCATTTTCATTAAGTTCTAAAAAGTCTTTAATTTCTTTCTTTATTTCTTTCTTGACTAAGGTATCAATGAGTAGAATATTGTTCAGTTTCCATGTGTATGTGGGTTTTTTGTTGTTTTTGTTGCTATTGAAGACCACTTTTACTCCATAGTGATCCAATAGGAGGCATGGAATTAGTTTGATCAAGGACCTCCATGTAAAACCAGACACACTGAAACTAATAGAAAAGAAACTGGGGAAGACCATTTAGGACATGGGCACAGGGGAAAAGTTCCTGAACAGAACACCAATAGCTTATGCTCTAAGATCAAGAATTGACAAATGGGACCTCATAAAATTACAAAGTTTCTGTAAGGCAAAGACACTGTTAAAAGACAAAACGGCAATCATCAAATTGGGAAAGGATATTCACCAACCCTACATATGATAGAGGGCTAATATCCAATATATACAAAGAACTCAAGAAGTTAGACCCCAGGGAACCAAAGAACCCTACTAAAAATGGGGTACAGATCTAAACAAAGAATTTTCACCTGAAGAAATTCAGATGGCCGAGAGGCACCTTAAGAAGTGATCAACATCATTAGTCATTAGGGAAATGCAAATCAAAACAACCCTGAGATTTCACCTTGTACCAGTCAGAATGGCTAAGATCAAAAACTCATGAGACAGCAGGTGGCAAGGATGTGGAGAAAGAGGAACACTCCTCCACTGCTGGTGGGGCTGTAAGACGGTACAACCACTTTGGAAATCAGTCTGGCGGTTCCTCAGAAAACTGTACATGACCCTGTTATACCTCTCCTGGGCATATACCCAAAGGATTCCCCGGCATGCAATAAAGACACATGCTCCATTATGTTCATAGCAGCCTTATTTATAATAGCCAGAAGCTGGAAAGAACCCAGATGCCCCTCAAAGGAGGAATGGATACAGAAAATGTGGTATATTTACACAATGGAATACTACTCAGCAATTAGAAACAATGAATTCACAAAATCTTTAGACAAATGGTTGGAACTGGAAAATATCATCCTAAGTGAGGTAACCCAGTCACAAAAGAATATACATGCAATGCAATCTCTGATAAGTGGATATTAATTAGCCCAGAAGCCCTGAATACCCAAGGTACAAATCCATAACAAATGACTCCCATGAAGAAGTATGGAGAGGGTCCTGATCCTGGAAACGATTGATCTAGCATTGGAGGGGAATATAAGGACAGAGAAAAAGGGGGGAGGTGATTGGAGAATGGATGGAGAGAAGGTTTATGGGACATATGGGGAGGGGGGATCTGGGAAAGGGGAAATCATTTGGAATGTAAACAAAGAATATAGAAAATAAAAATATTTATAAAAACAAGTACAATTGACAAGAATTGTCTAAAAGAAATGGCGCTATACTGTGGGGCTTGGTACGCAGGAGGAATGTGCATGAAAAGCATGGCACAGAGTATATAATTAATAAAAGAAGTTCAATAAAATAAGATACAATGATTAATAAAAGTATGTTATACTTTCTTGAAATATAGAGTACGTTCTGCAATGAAACATGAAGTGGACTAAGTTACAAACATATACATAGCTATACAGCAACCAGCTAATAATAAAGAAAAGATCAATAACAAGTATATCAACAGTAGTGATCAAGCCACACATTGATAGGAACTCCAAGTAATCAAAAGCTGGGAAGAAGGCCCCAAGAAATAAAACAAGAGCAAAGGTTTCCTGTGACCCTCAAATCACATGGCTCCAAACTGAGAAATTCCTCCTTGGTTTTCTTGTTGCTGTGAGGAACAGTGTATGTTCTACAGAATATTAATTGTTTTTAGAACTTTGACTTCTTCCAGGGAGCAAAGGCTCTTAGTCAGCTACGTCCTCATAAAAAGAAACATCAACACCTGGAGTGTGCATTGTAGCCAGCGTGTCTGAAGATAGGTATAAAATGATATTATGTGAGACAGTAATTACAAAACAGGCCTTGGACTGGAGAGATGGCTCAGTGGTTAAGAGCACTGACTACTCTTCCAAAAGTCCTGGGTTCAAATCCCAGCAACCACACGATAGCTCACAACAATCTGCAATGAGATCTGACACCCACTTCTGAGTGTCTGAAGACAGCTATAGTGTACTCACATATATAATAAATAAATAAATCTTAAAAAAAAAACAGGCCTTGTGTAACATCAATCAAAGACCAGGCAAAGGGTCTCTAGAGTAGTAGACATTTTGCTAACAGGATAGCTCCCAAAGTAATAAGTACAGAGATTAATTACAGATAACCAATGCATCAAGAAGACGCAAGAAGTTAACTACTGATAATTCACTACCTAGCACGTACAGACACTGGGTTCACTCTCTAGTTTAAAACTAATAACAACAACAGCAGCAGCAGCAGTAATAATAATAATAATAATAATGAAATAGACATAGGAATGTTCCCTATATACTGGCACAAAATTCAGATCTTTATATAAAACAAACTGAATAGAAATGAAGGAAGAAAAGGAAAAAAAATTCACTGTTTCCACTATGGAATTCAATAGTTCTTTCTAACAGAGGAAAGTCAGATGCACAAAATAATAGATAAAATTTATATTGAAAAACAAAAGACACATACAAACTAAGTCATCATATTATTACATAAAATCATCTTGAACCGAATAATAAAATCATGCAAATCGGGAATAAAAGGGAATTTTGTCAGTCAAAGTAATTTTCAATGGTCTAAATTACGCGCATGGTGTTGATGAGGGTCTGAGTGGAGCACTTAGGAACAGATATGTCAAGAGCAGCCAGTCTCACTGCTACTTTAAAGGACAAATTGGGAATCCATACTATTAAAAAAATGAAAAAGGCGCATTGTTTTAATGGAAGAAAAAATAGAGAAATTGTTCACAAACCGTATAATAGATAATGCTCTCCAAAATCCTATTAAAAGGTTACTAGAAGAAAAAAGTTGAGGACAAATCTCACACGCAAAAGACCCTGTGTTTTAAATATATACGTATAATTAAGGGTTATATATTGAATTGAACAGAGATTATTTATAACATTAAACCACATGAAATATTTAAGGATACATGTAATTGTAAGATTTACCAAAGAGAGGGTTCTAAAACAACAGTCTAAAGAAAGAGGTTCCTAGGACCCAACAGGGATTACATTGGCCGAAATGAACAACAAAGGGGACAGAAAACCTGTAGAGACCATATCTAGTGGAGAGGCATGGACCCCGGTTGAGGGATGGGACCACACACCCATCTCAAAAATATCAATTTTTCCTTTTGACAGGAGAGTTGCTCCTGTTAAAGGGAAATACAGGGACAAAGAATGCAGCAGAGACTGAGGAAAGGCCATCCACAGACTGCCCCATGTAGAGATCCATCCCATCTACAGATACCAAACCCACACACCAGTGCTAATGCCAAGAAGAGTTTGTTGAAAAGAGCCTGGTATAGCGTTCCCCGAGAGGCTGTGCCAGAGCCTGACCAATACAGATGCAGATGCTTGGCATCAATCATGGGACTGAGCAGGGGAGCCCAATGGAGAAGTTAGGACAAAAATGTAGGAACTGTGGGGTTTGCAACCCCACAGGAAGAACAGCAATATCAACCACCAGACTCCCCGCCCCCCAAAGCTCCCAGCAACTAACCAAAGAGTACATGGAGGGACCCATGGCTCCAGCTGCATATGTAGCACAGGATGGCCTTGGTCCTGTGGAGGCTGGATGACCCAGTGTAGGGAAAAGCTAGGCCAATGAGGTGGGAGGGTGATTATCCTCATAGAAGCTTGTGGGAGGCAATGGGGGTTTAAGTAGGAAGAGGAATAACATTCAAAATGTAAATAAATAATAAAAAAGACAGTCTGTTCACAAGCATGGATGAATGCGCTGGATTCAAAGTCTCACGTTGGCTCTGCAGTGTATCTTTCCACAGGGTTCCTCTTCGCATTCCAAACAATCTAGTCAAAATTCAAGTAAACGCTGCCACATAAACTTCCACACAGTGAGAGAGCAACTTCTCATGTTTTTTTTTTTTTTAATGAAATGGCAGGGGTGGGGGGTGGGGAGTCACGGACAGGAGGTGGGGGAAGGTAGCAGCAAAATTGATCACCTCACAAATCCCCATTTGAGACTTAAATGAGTCAATATTATATCACTGTAGCATAAGACAAGATTTGTAAAATAAAGATGCAATGAAATTTCAGAAATATAAACACTCAGGTAAGAGTCAAGTGCTTTTGGACCAAGAGCTCAGCATTTGGGAAGGTGTTCCCAATAACCTGAGGGTAAATTTGTAATCTAACTGGACAAATTCTTTTTTATTTTATTTTATTTTTTCAAAGGGAGGAAACCTTTTATTTTATTTATTTGGGGGGGCGTTCTTTTTTATTTTTTTTATTTTTTTTAATTCCATATATTCTTTACATTTCAAATGATTTCCCCTTTCCTGACTCCCCGCTCCCTGAGAGTCCCATAATCCCTCTTCCCTCCCCCTGTTCATCCACCCCTTCCAGCTTCCCTGTTCTGGTATTGCCCTACATTGCTGCACTGAGCCTTTCCAGAACCAGGGGCCACTCCTTCCTTCTTCTTGGACATCATTTGATATGTGGATTATGTCTTGGGTATTCCAAGTTTCTAGGCTAATATCCACTTATCAGTGAGTGCATACCATGAGTGAACTTTTGAGACTGTGTTACCTCACTTAGGATGATGTTCTCCAACTCCATCCATTTGTCTAAGAATTTCATGAATTCATTGTTTCTAATGGCTGAATAGTACTCCATTGTGTGTGTGTGTGTATATATATATATATATATATATATATATATATATATATATATATACCACATTATTTTTATCCATTCCTCCGTTGAGGGACATCTGGGTTCTTTCCAGCTTCTGGCTATTATAAATAATGCTGCTATGAACATAATGGAGCATGTGTCTTTATTGCATGCCGGGGAATCCTTTGGGTATATGCCCAGGAGAGGTATAGCAGGGTCCTCTGGAAGTCTCATGTCCAGTTTTCTGAGGAACCTCCAGACTGATTTCCACAGTGGTTGTACCATCTTACAGCCCCACCAGCAGTGGAGGAGTGTTCCTCTTTCTCCACATCCTTGCCAACACCTGCTGTCTCCTGAGTTTTTGACCTTAGCCATTCTGACTGGTGTCCACTGGATGTTTTCAGCTCCTTTGTCGAAGATCAAGTAGCCATAGGTGTGTGGGTTAATTTCTGGATCTTCAATCCTATTCCATTGATCCACTTGCCTTACATTGTACCAATACCATGCAGTTTTTTAACACTATTGCTCTGTAGTAAAGTTTGAGGTCCGGGATACTGATTCCCCCAGAAGATCTTTTACTGTTGAGAATAGTTTTAGCTATCCTGGGTTTTTTGTTATTCTAGATGTATTTGAGAATTGCTCTTTCTAACTCTATGAAGAACTGAGTTGGGATTTTTATGGGGATTGCATTGAATCTGAAGATTGCTTTTGGCAAGATGGCCATTTTAACTATATTAATCTTGCCAATCCACGAGCTAGGCAGATGTAACAAAGAGTCTCACTCTATACACAACCAGCTTCATGGTACAAAGACTTGATATGATTGGCAAATGTTTTTTAAAAATCCAAACTACAAGCAAAAAGTGTCCAAATACAATAGTCAAAGCTCAGAAATCAGAGGGAAAAATGAGAACAATGAACACCAAAAACAAAACAAAACAAAACAAAACAAAACAAAACAACCACCCTTTCCTTGGAAAGGGTGGTATTAAAAACAATGAAATTCTTAGGCGAATGATTGGAACTGGAAAATATCATCCTGAGTGAGGTCACCCAGTCACACAAGAACACACATGGTATGCACTCACTGATAAGTAAATATTAGCCCAGAAGCTTGGAATACCCAAGTCACAATTCACAGATCAAATGAAGCTCAAGAAGGAAGAGCAAAGTATGGATACTCTGGTCCTTCTTAGAAGGGAGAACAAAATACCCATGGGAGGAGATACAGAGAAAAAGTGTGAATCAGAGACTGAAGGAAAGGCCATCCCAAGACTGCCCCACCTGGGGATCCATCCCATATACAGTTACCAAACCCAGACACTATTGTGGATGCCAACAAGTGCTTGCTGACCAGAGCCTGATATAGTTGTCATCTGGGAGGCTCTGCCAGTGCATGACAAATACAGAGGGGGACACTCTCAGCCAGCCATTGAACTGAGCACAGGGTCCCCAATGGAGGAGGTAGAGAAAGGACCCAAGGAACTGAAGGGATTTATAGTGCCATAGGAAGAACAACAATATGAACCACTCAGTACCGCCAGAGCTCCCAGAAAATAAACCACAAAACAAAGAGAACACATGGAGGGACCCATGGCTCCAGATGCAGATGCAGCAGAGGATGGCCTTGTTGGACATCAAAGGGAGGAGAGGACCTTGGTCCTGAGAAGAAGGCCAGATGCCCCAGTATAGGGGAATGCAGGACAGGGAAGCAGGAGTGGGTGGGTTGGTGAGCAAGGGGGGAGGTGGGTTAGTGGATTTGGGGGGAGGAACCAGTAACGGGGACAACATTTGAAATGTAAATGAAAAATATATCTAATAAAAAAAAAGAAAAAGAGAAAAAGAAATATTCCCTCAAAAATGAAAAGGTAAGACAAGGCTGAGCTAAGATAAACCTAACCCTCATTAGATGAAACAATGGCTCCAGGATATGGGGGAATCTCCCTAGAGAAAGCTGTAAGAAGAATGACCCAAGTAAAACACTGCAAAACCACAACTCACACTGTGCAGGTAGGAGGAAGGCCACAGACAGCACATGAAAGATGCTCAATATTAGTGTCCATTAGAGATGGACTGAGAAACCACAACAAAATGCCACACCCCACGAACTTGCATGAATGAAATGAAAGTATAAAGGAACTTTAATACGCCTCCGAAGATGCAGAGAAATTAGAACCCATGGGCAATGCTGATAAAAACAGAAGCATGTCCAGAGATTCTGGAGGGTATGACACACTGTTATGTGCAGAGATTTGAAGGCGTATGACACACTGTAATGTATAGAGATTTGGAGGGGTATGACACACTGTTATGTGCAGAGATTTGGAGGGATATGACACACTGTAATGTATAGAGATTTGGAGGGGTATGACACACTGTAATGTATAGAGATTTGGAGGTGTATGACACGCTGTAATGTATAGAGATTTGGAGGGGTATGACACACTGTAATGTGTAGATATTTGGAGGGTTATGACACACTCTAATGTACAGAGATTTGGAGGGGTATGACACACTGTAATATATAGAGATTTTTAAGGGTATGACACACTGTAATGTGTAGAGATTTGGAAGTGTATGACACACTGTTATGTATAGAGATTTGGAGTGGTATGGCACACTGTAATGTGCAGAGATTTGGAGGGGTATGACACACTGTAATGTATAGAGATTTGGAGTGGTATGACACAGTGTAATGTATAGAGATTTGGAGTGGTATGACACACTGTAATGTGTAGAGATTTGGAGGGGTATGACACACTGTTAAGTATAGAGATTTGGAGGGGTATGACACACTGTAATGTATAGAGATTTGGAGGGATATGACACACTGTATTGTGTAGAGATTTGGAGGGGTATGACACATTGTAATGTATAGAGATTTGGAGGGCTATGACACACTGTTATGTATAGAGATTTGGAGGGGTATGACACACTGTAATGTGTAGAGATTTGGAGGGTTTTGACACACTCTAATGTATAGAGATTTGGAGTGGTATGACACACTGTTATGTATAGAGATTTGGAGTGGTATGACACACTGTTATGTATAGAGATTTGGAGGGGTATGACACACTAGGAAATAGTAAATACACCTAGAAATATGAATCCCAGCCAGGATTAGGAAACCAGGTCAGGAGGATCCTAGTGTTCCCTAATCTACAAGGTGAGGTTGAGGACAGTGCAGGCAAATTAGTGAAGTCTTGCCTCACAACAAACAAACAAACAAACAAACAAACAAACAAACAAACGTACCAAAACCAATTAAAATGTGGGTGAGATACAGCTCCGTGGCCCAGCAGCTGCTTGGCATTTACAGTATCCTAGTTTCAATTCTTAGTACTACACATGCAGATAAACTATACCACATTTCTAGGGTGCAGCTGTGAAAAGGCATTTGATATCTGTAAGGAAATATTTATTACAAATTTATCCATAATGGCTATACACTAGAAACAATACAAAAGCCCATTGCCTAGTAAGTGGATAAGTAACTATGATATACTCACATACTGAATATCAATCAGATGTTTTTAATGCCTTACTGGTGTATGCTACAGCAAGCTGTGCATTGTAATTTCCAGTGCATTATGCTGAGTGACAGGAACCCACCATAAAAAAAGCTAAACATTGTAATTCTACATACACTAAACTCTGAAAAATAGAAATCATGGAGACAGAAAATCAAATAGCGTTCCCATGTTTGTGGAGGTTAAAGGTGACCACCACAGAAAGGAAAGGGTTTATTTTCTCTTACAGTTTATAGTCTGTCCCTGAGAAAAGACAAGGCATGAATTTAACATAGCAACCATGTTTCCCCTGTCTTGCTTAGATACTTTTCTTATAAAGCCCAGCAACTGTGCTTAGGGTTTCTCTGACCCTCAATAGGTTGGGTCATTTCAACATTCATTAATTTTTATCACTGAAAAAAGAAAAAAAAACCATTGCTTTAACAAACTGGACCTGTATTTCTTTTCATAAAGTATATCATGTGTTTTCATGTATTTGAATATTGAGACATTTTAAAATATAAAGCAACATTTCCAGGTGGCTGAGACATTTTGCATTCTTACCAGGAATCTGCCAGGCTCCTAGATGTCCTAAGTCTCTGCAGATCATGTTAATTATTGTTGTTATTACTTATTTGAACCATTCTATGAGATGTCTAAATTAAAATTCATTATGGTTTTCATTGTCATTTGCTTAACAATCAAGTTACCGTCAACATCTTTTCATGTTTGCTATTCGTGCTGATTTAATTGTCATGCAATGTATGACTTTTCATAAGGAGGAGTTAAAAATTATCAATTTATCCTGGTTAGGGCACAAATAACAGACACAAATCCACCCAAGTCTAGCTTGGTGACCCTTTGGCCTCATTGGGATTCTTTATAGGAACATGGTGGGCCGAGGAGAAATATGGCACTGTGCAAACATGTATGGGCGGTAACTCACAAAATCTACATCCCTAGAGCATTCATAAGCAGCTCTATTGGAGACTCTTTTTAGCAGTTGTCTACTGCTTTTTATAATCTTGGAAAGGGTCCTTGTAGATCTTGAAAGCATCTGAGCTTCCCAAAGCCTTGGAACTTTCCTTAGCTTGGTTGGACATATGAGTCCCCTTCTTCTCTCCAAGAGGGAATACGTCAGATTGAAGGGAAGAGCATACAAGACCACAGTGAATCCTTTCTGGTGACAGGCCATTCTGACTCGTTCACTTGTCATCACTGTTGTCATCCTCATCATCATCATCATTGTCATCGTCATCATCATTATCATAGCTTTTAAATTTTGGGACAGGATCTTACTATGTGACCCAGGCTGGCCTTAAAGTCACGATCCTCCTGCCTCAGGCCCCTAAGCACTTCAGATAGAGGCACACACCACTACAGTAACCTTTAGACATCATCTAACTGTAATTTTTTTTTCCTACCCATGAGTTTAGACAGTTCTTCATGCAGGGGATACAAGTCCCTTTCCAAGCAGGACTGATGCGCAAACACTGCTCAAGGATCTCTAACTTTTCTTCTCACTTCATCAACACAGCACCCACAGGAAAGAATAACTTGGCTAGAGGCCATTTATCAGCAACCTCTCCATTAGGTATGAATATTTTCTCTCCTGTGTTTTTTTTTTACAAAATCTATAGATTTGTGTTTATAGGTATGAAATGCTTTTATTCAATTCTGTCAAATTTAATACGGGGATTCTCTTTTATCCTCATAAACATGCTTATCAAAAACATTTGTTATTACACTTAGTGTGCCAGCAAGTTCATGAAAATCAAATGGATACATTCATGCACAGCTATTACCAGAGTCTTTATTCTATTTTGGTGATCTGTCTCCTTCCAATACTAATAATGTGTCTTGATTACTGTACATGGTTAGGAAGCTTAACATAGGCTGCACTGATCCTTCAAACTTAACTTACTTTAAAAAGAGGGTAGTTATGTTTTTTTCCATATAATGAAGATGTTTTGTGTCAGCATCTGCAAAGGGCTTCTGCAAAGATGTGGTAAGAAGTGCAGTACATGGAATTACAGTAGACCCAGTATTGATTGACAATAGACCCTGTATTGATGGATTAACAGCACACACTGTCAATCTCATAGCATGCAAGCATGGTCTGTTGGTCCCTTTATTGTACATACCCCCAAATTCTTTCGTAGATATTTTGTGACCTTTTTCAGTATATAGGTGTTTTACTCAGAATTATGTCTACACATTTCTGTTATAAAACTGAGTTCCTTTCTAAAATGCTTACAATTGCTCCTTGATGGTGCAGTTAAACATCATGAATTTGTGTTTGTGTGAGCCTGCATCTACTCTCAAGCTCCTTGTAAACTATTTGAAGCGTTCTCTCCTCTGTGAGAGCCTTGTTTTTTCCTCTGTAAACTGTTTAAATGAATTTTCTGCCATTACTGCACAGGCTATATACCCTAAGCAAACTTCATGAACCCCCTTTACAGTCCTAGGGGAAAACATGCAGTTATATGTCTGTTGTTATTTGCTAAGTAAAACAGCTGAGGTCTTTTGCATATGGCTTTTCTCCAAATTATAATTTCCCCTATTCATATTTTAAAATCAAGAACAGGTACTGGGTTTTGTTTTTGAAATAAAATAAATAACATTTATTTAAATAATTGTTATTTATTGCACCAATGATGAAATTATGTGAATTTCCCTCATAAGACAGATAATATATGCATTACAGTAATTAGTTTTTAATTGTGACCCAACTTTATAACATGCAATAGAGGCAAGATGGTCATGAGAAATTATTCCCTTCACACATTATAGATTTGATTAGACAACTTTTGAAACTTACCAACATCTATCCTAATGAGCTATTCCGGCCTGTGGTTTTTCTATTTTACATTTATCTGAGTTGGTTTTAGGATGATGTAGCTTCATGAAATTAGTTGGTAAGTTCTTTCTTGCTTCTATTTTTCCACACAAAAGAAGATATTATATAAATTGCTGCTATTCCCACTTTAAATATGTTTCCTAAATCTTCATTGAATGGTTTCAGGTAGGAAGTTTTAAATTATGGGTTCAATGTTAGCTGCAGGAGTATCCCGACCATCTATTCAAGTACGCCTTTTGTGTTGGTAGTTTGAAAGCCTTTGGGATTTGTTCTATTCCAGCAATCTCATTTTCCAGATCGACATGTGTAGAGCTGTCCATGGTAGCTCTAATTTTATTATCTACACGATCACAGTAACATTTCTTGTTTGTTTTCTGATAACAGTCATTTCTGTCTTCTTGTGTTAGAAATCTTAATCATACTGGTCATTCCTATCATTTTTGGAATTCAAATGTGCCCCACAAATCCACACACACAGAAGTGTCCAGTGGCACAATTAGGGTAGTGGAACCTTCAGGAAGTAGGGCTTTGAGCAGAGCGTACAGATCTCAGTCCCTTCCCATATTTTCTCTGCAAACTTGTTCCACTGGACACTCTTCGTCATGACATTTTGTTTGCACCAGTCAAATGACAATGGACTTCACCCTAGGGACGGGTGAGACAAAGCAAACTTCTCTTTTTTACATGTGTTTCACATCCTTTATCATTTTCCACTAATAGTTATCCTGAGATGGCCCATTATATCTTCATTCAGTTGCTCTTCCTTCTCTTTCTCTAAGTCCTTTAGTTGAATCTGAGATATGCCTTCTTTTGCTTTGCATTTTATATTTATAGCCTGTGGTGCTAGAAGTTTCTTTCCCAATGATATCCTTTTGGTGCCCACAACACTTTGTGATTCATTTTAATTTTTATTTGGCGCAATATGTCTTATTTCTTGTGGACCTTCCTCTTAGTTCCAGAGATCCATAAGAAATGTGATATTTAACTTTCAAAAGTTTGGAGGTGTCACCCTTCTTCAAGTCAGTAAAGAAAATGATCTGGATCATATCAAGAACAGAATGAAGCATTTTTGAATGAGAAACTTTTAAACTGCAACTTTATAGAAAACTTAGAAAAAAGTGAAGAGTAGGTTGATATTAAGTTAATCCCAGCTTCCAGAAAGTCTCACAGGAAATAACTTTGGAAGGTGGGGCATAAGCTTATCTTATGAAACCTTAGAAATACAGAGGCATGCTTCCTGTTGATAGAAAAGGCTTAGTTCATCAGAATGAGTAGTGGTGAGAAAGAAGACACAAGGGCTTTCTGCCTCCTACTGGGTACAGACACCACTGATTGATTCTGAGAAACCACACTCCCCTCATTCTAAGAAATGAGGGAACATCACTGAAGACACACAAACTAAAACAAGAAAGGATGTACCTGATTTTTTGTTTCCATGAAGAAAAAAATGTAAATTAAAATTCAAAAAATAAGGGAAGCCCCCAAAAGTCCCTGCACCTAAAAACAGATATGCTACATCATTTTGTTGACATTCTTTCAAATCCCCTTACTTTATAGTCATCTAATAAATAACTTTCTTTTAACGTCCTGAGATATATGGGGGAGGAAGGTAAGAGGGAGAGGTTTGGAGGAGAGGAGGAAAGGGAAGCTGTGATCAGGGTATAAACTAAATAAATACGTTTTTTTTTTTTAAAAAAAATAATAATCCTGACCTGCACAGGGAAGGGAAGAGGATTATCTCCAAATAGTCAGGGAACCAGCAGTACCCCACTTTTTAACTTGTTCTGTATGTTTGAATCTAGTTAAGCCACATTTATTCACGGAGTGCCAATTTTCTTAGTAGGACTTGGCAATAAAGAAAACGGCAAAACTTCAGGCTTTGGCAAACTCTCTTTCGGCTTAAAAACATTATTATCTGATTCAGTATGTACTAGATAACAGGTCTCAGGGACATGGGGGAAACCAGTGAGGAGGAAGACCAGAGAACTTGGATGAAATCATCTGAGTCCACAATAAAAATAAGGTGGGTGATAGTCTAAGTACCCCATGTTAACTAGTGAGAAGCGGATGAATGCACCACATCACCACAGTCTTGCCCATAGTTATGATCCCCAGGAACTGGACAAACATAGTAAGCTCAGAGCTCTGGTTTGCTTTATTTTCTGTTTCTATATACAATTACTTGTATAGCAGCAAAGCAAGCTATTAGCATAGAATCTGTCTAATTCAATAGGAAAGGATTATTCGTACGTTGATAGGGTAATGTAAGTGGAAGTAAGTGCTTTGTGAATCCTATGAACAGACGGGCCCAGAATCCCCACGGATTAGTATGTAAAGGCAGAATGAGGAAGGGTGCCTTCGAGGTTACATAGCAGGATTGAGCCATCCTGAACATCCATCCACCAACGGTGGGCATCTCCACCCTGCCCAGCTGTTGAGTTGTAAGAAATAACAAAATGATCACGTTTCAGAATGAGTATTTTTACAGACCAGTCAGATTGTTTTTTTGTCGGCTTAGATTAGATCGGACTTTGTGATGGTTTGTATATGTTCAGCTCAGGGAATGGCACTAGTAGAGGGCATGGCCCTGTTGGAGTAGGCATGCCACTGTGAGTGTGTGCTTTGTCCTAGCTTTCTATAAGCCAGTATTCTGCTAGCAGCCTTCAGCTGAAGATGTAGAGAACTCTCAGCTCCACCTGCACCATGCCTGCCTGGATTCTGCTGTGCTACCACCTAGATGACAGTGGACTGAACCTCTGAACCTGTAAGCCAGCCCCAATTAAATGTATTTTATAAGACTTGCCTTGGCCCTGGTGTCTATTCACAGCAGTAAAATCCTACCTAAGACAGACTGAGTTCCTTTTCTTTTTTTCTTTTTTCCTTTCTGTTGTTTAGCTTTTATATCTGGGTCCACGGGTAGGTGGAGATTGGAGCTTTCATTCATCTTTCGAGAGTAATTCAGTTCTGAGAACAATTGGGTGCAGAGCCCTGATTGCCTTATATTCCCAGTTCTTCACGTCCCCACTGCAGCAGCGACTCCTCTATGGGAAGCTCACAGTGCTTTCTTTGTGTAGCCTGACCATGTAGGTCCAAGCACTGACTTTGGGGCTAAAGTCTCCTGCTATGCTGGGCTTATCAAGTTTGTACACAGCTAATCTTTAATAACACCAAACATCCCTTGCATATCCTCTCTGTTATATCCCCATGCTCCCTTCCTAGAGGAATTGCCCTTTCCAGTATGTCGAAAGAACAGCAGTGATAATCAGTTTCCCGATAACATATTTCCCCTACCTGCACTAAACTACACTCCCTCGGCTGAGCTTTATGTTTTGTGGAATTTTCCTACCTTTCTAAATCTACATGTTTGGATTCCCCTACCTATCCTTTAAAGAACTGAAGTGCACTGTTTCTCTGACAGATGTTGCATGCACTAGAATACTGGTTCTGACACCTCGGGGGTTACCTGAGTCACCTGGCAATTTAGTGAAATGACAAGTCCAGACTGTCCATGATTTAGAAGCACCGAGGGTAAGGACTGGATATGTATTTATATACAGATGGCACCACTGGGATTAGAGGTAGCGCATCTCAGATGCCAGAGAGAGCAGGTCCAATAGCCTCCTTACACCCTACACTTTCAGATACAGGCCAGGCTCACTCATCTCATCATTACCCTGAGGTCCGTCGTCTTTTCTTTCAAATACTTTGCTGAATACGAAATATAAGCATTAATTATTGTGCTGAATCTACCTAAGAGAGAATGTTTTCATATTTGATTCTGTCTGATATTAGGTTACGTATAAAAATTTACATCTTCAAATTGTATCCCTTCCTTCACATCACTGTTCGTAACGCAGACTGTAGTGGTGAATCTTTCAGCCAAATTTTCTCAGAGTCAAGTAAATACAATAGCAAGTTAATCCTACTTGAATCCTACTTAAATTAAGAAAGGAAGCAGTAATAAAATCATTTAATTATTATTATGAAAATAAGGTGGTTAAAATGACACATAATCAAATTCAGTCATATATGTTATATTTATGTATGTCGGATAGATAACAGATAGATGATGGGTAGATAGGCACATATATACATATATACATACATGTGACTTCTAAAAATGTGCTCTTATTCTTAGAGAATTTGAAAATATACAAAGTATTTTGACCATATCCACTCTTCATTCTCTCCTCCAAGAAGCCCCTCCATATCTCCCTCTCAGATTCATGCCTTCATTTTTTTTTTTAATTCACTGTGATAAATTAGAACTGCCAGGGCACTGGGAAGGGTCATCCACTAGTATATAAGCAACTTAAGCAGGTCAAATCCTTGAAGAAAATTGACTCTTACTCCCCACAGGAGCCATCAACTGCCAATAATTTCTAAGCTAGAAGAGGGCTTTGTAAGTCCCTCCTCCATCCATGCTGAGTCTTATCTGATTTGACCGTGTAGGTCTTGCAGAGGCAATCACATTCACTATGATTTCATGTATACAATGGCCTTGTTGTGCCCACAGAATTTCGCTTAGCAGCAATTGCCAACATCCTCTGGTTCTTACAGTATTTCCACCCCCCCTTCCACAATGTTCTCTGAGCTGTGGGTGGAGTATATATGTAGCCCAAGTCCTACTTCTGGCTGAGTATTTCATAGTCACCTACTCTCTGCATTTCATATTGTGTCTGATCAAATAAGGAAGTAACATTTGTTTCTTCTAATGGTCAATTTGGTCTTGAGAGATGGGAAAGGGGAGGGAAGGGCTTGGGCCACATCACATCCATGAATTATTTCATGATCCGTGCATGATAAAAACCCAAGTGATCATGAGAATTCTACAAAACCAGACTTTTCTGGAGTAACAAATGATTCAGAGTTCGTGGTACCACACAAATCCGGTTACTTGGATCTGGATAAGTGGATTTCATTTAGGATCTGCAGACACAGCAAAGGCATCAGGTTCGAGAAGTAGCTCTGAGGCTTGGTGCCGGGATGAAAGCATTGGGTCAGCTGGGGTTGCAACATAAGATCTGATCTCTGTCTGCAATTCCCTCCCTGACTCGAGGAAAGCCATACGTTTTGTAGGTAGAGTCAAACCTTCAAATGAGGGAAAAAGAAGGAAAGGAGAAAGAGGGGAGGTAGCAAAGGAGCAAGGGAGGAACAGAGAGCCTGAGAACCTATGAGGGTGTAGAGACTTTGAAACCTTCCTCAGTAACCGGAACAGGAAGGAGTCTGTTCCATATTGATTAAAAATAAGTAACAAAAACCAGCCTATAGTCATATAACACCCTAAATTAATTGATACAGTTTTAAATCACATGAAGAGGTATTTAAATGTAAATAGTTACTCTTCGACTACTAAGTCCAAGCATTCCATTTACAATAATATCTACTGGGAAAGTTAAAAAATATTTTTATTTTAAAATAAATTCTGAAAGTTAAACACAATGTTTCTACTTGGTAGAGAAAGTTCATCATATAAGAACATAGCTGATTTCTTAAGTACAACATATTCTGACACACAAACATATGTTCAAAGACATTCAGGCAGGTGTTTCACATACATCCATGCATGTGGGAGAACTCACATGCATGTGGGGGATCATGTAGACATTCATGAATACTGAAATATAAACACGCATGAATGTACATACACAGACACACACGGAAGAACCAAAAGGAGGCACCCATGCACATACATGTCCATTCACACACACACAGACAAGTGAGTATGCACATATGCATTCATGTATGAGAACTCACAAACACACTTATGCTTGCATGTGCACACATATGTGCATGTCAGAGAACTAAAACCCACACACATATATACATATGCATGCAGACGCATGTGTATAAGTTCTTATGTTCACACATTTGTAATAGCTTGTATATACATATAAGAATGATATGTACAAACAAGTAATTCATACACATACATGCATGCACATATTCAAACACACAGAATGCACGTATTTCTTAAAAACAAATTGTGCTGAAACAAAATAGCTCAAAAGATTCTTAAGTTAATAATTTTAAATAATGCCTTTTCTATAATATTAACTGATACTTGATCCTGGATAGTAAGAATCCTTTCAGAACACACTATGAAATTTATTGATGTTCTTAATTTTTTCTAAGATTAGTGAATAACTACTTTTTATCTGTTTTTTTACATCTGAATAAATAATAAAGTATAGCAATCTGATTAATAAAAACATTAAATTCCTTTATAGGATTTTTTTATTTGTTTTAGAAATAAATTAGCATTTACTGGGCAAACATTTTGTGATCTCAACTCAACTTTAAAAACATGGGATTAAATGCTGACATCTGAGCAAACCAAAAACTTCCATAAGAACTGCCCATGCTACAGGGCACCCACACTGCAGGGAACCCATGCTGCAGGTCACCCACAGTACAGGGCACCCATGCTGCAGGGCATTCACACTGCGGGGCACCCATGCTGTGAGGCACCCATGCTGCAGTGTACCCACATTGCAGGGCACCCATGCTGCAGGGAACCCAGGCTGCAAGGCAGCTGCACAGTCACGAATATTTTGGTAGCAAACTTTGGTGGAGGAGACAGGGTTGTTGGTTGGAGTGGGTTTGGGAGGATTTAGGGAAAGGGAGGTTAAATATAATAAAAATATATTATATGGCATTCTCAAAGAATTAATACAAATATTATTAACAGGAATCATGACTACATAAACCTAGGGCACCTTGCTATATGAGGGGAAATGTTTCCCGAATTAGCACTCTGTAACAAACTGCCAATGAGAGTAAGTAGGCACAGGGGAATGCCTTCGGCTTATTAGGAGTGGAGGTTGGTGAATAATGCCTTTAATTTTAAAACAGAAATTATCTAATTTCTGAAAGTCCAAGTACTTACTTTAGGAACTACTTTTCACCGTATATACCTCTCATACCAAGCAGCCACATAGAAACCTTTTTCATGTTATTGGGACCGTATTCATTATTAGCACTATAATAACAACTCTTAGTTACCAGTCTCCTTGTTGCAACAAATGGACACAAGCAGTGTAAGGAAGGATAGGTTATTTGGGTTCAGAGTTACAAGGTAGAGTCTATCACTATGTGGCTGGACATAGCAGCAGGGGAATGAGGCAGCTGGTCACACTGACTTCACACTTAGGAAGCAGAGAAAACTGAATTTGAGGGCTCAGACCACCTACTATTTGGTATAGTCCAGAATCCCAGCCCCACACTGAAGGTGGTTCTTTGCATCTCAATCTAATCAAAATAATCCCTCACAGACCTCCGCAGAGAATTGTCTCCAACAAGTTGATGTTAACTTCCATGAGTATAAACCCAGCACACAGTATCTGAAGCACTATGCAATGCCAAGAGGACACTACTAACCTGTAAGTCCATACAGCCAGTGAGATTCCTTCCTTCACCCGGCTCTCACCATGATAAAAGGTCATCTGAACTCTTCTCAATAAACAACAAAGAATACAAAAGTAAAATAACTCCCTGTGTGCACAAGTCACCCTCCTTTCTGGTCAGCTTTGGTCACCTTTTCACTCATAACAGTTACAATTACAAGCACAGCATCCGGGCATGCAACTCTCTTCATGATTGGCAGCTAATTAATTTCAGATAAAAAATCATAACCCTATTAGTCATTATAGGTAAAGGTTTTAACTACATTTTAAATACAGATTCATAGATTTAGGCCATAGGTTAAGTAAATCAGTAAAAACAGTGTCCAACCACACACACACTTACACACTCTGTCAGGCACCAGCATGAAACATTCAAAAGACAATATTATATAGAGTATAGGCTAGACGTTGAGAAAGATCACCAGTGGAGACACCAGGCTAAAAGGCAAAAGAAAATGGGGCAGCTGCAAGGTCAGAGAAGATCAGGGCGGGGCTCCCTAGCTGGTGATATTTGAGCACAGGTGACAAAGTTTGTTTGAAACTACTGCTGTAACCATTTCACATCTGCATCTGCTGATCTATAAAACTATAGACTGGACTTCAGGGGCACAGGGTGTAAATTCCGGCTCTGAAATCCTGTTAACTTGGCACCTTTCACCATGAGGAAACCTTATAGTGACCAGCTGCCCAAACAATTTCCTAATCATATCCCTTTCCACCTATCACCTTTCCCCAGCAGTGAAGGGCTGCTCCCTGCTCCTTAATCCATTAAGACTCAGTAGTAAATATTTAAGCACAAGAGATACTGAATTTCTAAATATCACCAAACAGGTTTTCAGGATTCCATATGGACAGGTGTTGAGTTTCTCCATAAAGATGGTGATAATCTATTTATTAATTACCACCCAAATTCTCACAATTAGACATATCTTCTATTCATTGTCAGTTCAAAAGATATTGACTGAGTTTTGGCATAAAATACCATATGCTGTACAATGCATCAATTAATAGATCATTTGGAGGAAGAAGCCAATTCTGAGTACATCAGCTGAAGAAGACACAGAGTGGCCTTTCACCCTTGACAGACTGAATTTAGACAGATACATCAATAACAAATAATCAGTAACAAATGCAAAGTTCTAAAGCTGAGTTTAGAAAAACCAAATACATCAAAACTGTACGGAAACCCACAGCTCCAGTTCAGTGGAGAACGTGTTCTTAGTGGTTTTAGCAATAGATGTATAATGCAAAATAACAAACAGCAAGAGGTTACCCAAAGCAAGATCACCCCAGGCTGCTACTACCCAGTGTGGTCTCTGGTCCAGATGTGTGAGAATTACCAGGGAACCCAGAACACAATCTGGTCCTATTACTTCTAGAATCAGTCTTCACAGGTTTCAAAGGTATAGAGTGCACACCCAGATTTGAGAAACAATTTCCAAGGCTCATTATTCAGGTTTGAAGCTTTTATCTAGAATAGACCCACACCTTCTACTAAGCCCCATATACACAATTATGACACTGGTCAATTGGACCAGCTCAGGAACAAGTTTATACCCCTGAAACTATCGAAACTATCCCCAAACTTGGAATGTTTAATTTATAATGTGTCACCAATATGGTGGTCCTAGTTATGTTTGGCTTTCAGCATTTAAAATCATGATAATAGGAGTAAGATAGAATATACCTAAGATACACCACAAACAGTGGGCCACCAGGAAGAGAAATCAATTTGAAGTATGCTTCAAATAACCTTACTGAGATATATTGGATCTCATAAAATGTTAATAGATGACTAAAATAAGCTTACTTATTTTTTTGTTGATAATGTAACTACTAGTAAGGTAAAATAACCTCTGTGGAACATATTTTATTCTTACTGGAAAGTTCTGCTTGGCAGTCAAGCAGAAATCCATAGGATAATTCTCTTTATACTGCTGAGTAGCAGAAACCAGGATTAAATCCGGTCTAAGCTTGGATCCTGCTGTAGGGGCTAAAGCAAAAAAAGAGCCACTGTTCCCTCAACCCAGGTAAACGGTGTAATCCCTGCAGAGACTTAGCACTATCTACACACTCACGAAGAGTTACATCACCCATCTTTTTAAAAAATTCTAAACAAGTGGAAATGGCATGAGAATCAAGTGTCCACCAAGTAACCCGCTCGCTGTCCTGTGATCAGTTCCTAATCCACCCTCCACTTGACCCCTCTGCTGAAGTCCATATCTTTGAGTGCGTAGAGAAATGGTGCCCAGATAGACAGGCCACCACCCACAATATTAGAGGAAAGAGGTGTTCTTAATCCCAAGGGAACATACTCTTTCGAATGCCTTTTAATCTTGCCAAATATCCTCATCTATGTGCTATGCTAAAACTAACCAGCTTCCTGAAGCCTGTTTCAGTGTCAGAGGCAAAAAAGCAAGTGAATAAAATCACCATGTGTCTCCAATCCTGACCGCAATGAAGGACGTTCAGACTGACAACAATGTTCTACAAGAAATAACTCAAGTGCCATTATGTTGTTATGTGTGATCATTAACAAGGACTGCCAATGTGACAGAGTCTAGAGTCACCTGAAAAACTGGCCTCTACCATGACTGTGAGGGATTGTTTACTTCAGGTTCCCTGAGGTAGCAAGATTCACCCTCAGAGTGAGTGGGCAGAGCCATCCCATGGTCTTGCAGGACAGAGTGAGCTGAGCACCAGCATTCATCCCTCTCTGCTTCCTGACTGTGGATACAAGGTGACCAGCTGCCTCACACTCCGGCGGCCATGACAGCCCTCTCCTCAGAACAGAAACAAAACCAACCCTTCCTCCTGGGATTTGCTCTTGTCAGTAATATGCTGTGATTTAAGTAAATAACTACCTCACTTTTATTAGTTAAAACCATACATTTTTCACTCATATCACACTAATCCTAAGGCACTTTGTCTTCTATTTAGAAGCACATTAGAAATGCTAATTGGTGTTTCCCATCTTACTGGGTCAATGGCATTTTTAAATATTTACAAGCTTACTGAGCCTTCTAATGTTAATGGTACTTAGTGTGCTATCTCAACAAATGCACAAAGAATGCACTGTTTCCTTAGCATCCTCCTACTCTCTGTCCCACTTTAAATGTTTCCCACTCCTTAGTAATAATAATTTGATTATCAAGACAAATTGTTTGGTTTCCGTGACCTTTTTCCAAATTACGGATTATTAGTAGCCCCAAATGGTTAAAATATGGCTCTTCTTAAGATAATAAGTTGGGTACAAGGGAATTCACACAAAATCCCCATTCTTGTCACTCTCAAGCTGATTCTGAGACAGGCATGTTGATGAGCTTCCTCCAAACTCTAACTTTCTGTATTCCATATTTTCTTTTTCTTTTTTTTTAAATATTTTTATTTTCTATATTCTTTGTTTACATTCCAAATGATTTCCCCTTTCCCGGATCCCCCCTCCCCATGTGTCCCATAAACCTTCTTCTCTCCATCCATTCTCCAATCACCTCCCTCCTTTTTCTCTGTCCTTATATTCCCTTCCAATGCTAGATCAATCCTTTCCAGGATCAGGACCCTCTCCATACTTCTTCATCGGAGTCATTTGTTATGCAATTTGTGCCTTGGGTATTCAGGGCTTCTGGGCTAATTAATATCCACTTATCAGAGATTGCATTCCATGTGTATTCTTTTGTGATTGGGTTACCTCACTTAGGATGATATTTTCCAGATCAAACCATTTGCCTAAAATTTTTGTGAATTCATTGTTTCTAATTGCTGAGTAGTATTCCATATTTTCATGTAAATGGACAAAGTATGTAATGGTTAGCAAAAGGCCTGTATCTACTCAAATAAAAACCTAGGTGCTAATTAAGAACAAAGTACTTACAGAAGGTTGAAGACATATTTGTAAGAAGGTTGCATGATAACTCTCCAAAAAACTTTTAGAAAAATACAGCTTTTACAATGATTTATCTTGAATGTACTTTGCAGGCCTCTAAGGAAGGAATGTTGGACTAGAACACACACAATATTCCTCAGCAGATTCTGAAGTCTAACCAGGCAGCTCTTGATGCCAAATGAAGTCAATGAAGTCAATCTCCAGCTGTAATTATCTCACCCATTCTCAAATTGAGAGTGTGTCCTGTGTAAATCAGCCCCGAAGAGAACTCCTGTCTCCCCTTGTGTCTGATCGCAGATTCAATGCTTTGATCACCTGACCTGGGTTATTCACAAATGCCAGGTTTTGGAAGACTGAGGGGTTAAAAAATAAAATAAAATAAAATAAAATAAAATAAAATAAAATAAAATAAAATAAAATAAAATAAAATAAAATAAAATAAAATAAAATAAAACCTTAACTACCCTTTGGAAAAATTGTAATTAATCATTACATTTAAATAGGGAACCACTTATAATATCTTATGCATATGGGTGTTTTTACATGGATATGCATCTCTGTAACACACATGCCTAGTGCTGTGGTGGTCAGAACAAGTTGTTAGATATCCTGGGACAGGATGCGTGTGATCTGCCATGTAGGTGCTAGGAATTGAACCTGGGTCCTCTGGAGTAGGTAGTGCACTGAACCACTGAGCCAACTCTTCAGCCACAAGAAACTGTTTTACTCCTAAGATTCATCTATTATAAGTTGTTAGCATCCTTAGTCAGTTTTCTTGGGAAGCACTAATGTATATCAGGTAAAGGTCAGAGTTTACTGTACACAGGAAGCTGTCATATTCATGAACAGGTACTATACTATTAGAGTTACCAAAGTGACTTGACAAGGGACCTGATCCTCGGAAGCTGGACATCTAGGGACAGAGAAGGAAATCAGACTCATGTTAGGAGGGCAGATCTAAATGTAATAAATTTGTTCACCAGCTTCTAAACCTGGATAGTCAGAATGTCAGCACCTTTTTACCACCAAAAAGTTTTCTTGCTGTAAGGGAGGGAGGACCTTAATCCTCCCTCCTGTGGAACCTACTTCCTGTGAACACTGCCTGGTTCACCCTATTACCATGTAGATAAGTAGCAAATGTTTGTTCAATAAAATAAACCTCATCCACTCAATGGCAGCTGCTATGAAGTGATGTAGATCTGACACATTCACAACATTCCAACATGTGTGCCCTACATCATCAAGACCTTAGAACGTCTTATTTGGAAATATAGGGATCATGGCAATGCGGCCACTGGGAAGAGAGGCCTCCCTGTGCCGAGCTAGGCTGGCACTGCTCATCAGCATTGTCCACGTGGAAGGGACTATGGCACTGAACGATGGCAGTGGAGACTGAGAAGAGAGCCACCAAAGGCTGCCAGGTGGAGCTGGACAAGACCGGAACCATTCCCCTCTTGGTCCTGGAGGACACCTGGCCAAGACTTCCAAGCTGTGGAGCTGGAAGGAGAAGTCCATTTAGGAGGCCTTTGCCAGAGAAGTTCTAGCAACCAGCAATGCAGCCTAGACAGTCTATATCCTGGTATTTACAGAAAAGAACTAGGATTCATAAATTTTATATGAAGAGAATAGTCTTCTAAGCCTAAGAGAAAAATGTCAAATTACACATTGTTAACATTTTATATCCAGATTTTAATGCATAGCATCTGTTTGCTCTCAAAGAAGCATGAATGGATCAATTAAATTAGTCAAGGAAAATTTAACACAAGCCCTTTGAGAAGAAAGGAAACAAAAGTTTACACATCCTTACAAAGAAAAAAAAACTATTATATTATTTCCACAAGCCATCACCATCGTGATTTGTCCAGTGCAAAACAGTGCAGAAAAGCATAATTCAAAGTACATGAGCAAGTGAAATACTAACTCCATGAAATACCGAAAATCAGAACTTAAAACTAGAGGAAAGTACAAGAAACTATTTCTTTACCAGTTCTACTTGAAGCACTTTGTAATTTTTTTATAAATTCTATGTCACACATATACACACACACAGAGACACACACAGACACACAGACACAGAGATACACACATACATACACACACAAAGACACACAGAGACACAGACATGCACACACACACATACACACACACACACACACATAGACACACACACAGACACTACACACACACACCCCAGAGGAAAAATAATAAATGTACCACCTGTTGTCAGCATGACAAAAATACAAGCACACACATACAGTGGATTTTTTCACATGACAGGGAACTATTTATGAAATGTTATCTCAAATTCTGCAGGTGGCAAAGCTGCTGTGTTTTTAAAAGGGTGATTAAAAAATGTACCATGTGGATGCAGAAGATGCCCTTTCTAAATAAGAAGGAGAGCTTGCCAATACATACACAATAACTTTCAAATCATTTACTGGATGATATTGTCCAGGGGCATAAAGAAAATATTTCAATAATCATAACTGTTTAAACAAGCCATTGTTTAGAACTCTATGGAATGTACCGGTGCTTACCTTTACCACAGCTTGGTACTAATGGAAATCAAGATCATTTTAATGCCAGGGGCTCTTATCACTCTTACACCTCATCTTCAGAAGCTGACTTCCTTTAGAGGTACAATTCTGTGCTCTATACCTTCCTCCTACTTATGTTAGTTAGAGTGGATTTTAAACTGCTTATCAAATTACTTTCTTCTTCTCAATTATTGCCATGTTTTGTGGGGAAAAATTACTGCACAATCCACAAAATCATGTCTTTCAAGAAAAATAAAAGAAGGAATTTGGCTTTAAATTATGCTTATTATAGTGTCCCAATCAGGCACAACTTTAGAGCTCTGACTTATGAGAGTCAACAAATTCAATAATGCCAGCCATTCTGATTTAAATTGGTTTTTCTCATTTTTAATAAAAGGAGCCTCAACTAATCAGACAGCACCGAGGGAAGTCAGCATAGAGTCTGAAACTCAGACCTGGTTGGATAGAGTGAAGGGTTTAGATTTACTCTGTCTGCAAAGCAACTGGTATGCTCTTGCTGCCCTGACCTCAAGGCGGAGGTTCAGGCCGATGTGTCAGAGCACACAGAAGGCCTTTTACAGCCTTTGCCAAATCCTTTTCTGTGTCTGAAAACACTGAGAAACAGAAAGGAAAGAAAAGGCATTTGTGACAACAGAGGTACAACCCAACCATGGCCAGCAACATGGAACGGATTGATCGGGAGATCAGAAGTCTGGGCAGAATGAACAGCCACATCCAGGCAACAGACACAGGTGTCCCCAGCAGCCAGACTACAATGCATGTGCTTCCTAGGTTGCCAAACAGCTGGGAGGAAGGGACACAGAGAACGTGACTAGCTAAGCTGATAACACAAATTTCTTTGTACTCCAAGCACAAGAACACCACAGAAAGGCCTGCATTTCCCTCCCACCAAGACCTTCAAGGCTAAAAGGAACATGAGTGAAGGGAAGAATAGTTTCTAGTTCTGTGTCAATTAAAATTGAAGAGAATATTCTATCTAATGAAGAAAGAAAATAATTCCACAAAGATACAATTCCAAGATAATAGATGGGCGTTACCAAAGCTAATAAGGATCAACTTCTCGTTTATACAGAAGCAGGGACTCATCTGCATCATTTATATCAAATAAACACCTTCTGTCACTTGTGAGCAGTAGTTTTTTACAACTAAACAACTATAATAAATAATAATCATATTGGCAGAGCAGATTGCATTGGAAAATGAGAATGATGGCAAATGACATTAATGCAGAATGGTTTTATTTTTTTTAGAAAAAACAGCAGGAATTTTTCTTCATTTATTTTGAAATCCTTTATGACACTGAGCAGTAATGAAGATGACAGCTCCAAGTGCCAAATCAAAATCGCAGCGCAGCCGCCACACATTTGCACTTCATTTAATAGAGAGCATGAAGTACGTTATATATAATTTCAGATATTCTTCTTTAGATGCCAGACATAGTATCTCTTTTATAATGTAAACGTATCTGGAGCTTCCACAATTATTTACTGTGATAGATAATTGGACGTGTCAGCTTGGCTAGGTGATGTACCCAACAGCTGGTCATTTACAAGTGTGGAGACACAGCTTGGCCCTGTCCAAGGTTATTCTATATTGTCTAAAGCTAGGGCTTTTCAACCTTGTTGTCCCCTAAGATACTCCACTAGATAAGAAGATTTTTCACTACATCTGCAGAAAGAAGGATGACATTGTATCTTGATGGGTAATGGGATGGTACACCTGCCTAGCAATACCTACATGGCATATACACATAACTTGGGCTGCCACCCTATAATTATGTCAAAGTCCATTGGGATTGTAGGGGTTATGTGTATATTAATAGTTTATGATGAAAATCAATGTCTGAAAAAATTATTAGACACACCAGACAGAAGAAAGTGTAAGACCTTCATCTTGCCCTTATTACAAAGTTGTCATTTACCCATCACTGTGATGGCAATGGTCTTACTGACTTATCCCCTTTCCATCCAGTGCATATCTCAAGGGACTAACTATGAGAGGAACACCACTGTCTCAGAGCTTTAGTCTCAGTCCCTATAACTGATGTGGCCTACTCAAACTGTCTTCTGTCTATTCTCCTGTTTACCAGTGTGGACCTGACCGCCACCCCTTTGCCCATCCAACCATCACAATCCAGATCTCTCTTTAACTGGTACCTGTACTGCATCTCAGAGACAGAGCTCATCTGTGATATAGCAACCAGACTCTACCCGCAGAACTTTAGGCTGGAATAACTATCATATGCCTACTGAAACTCTCTTTACATCTCTCTCACCTTCAGTGACTTGAGCCTCTTTCAAAGATTTTGAACTCTGATGGGGCATGGTTAAAGCTTTATAACCATTATGTAACACAGGGAGGTAGACAGACGGACAGACAGACAGACAGACCTTTACTGCATGATGATAGTATGTGATCTGAAAGTTAGTAGGGAATATTGGAATAAAAGGCCTTACATGTACTTGTCTTGATCATCTATCAAAGAAAGTTAGACTACTTGTGAAACTGTTGGTTTTATTTTTTAAAAAAATGCATCTCATGAATTTATTGTTTATTCAAGAAATTGTGAAATCATGGAAACATCTAAGGTGTTAATATAATGTCTCTGATATCATGTGCTCATGACAGAGGTTTACCACAAAAGGATTTCTACCTTGGGATGAAACCTATGGGCGGATTTTACCCTACATTTTTGTCTTCAACTCTGACCTGAATTTGAGGTCTGTTTTCTGGCCCTATAGATTCTGTACTTGTCAGTTCCTATATTTTGGTCAACTTTTAAAAATAATATCCTTTCTTGGAATATTTAAAATATGTATGTGTATGTATGCACATGTACAGAATACAGTCACACATCATGCATTTTATTAGTGTGTGCACCTGTTCTCTTTCTCAGGAATGTTCTCTTCGCACTGCAAACATATTGGCTGAATTCTCCTATTGTGCAGAATTCCTATTTCAATACAAAATATCCTCTATGGGCTTATGTGTTTGAATGTTTAGTTCCCAGATAGTGTGCAGTTTCGGAAGCATCAAAGGGGTAGATCTGACTGTGGGCGTGGATCAGTGGGTGCTGGTATGGAGGTCCTACAGCCAAATTCCACTTCTTGCTCACTCTCTGACTCCAGACTGTAGGTGAAGTGTAACCAGCTATCTTGCTCATAACTCCATACTTTCCTCAACCAAAAAGGAATGAGCGCTTTCAGATACTCACAATAATAAATCCGTCCTCTCTTATGTTGTTTCTTGTCAGGCATTTGGGCATAGCAACAGTAAAGGAACTGATACACATGGTCTCCATGAGAAGTGTGAATTTTTCATGGGTGAAGGAAATGGAACAAGGTCATCACGGTACGTGTCCCAAGCTGCTGTTGGGCTTGGTGGTAACTTCCTTCACCAACTCCAGCCAAGAGTGACATGCTTTATGAGGTCAAGTTCCTACAGAGACTGTTTGGAAATCCAACTCTACCCAGGTCCTGCTGTCATGTGCTGTCTTCTGCCTGTGGCTCCCCATCAGGCTGCAGGCGTGTTTGTGTTTCTGGAATTTGCTTGGCCTGCTTTTGCTGCCAAGTCTTCACTTGGGCAATGTGGATTCCATTTGTGATTTTTGGTAAACACAATATGTTTAAAAGGTACTGATGGGAAAAGGAATCCCAAAAACTGTCTTGATATTCAAAAACCTGGCTGGAATAAGCTATTTATTTTTCAATCAACATGAGGACAAAGAGCAGCTGAATTCATTCCACGATTTCTAGAAAGGGCAAGGAAAAGATACTAAGTGTATTTCCAGTCAGCTAGCTCTGATCTGTTTTGTTCTACCTGAAGTTATTCATGAGTTTTTTTCTCTTTTTCATTTATTTCAGTTCTCCCTATATATACTTAAAATTGGTATCTTCCTCTTAGCCGTTCTAACTTCTTAGATAAACAAGGTATGTATGGTCCACTTTCTGTGGTCCTGTTTTTATTATTAAGTTTGTTATTCGAGTCAATGTTTCATGTCATTCAGATTGGTCTTGAATCTGATAGATAGCCTAGACTGACTCTGAACTTCGCAACCTCCTGCCCGCAACTCCCAAGTATTAGGATGAGATGTGTGTGTACCACCGGAGATTCAACCCAAGGCTTCTTGCTTGACAGGCAAACACTTTGATTACTAATGTATATCCCCGTCACGACGTCTGCTAATATTCAGTCGTGAATTTCTCAATGCCTATTACAGCCCAGGCTACAGCCTACAAAACACTGAAAGCATGTTGCAAATGCACATTTGTGATGCAATTCATTATAACTATAATTGATTACTTAAAACATAAGGGAGCCCAATGAGCTGGAGTGCTGTAGACACCCAGGATAGAAGCACTTGGGAGGTAAACCTGGGGGCATCTGGAATTAAAGCTCAGCCTCCAGCTACAGAGTGAGCATGATTGAGCTTAAAGGTCAGTCTGGGCTATGTGAGACTATCTCAAGATAAATTAAGCCCCCAAACAATAAAGGAAAAGTGAGATCTTTTGACAGTCTATTCTTCAAAATCAAAGCAAACAATCATGGACACCTTCTTTTGCTATCTTGACCTTAAGAAAGTCAAGTGGCAGAAACAAAAACATGACAAGAATTTACAGGGAGAGTGAATCAGACACAGTGAGAAGATTTCACTTGTGTAAACCCATGGCACTTCTACATGTAGTGAAATGAAAGTGTATCTGTGACAATAGGCACTGGAAAATTACCACTACCACAGATAAGCCCTTGGGGGTGGCGTGATCCAAGTCATAGCCACTCCACACACATCTAGTGAAAATTTTAAAATCATTTGGCTGGAAACAATGTCCTAACTATTGAAATCATATTAGTTATAGTGTACGTTTGAAAACATAGTCAAGAGAGAAAGAAATGTAGAGGATGAAAAAAATATAAATTTTTGAAATTTTGTTTATAAAGACTCTGTTAATTATTTACCAGAAATAGAAGAGGCATCTGGGAAGGAACAGTGATGTGTTAAGTAATGCTCTTGAAGAGATGAGAGCCCTGCCCACCTCTCAGAGAATCACTCCTTTGGTTTCTCCCTGAGTTTCTTACCTACTTCTCTGTCTCTCTTCCAATGTTTCTGTTTTCCTCTCTCTTGGTAAATTAGCTTGAAATAAGGGAAACACACATTTACAGTTGGAGAACTTAAAGCCTCTCAAAGCTGGGAAATGGCTACAATCTGCAAAGAACACACCTGTTCTGCAAACCACATCCCCCAAACCAGTTGCCCATTCTAGAGAAAGCTGACTTCAAAACATTTCTGCTTATATCACTTGACCTAGCTCCTTCTGTCACAAGGAGTTGGGACACAGTCTCCATGGAGCACTTATTAAAGAGTCTCTGGCTGATTCTCAGGTGTTCTCCTTGATGCTGCCTTTACTACTGTATACCACCCAGGCTCAGTGATCCTATTAGTTCCTCCCTATGTATACTTACTTCCACAAGGGTGACATGCAATCTGGACAGTCTAAACATAATTCACATGCAAATGAATGCTTCTATACATACATATTCTACACTGATGTCTTGTTACCCATAGGCCTTTTGAATTCAAATCCGATATCATAAGTTGACTCATCTCTCAGATCTGCTCAGTGCACATGGTTTTCCCCCATGGGTGGGGCCAACACTACGTCTGACCATCCTGATCTCAGTCTTCTCTCTCTCTCTCATTCTGTACCCAATGGGCTAAGTGATTTAGCAATGTCTGTCATCCAATAGAACCAACATGTGGTCACCTCTCTCCCTTACTGTTCCCTCCTAACATGAGCCATCACCTGCACTGATGACACATTTTGTTAATAGGCTTCCCTGTGTCCATCATTCCTTCCTTATCATCGACTTAAAATGACCTAAGGCTATATCAGGTTAGGCACTATCAGTTCAAAACCTTCAGGGACTAAAAGGATCTCTAACATCGAGCTGGTGATTTGCTCCCTAAAGTGTCTTATATTGTTTTCCTTATTTCCACTGCATCCAAGACGCAAGTCGTAAAGGAGCATGAGCGGTCCCACATGTGGCCATGGGTCCTCCCAGTATCACATTCCAAACTCCATGAAAACAGGTGCCATTATGTTTTGATCACTGATACATTCCAAGAAGTTCCAAGACCTTCTAACTTAAACAAGAGACTCAGCAAACGTTTGTCAATCTGAAGAAGAAACAAAACTCTACCAACTGCACTAATTGAAAAATCTCCCCTAAACTATATAAAATTAAACATTATGTTTCATGGCCAACATCGGCTACTCCAGAAAACCATCAGTGAACTGGAATGGGAAGTCTGCACTGGGCTTGGATCCAGGCTTTATACTGTAGTCTTGAAAATTTTCTTCAGCATCTCTTTCACAAAGTTCTTTATCTATAAAATCAGGACACCGTCCACAGCTTTGGTTGTTTTGTTTTCAAGATTAAGCAATGCTGAGGGAAGGATATATGATGACTGTGATGACCACCCACCATTTCCTTCTAAACCTGGCCCGTTCTGGTGGGCTGCCACTTTTCATAAAGCAAGTGTTTAAAAAAATACCATAATTATAATGTGCAGCTGCATTCAAAGGCCCAAATAAATCTTATTAAGTCAGAGTTCCTTAAAGAGTGATGGTTACTTGGGCTTTCCCATTCAAGTAGAAACAATTGAGATGCCCAGAGGGCAGTCTTCAAGCAGGGATTAATAGGAGATGCCAAAAGAATCAGGGGAAAGACATCATTTCACAGTTTAAAATGGGGATAATAGCAACCTGTTTCAGCAACAGAGAGAGGAGAGAATCCATCATGAAGTAAAAGTCCCCAGAGTCAGACTAGCATCTTGGTTCATCAGATTCTCCTTTGCAGATCACAGTGAACCACTGACCTGACCTCCCATCTCTGAAAACAGGCAGAACCCACAGGATCATTGTGAGGATTAGTGTACAGCCATATACAAACCAAGTTACCTTTTAAGCAACAATTGCTTTGGATAAATAAGCACGGGAAAACAAAGACAGGTTTACCATATGTCATAGATTTCTATTCCTGCACAAACATCATGACCAAGAAGCGAGTTGTGGAGGAAAGGATTTATTCAGCTTACACTTCCACACTCCTGTTCATCACAAAAGGAAGTCAGGACTGGAACTCAAGCAGGTCAGGAAGCAGGAGCTGATGCAGAGGCCATGTAGGGTTGTTGCTTACTGGCTTGCTTCCCCTGACTTCTCAGTCTGCTCTCTTATAGAACACAAGACTACCAGTCCAGAGATGTACCACCTACAATGGGCCCTGCCCCTTTGATATCTAATTGAGAAAAAGCCTTACAGCTGGATCTCATGGAGGCATTTCCTCACCTGAAGCTCCTTTCTCTGTGATAACTTGTGTCAAGTTGACACAAAACCAGCCAGTACACCATATATATACACCAAGTTAGAAATTTTTTCCTCTAAATCAGTAATGACCAGTGAGGAAGGTTGTATACAGATTCTTTGTAGGTAGAAATACATAGAAAATATGAAGCTGAGGAGGTGTATGAAGTGCATACATAACTCATCTCTCTCTCTCTCTCTCTCTCTCTCTCTCTCTCTCTCTCTCTCTCTCTCTCTCAATAGAGTCTTTCTATGTAGTCAAGGTTGATATTGAACTACAAAGCCTCCCTCCATCAGCTCTCTATGTTCTAGGTTTCAGATATGTTATACTATGAGCGTCTACTCTCTGATTCAGAAACTTTGGAAACCAGTGCCTAGTAAACATGGCAGTCATAAACCTAGGTTCTCTGGAGAGAGAGGTAGCAGATCCTTGTCTGTGTCACATACCATCATCTTAGACATGGCTGCTTTTATTTAATTATGTATTTCATATGTGATTGTGTGTCCGTGTGTATACAAACAAGTCACAACACACATGTGGGAGACAAAGGATAACTCTTAGAAGTTGGGTCCTAGGTTTATACACAATTAGCCATGCTGTATCACGTTCCCTTACCTACTGAGCCATCTCACCAACCCTGAGACATACCAGGGTATGTCTCATTCCAGACCAAATTAGTCAGTTTCTGAGTCAGTGGTTTAGCAATTTCAGTTTTTAAAAAAATCTTAGCAAATGAAGAATACATGGCAAAAGCATTCTAAGACTTCCACTCTGAGAACATGACACCACTGGGAGAGAGTTCAGAGTGATTATCTATTGCTTTACCCTAAATCATGAGCCTATAAAGTATGGTCACAAGAAAACATACTTGGAAAAGAGAATAAACATTATGTTCATTTAAAAGGTCACCCTGTTTGGATAGTATAAAGAATCCTCAACTGAAAAAAATATATATCTAAAACAACAACTTGTAAGAATTCATGTCACAACCAGAGAAAGACAGTAAGCAAGCAAAAATGTATAAATCGCTAAATCAATAAACAAACGTGGATTACCCACTGAGAATTTGTAATAGTAGGAGGTAATTCAAACACAGAAAGAATGGGGGGAATACGAAAGACAAATGCAAGTTCCGCTGTAACAGCTAAGAAATTAATGAAGCTATAGGTGACTCAAGATATGACCAAAGAGCCAGTATCAGCTTGTGGTCTAGGGACAGAGGGAAGGCAGCAAGGACAGTTATGGGGTATAAGACACATTCCAGCGCTCAAGGGGTATCCTGAATAGTGCAACCTTTATTACTCTTGGGACAAAGATGCCCAAGGCTTATGAATGCCCAAGGCTTAATGAATGCCTGTGTTTCTCTAAACCCAAAAACCTCAACCAAGGGCAGATTGTATTAGAAACCTCGGTGAGGAGCCCAGAAATGGAAAGAACTGGAAAAATCCAGGAAAGAACTGAGAGGGAGGAAAAGGAAGTGAAGAGAGAATACGAATGTGTAGTGCCTGTCTCTAGGATGCATTTCTGCACCAATCTGTTGACTGTAGAGCTCAAAATAACCTAGAAAACTGGAATACCCAAAACATAATCCACACATCAAATGAGGTACAAGAAGAACGGAGGAGTGGCCCCTTGTTCTGGAAAGACTCAGTGAAACAGTATAGAGCAAAATCAGAACAGGGAAGTGGGAAGGGTTGGGTGGGAAAGCAGGAGGAGGGAAGGGGACTGATGGGACTTTCGGGGAGTGGGGGTCCAGAAAAGGGGAAATCATTTGAAATGTAAATAAATATATCAATAAATTAAAAAAAGGAGAAGTAAAGAGGAAGAGAGGGAGGGGGAGGAACAGAAAGAAGGGAAGCAAGAGGAGGAGAAAGAGAAGAGGGTACACCAACCCCCCCACACACACTTTCTCTTCAAGACATGGCATGAAATACAATCTACCAATAACATGCTCAAATCTGAGTTATATATAGCTCTTCTAAGTGTATAACACGAATAGATTTAACTTTCAATTGATTAATTACTAGCATAGGAATAAAAACTAAAATTCCATTAGTTTGGAATGCCAAGGCAATAAAGTACTAAAATTATAGAAATCTATTTTCTATTAACGAAGACTGTTTATTCTCATTTACCAAGTTCTCACAAACCCCACTTGTAGTGTTAAAATCTGTCTGGAAATATTTACCACTATTCAATTAGTAGATTTAAAAATATGGATTTTAAAATTAAAATGTTGGCTACATGTACTTAAAAATCTTTCATTTTACTTTCCTTTCCTTTCCTTTTTTTTTTTTTTTTTTTTTTTTTTTTTTTTTTTTTTTTTTGAGACAAGTAAATCTGGCCTAGATTGGCCTTAATCCCGAGAAACGCACTGCTTCTATAGCTTGTGTGCTGAGATAAAAAGCATGTACCATCACACCACCTGGCTTTAAAAGCCAGATTTTTATCACTTTAGGTTGTATTCTCAGTGTCCCATCTGCACAGTAAATAATTTCTACATCAACAGTATGTATTCTCATGTGACCAATACAGAACTCTCCCCATGTGTCCTCATGGGAAGAGTTCTCAATGGAGCTCAGGGTGATAAGAACCAGTCAGCCTTGTCTCATTGCATTTCCACAGGGGAATCCATGGCAGATACCGAGGTACTGAAGCAGCCATTGACCTGTGTTGTGTGAAGCAGGAAATGTGTGATAGGGCTTGGGCCACAGTCTTGCAGGCCATGTAACAGATTCTCTTGGTCCACAGGAGGGCTGGGGAGGGTCCTGAGCAGGAAGATAATACGATGTGACTACCCCTTGCCAATGACTTCTCATTTGTTTTCTAATGAGACCCAGGATAATGTAAAGTTCCGGACTCTTCCATATGTCCATGAACTTTGTGGTCAGCAAGCAACAGAGTTAATATGCAATAAGAGTAGGTTAACCTACTTAGCGTCATGTTTAATAAATCTGACGTATGCCTATCTGATCAGGGACACACGTGCTATTAAAGGAAAACAGTGTCACTATAAGGGAAGTTACACGCATCTGCTCTGTGGTGTGTTCTGAAATAGTACACATGCATGTACATGAGGAATATTAAAAAAAATCCAAATATATCATTATTTCAGCATAATCTATCCAACAGTCATCCACAAAAACCCGAGAGGGTCGCTCAAGGTCAACAAATCCTAAAGGGACAAAGACAACGTTTGAGGGAGGAAATCGCACTTTGTGTTTCCTTAGGATTAGTTCTTAGGGGCCAGCAGCAAGGTGGGCACTCCTCTTGGCACTGCTGTGGCAATCAGACCTTCAAGAGGCTGCTGAAGGACTCCGCCCCAGAGAGCTTGCTTCCACCCAGCTACCTTATCTGGAGATGGCTCATCGTGGTTTTCCCCCACTTCCCTCTAGGTTTAATTTGGTTTTTCTCGTTACCATGGTATCTCTACAAGTCTTCTTAAACATCTCCCCAAACACAGGACTCTAATTAACAATAAAAATAGACGGCTCCTTCTAAGTGATATCAATATACATGCACACAAGAGAGAGCCCCATAATTTAAAAGGTAAATGTTCAACAGAGAGGAAAATGGTTTGGTTTATAAAAAAAAAAAAAAATAGAAGGGTGGATCATAAAAACTCGAAGTGTTTGTGAAATAAGTGATGCAAAATCTCCACTTACAATGTGAAGTTTCAATGTAAGCAAAATGCAACAATATTGTCCCATTTTTTTCTGCTAATAGCATATACATTCTATTGATCTACTGTCTTATCAGTGACCCACAAGCTTATCTCCAAAACTATAAATAGTCTAGGCCCACCTAACTTTCTTTTATTGACTTAATTGGAATACAGAACAAAATGACAGGAGCGTAAACTTTTAATGAATTTAATATTTCAGTCAGCTTCTATATGTTGTCCTCACATTAACTGTCTTCATTGTGTCATCCAATTAAGAAATGCAATGATGTAAGCTCTCCCCTATGCCTGAAGCTGACTGCAGGAGCCCTGAGGACCTGGGGCCTTCATTACAAACAGGAAGCTAGTGCCTGCCTCAGGCTTGTCAGCTTACTCTCACCTGAAGCTCACTCTCTGTCTCTCTGTCTCTCTCTCTCTCTCCCTGTGTATAGTGTCTCAGTACCCTTCAGTGATAATGTCTCCTTTCCATGAATAACTGGAGCAGTTCACTTCCGGATTATCTTACAACACTCTCTCTAAAGGAGTTACATTCCACATAGCGACCTTCCTAGAACAGATCACCATGAGTACAATGAACAGAAAGATGACAATAAAGAGCTGTCTCTCCATCACTCAACAGATCCAAGGGTCATGAGAACACTACAAGAACTAGCTCCTCATGCAGAGCATAAAAGAATGTATTTTACACAATGGAAACCCCTGGATGTCTACACAGAATCTGGCCTCCATCTTTCTCCATCTCTTTTCCTATGGCCTGTCTTTATATTCAGAAAATTGGCTCAGATGGTTTTTGTGTTTGTTTCCCCAGAACTCTCTTTTCTAACTTTGTCCCTCCACTCAGCCCTCTAACTTCTTAGAATGCACTGTATAGGACATTAGCTTTTTATCTCAGAATTTACTCTTCTTCCCTAAATACTGCTTTCTTCACACCTAATCCTTCTCAGTATCCCACATTCGTTCATTAATGGGCTAAACTCTAGCTGTAGCTAAAATTGAGCATCCTGTGAGCAGAAGCTCAGTCTGCTTTCAAAACTCCAAACGCATGAGCCTCCCTCAATATTGTCATTAGGTGCTTTCCACCATGAATGGAATGGCCACGTTTCCCCTAATCTTTTATACTGGCCATTTATTTTAAGAATCATCACAATAAGAAAATGATGTAGAGCTTGAAGTGTCACTCATGACTCACTCAGATTAAGTCTCTCTTAAAACAATCAAGACTCAACTGGATTACTTAGATAATTATGTGAAAACCCAAACAACTTTATTGGACTGTAAACTTGCAAATTCATTGAAGTCCTAGACAGTGCTCTCCTGGCTGTGGGTTTGGTGGTTGAGCCTAATCCGATCCAAATGCTTGAGGGAGGATGACTCTATCAGGATTTCCCCAAAGCCGCTTCAATTTCTCATGAGAACCTTAAAATACAGGAGTTATGAGAATGCAAAAAGAATTACAAGTTCTTACAGGTGATTCCCCCTCTAGAGCTTCTTTTCACCAATAGTGTTCATGGTACATTGTGCTTGCTCACAATAAACTTGCGCAGTGTGATCTTATTAAGTACTCATGGTATTATAATATTTCTGAATTCTTTCAAAAAGTGAAGGTGTGGATTACAACACAGATGTTTTATAAGAAAGATACATCGGCCATGGCAGCAACTAAGTCTTATTTTAATTCTTCTATTGCTAAGCAATTAGATATTTGATCAAGAGAGCAACCAATATTTCACACAGTTTTGTTTGTTTGCTTGTTTGCGCTTAGATCCAACTATTCCAACCACCTGCATACATTGACTGGACAACTCACCTCTTAGTAAATTAAAGCTCTGTTACAATGACTATGTATTAATACCACGTTTGCAATATTGCAACATACAAGTGTACTTTTTTTAAACTCAGATTTATAACAAACTAAGGAGCTACATATTTCTAAGTTCACTTCTAATTTTACCATTTCAGCAACTTATTTTAATTGAATATTGTATGATCACAGCTAAAATTATCTAAAAGAGGTGAGAAATGTTCCAATTACAAATTAGGAAAAAGCAAAACTCCTGCACTGGCTTTTATTTTTAAACTGTATCCTATGGGAAACAGAGGGAGATTGGTTGCTTTTATACAAATGCAGTACATGTGTAAAGACACTAAACCGACTAATTTAGAAAGCAATTAGAACCTGCAATTTACTTTTATTAAAACAATGACCTTGGTGACCGCAATGTGGTGTTTAAATACATTAGTTCTTAAAGACAGCTGCCAAATCTCCATTGCTTCAAGGCTTTGTATAAAAAGCTCCACCCTACCAATGTAACAAGCACAAGTCACTCAGTACATCTCCCCAAATGGCCATCCACACATCACTACTGCAGTCCTACACATCACCAGTGGATGATGGTCTATCACCACTATGCAAGATAATTTGATTGTAGTCCAAAGGATAAATGAAGGTAATGTTTCCAGAAATCTCTAATGCCAAATACAATCAAGACTTATAACATATTGAGAATTCTGTTGCAGTAATAGAATTCTGAAAGGCAAAAGTATATTATTATTTGCACTGTCCTGTACCTTTTGAATTTTAGGAAATGGCTTTAAGTAGAAAACTGCTCCTTATGCATCCTGATTATAGGCCGGCTACTTTCATTTCGGCTGAGTATTAATGGAATATTTAGTTCTTCTCTCCTTAATGTACTGTACTGTTTATCCCCCTCCATGTTTTGGAGACCCAGTGAGGCTTCTCTGCAGTGCTCCAGAGATGTGCAGACCATCACCTCATTGGACCTTCTGCTTAAACTTCTGGTAAACCTCTACAGCCAGGCAGAGCTCAACACAACTGTTAAATCTCAATATGAAGCTAATCGACTGAACTTCTCTCCCTCAATAGCTTAACTCAGTGCACTCTCAATGATGACTCAGACGACTCTGCCATGCCAAATCTGATAGTCACATTTTCCTGAATCATTTCTTCCACCATACCTGATAAGCTGGAAACCCTCACTCTGAATACAGTCAGTGTGATCAAACAGACCATCATTCTCATCTCTTGTCACGATCCCTACAAGAGTCTCCTGACTGAGTTAGCTGCTCTAGTTTGATTCCCAAACTATTAAGGCAAAAAAAAAAAAAAAGAATCCTTCTAAAATGTGAACTGGATTGTGCCACTTATCAAGACCCCACAGAATGAAAGCTATAAAACCTACCTAGCAAATCACAAAGGCTGCTTGGTTTGACTTCCCAGTTTAACTAAACATCACACATCACCCCGGCATCTCCTATTTTTTTCATGTTTTATTTTTATTTTATATTAGATATTTTCTTTATTTACATTTCAAATGTTATACACTTTCCTCGTTTCCCCTCCAAAAACACCCTATCCCATCCCCCCTCCCCCTGCTCACCAACCCACCCACTCTCTCTTCCCTGTGCTGGCATTCCCCTACACTGGGGCATCAAGCCTTCTCAGGACCAAGGGCCTCTCCTCTTATTGACGCCCACCAAGGCCATCCTCTGCTGCCTTATGGGCCCTCCCCACACACCCCAGCTGGTTGATCTCCTTGACATTCTGCATGTTTGCTCCACAGCCTCGCTCTTCAGGAAGCTAAGATACTGGTTCCTTGCCTGTCCAGTCATTCTCTCCCCATCTACTGTCTACAGTCCCACCTTCCTGAGATTTTATACTAAATGACGTCTTTTCCGTGAGCATCTCTGATCACTACAACTACAGAAGACGGACGGACCTTTTGTTCCTCTACAAGTTGCTTGGCACACCACCTCCCGAAACGTTCTACAGTCAAATCAAGTAAAATGGAGTTTAGTCAAAAAGGCTTCGTTTAAGTGTAGATTTAACCATATTTTCATAGGTGTGCCTGTTAATGTGGGTCATTAGTTGTGAAAAATTCTTCAAATCTTTTTTATATTCTATAATAGTAGTATTTTTTCTTTTACTGTATAAAGGTAGTTTCAACCATAATTTATATTTGCTGAAATATTTCCCAGACAGAGCTCCTTGGAAATACTGAAGTGTCCACTAACCACATGACCCCACTCCACTTCAAAAGATCCATGGCTTTGAAAAAGCTAAACGAAAGAAAATAACCCTCATATTCTGTATGTTAAAAGAGCTCACAGTATATATACATGTTTAGGAAACTTAAAACTTCGACACATTCCTTATCATTAACACTAAAACAGTCATTTAGTCCATCAGCTATGGTTGTAGCAGGGTGACCATTTTGAAAAGTGACTCAAAACACAATAATCATCCTCCTGTTGGTGGCTGTTCCTTCTTTTCTGCACTCTAACCCAATGTCCGAAGGGGTGTCTGTATATCATAGCTATTAGGCCATTGCTTCTAGGCTTAACTCTAATCTATTTCCTTCCGCACACGAGGAAACCCTTCCATTCTCAGCCTCTTGACAGTCCTTAAACTGCTTTATAGTTATTGTAAATCCATTTTGAATACATTTAAGGTGAGACAAACAAGAACTACATTAAAAGGAACATGAATGAAATAGAGTGAATATCACTTGGAGACACAAGTTAAAATAAAAAGCCCTCCACGTTGGAAACTTGAGGCTAAAATAATCTATTAAGTCCGTTCAGACTTCAGGAGTGGAGGACACAGCTCAGAGTCAGATTCCGAAGCTTGGAACAGACAGCACATCCCATTCTACTTCAGCAGCGTAGCCAGGGATCAGCTCTTCTATCATATTTCCTTTGAATTTCATATGTTTAAGTGGTTTCTTCCTAATAAAGACGAACACTTTCTCTTCAAGAAAATGAATCATACATCGATATCCATGTGCATTCTCCATGGTACCCAGGACATTGTTATGCAAATAGATACTCAATAATAAAACTGCTGATTGCCAAACAATTGCTGTTTCTTAGCATGGATGTTGTATCCTGAAAATATTCTCTTTTAGAGTTTGAGGGATGTAGGTCTCAAAGAATTTTGCACAACAGGAGTAAATCAAATTACAGGGCCAGAAATATCACACCAGGACCCCAAGCACAATAGATTCCCTAGCTAAGGAACCAATTATTTTTGATTGGAATAGGCATTACATGGGCAGATGCTACTAGGACAATAAAATTATTAATAACTTCCCACAGTAAATTCAATTATTCAGATAATAGTTGCTTACATATAACCTATATGGGCAGAACAAGAACGGAAGGGAGTTCTTCCCTTTTAATCCTGATTTTCATAAAAAATGATAATAAGTGCAAGCCCAGGAAATTGAAGTTAACAATTCCTAAGCAAACATCAGTGTGCTGTAAGCACACTCAGCACGCATTAGTGTGCCCTAAGTACACAGTCAGCACGCATCAGTGTGCCCTAAGCACACAGTCAGTATACATCAGTGTGCCCTAAGCACACAGTCAGTATACATCAGTGTGCCCTAAGCACACAGTCAGCACACATCAGTGTGCCCTAAGCACACAGCATGCATCAGTGTGTCCTAAGCACACAGCATGCATCAGTGTGTCCTAAGCACACAGTCAGCACGCATCAGTGTGTCCTAAGCACACAGTCAGCCCACATCAGTGTGCCCTAAGCACACAGTCAGTATACATCAGCGTGCCCTAAGCACACAGTCAGCACGCATCAGTGTGCCCTAAGCACACAGTCAGCCCACATCAGTGTGTCCTAAGCACACAGTCAGCCCGCATCAGTGTGTCCTAAGCACACAGTCAACCCGCATCAGTGTGCCCTAAGCACACAGTCAGCACGCATCAGTGTGTCCTAAGCACACAGTCAGCACGCATCATTGTGCCCTAAGCACACAGTCAGCACGCATCAGTGTGTCCTAAGCACACAGTCAGCACGCATCAGTGTGCCCTAAGCACACAGTCAGCACCCATCAGTGTGCCCTAAGCACACAGTCAGCATGCATCATTGTGCCCTAAGCACACAGTCAGCACGCATCAGTGTGTCCTAAGTACACAGTCAATATATATCAGTGTGTCCTAAGCACACAGTCAGCACACATCAGTGTGTCCTAAGCACACAGTCAGCACACATCAGTGTGCCCTAAGCACACAATCAGCCCACATCAGTGTGCCCTAAGCACACAGTCAGCACCCATCAGTGTGCCCTAAGTACACAGTCAGCACACATCAGTGTGTCCTAAGCACACAGTCAGCCCACATCAGTGTGCCCTAAGCACTCAGCATAGAATTCAAGCTGTCACTTTGGCTTTGCGTCTCCTATAACAGTACATTTCTGTCCAGACTCGACTCCAGAATATTGTAATCATGTGTGTGAAGAAAATATAACAGAAGACAATTCACAATTAGAGTTAGTAAAAAACTGCCTTCTTTGACACAAAGGGTGATGGATTCACAATGCTAAATTCTAGAATTCTCACCAACAATTCTGTAGGAAAGCTGTGAGTATTTGGAGTCAGAAGCAGTTCACCTAAGCTAAGAGGTACCTATTTAAGGTTTCATCCGGGGTCCAGGGACAGAACCTGGAGCTTTCAACAGCTCAGGGCTGCTTTTCTGCTCCCTCACTGCTCCGTCAAACCCTAATCATGACAGTGAACTAGAGCATGATGCAGTAATTTTCTTAAAGCTCAGAGCAGCTCTCCAAGTCATAACTGCTGCTTGATTTCTTTGTGCTCATCAAGAATGGATGACATTTTCCTCAAAGGAGAAAAAAAGAAAATTCCACGAGCCAGGACAGAGAAAGACAGAATTGAGTAGACATTTATATATAAAGCCCAAGAAAGGACGCTACAATCCCTAGAAATCCATACTGCATTATTTGGTACAAATCATCATTTTACTACAAAAGAAACATGGAAGTCACGTCAAGCAGACAAAGCACTGAGTGATAAATTTAGAAACCCCTTGACTGTGATTCACAAAACTTGGGTACACTTGTAGTGAGGAAAGTTACTGTTTTATCCCAAGGTGTCACCTCTCGAAAGAAGAGCTGCTTTCTTACTCTCAAGTCACCAGGGACCGTCTGGCAGTCTCCGCAGTGGCTTCACAGTTAACTTTACTGGACTGGAACACTTGTCTACACACAATCTGTGTTAAGCGACTCACACTGCTGTGGATTAGGTAATCCTCCACTATGGAGGCTCTCCTAAGCAAGGCAAGACGATAGAGACTTCTTTGGATGCTACAACATAGAGGCCATTAGCGGTGGCATCCCTCATGCCTAGATGAGGAAAAAAAAAAAAGGCAGCCTCAGCCAAGTGCCTAAAGGGTGTCCCCACAGGGATCAGCATCCACCATTGAGAAATTACCACAAGCAACCTGTCCAACCTCCGGCCATTTATTGCTGTAAAATGGTTTAAAAAGAAGATAGCTTACTCACAGATATTCCTTTCAGAGGTGATCATCAAATGGTTCTGAAGTTCTCTGTCACCACCCTATTTGTAGATCTTTTATTATTGAAGAGAAGAGATCTCCAAACTACTCAGAAACACTATCTGGTGTGAGGGGGAAAATGCATCAACTCAAGAAGGAATGGAAAGTGAGGAAGGGAAGTGAGACTTTCAGAGGAGTAGAAGTCAGCCAAGGAACATGGCCACCCCAGAAGCTGTGAGAAGCAGGACACGGGTTCTCTTAGAAGTTTCCACAAGCATCACCACCTGGATGGTACCTGAATTTAAGTGAGACAGAAGGTAGACTTCTGGTATGCAGGACTTTAGAAGCCTATGAACCTGGTGTTTTGTGGCACAGCGCCATGGTGATCTCTTATACTGATGACAGGTGGCAGATAACTAACGTTCTCCTGTAGCAGACACCCGGGGAAGACTAAGCAAGCCAGCCTTCAAAGATTAACAAAGCCTTCCCAGTGCAGAATGCTGAAGCCTCAATGGTTACATAATTGTCAACGAGTCATGTTAACGCTCTATTTAAAAGTCAGGAGGATTTAGATAATTCCTACAATGCTGAAATTCTCTTTTAAAAATTCACTTCGGGGAAGCTACTGGGAGAGTTTGAAGAGAGTCTGTATCTAAAATGCCCGGCATGGTGCCTAACACTTGATAAGCTCAAAATAAATGCGTACTGTATATATCCTATTGTGTTTCCCCACTGACAGAGAGGGAACCTTTTTCCCAAAGGTACTCTGCCCTGTGTTGAGTTCATCACAAACCAATCGAGTGTCCATGCAAAATGCACCGGCAGAGAGGGAAGTCACGTGCCACTGCACTGCACTTAGAGGTCTCAGTGCAATCAATAGCTGTGTGCTACTCTGTGTGGCCCCAATCGATACGTGACTCCAATCATCACGCCCGCGATCCAAGCAGCCCCCTCTGTGACGCCTTCCCAGGAGCTGGAGATAAGCCGGAACAATCTTCCCAGGTATCAGTAAATGTATCTACCCTCGTGACAGATGCATGACATAGATGGCGTTATGCCTTCTGGTCCAGGCTCTGCTTTGACACCACAAGCTTGTCTATAGCACCACACGGTTCTGATCCAGGCTGGGGTTTTGTTCTCCTTGGCCTGCCAAAGCATCATGACCTCGCCGAGAATGCCCAGCTGGTTGGCCGAAGCAATGTGCACCGAAGCCAGAGAAGGATTCAACAAGTCAGGCTATTCCAGAAAAGCACGAACTTGCTAAAGGTTCAAGTGCTAATTTTATATCAAGTTCATTCTAAGCCAGAAAAAAAATTTTTGCTCTTTGCTCAAGCGTTGGACTCATTTCAGAGAAAATGTCCAATGATTATTTGAGGCAAGAAATAATTGCTGGTTTTGTTTTTATTTGGGGGAAGAAAATACAAATCACAGAAAACACTGCAGGCTCAGAAGAACATGTCAGATTATTATAATCAGCCAATCAGAGTCTTAATGAGCTGTTTAAGATTCCCCTTCTCCCTTCCACACGGAGATGATGGCAGCTCAGTCTGGCAGAAGACGCTGGGGCTACCATGTGAGCGGTAAGTGGCCAGCACTTTTAAAATTACCATTTATTACTGCTGAAAGGAGCTCCAAGAGCCAATCCCTGTGGCTGTTGGTGACAGAATGGAAGAGTGCATTGTTTAATTCATTGAACAGTAGCACTGTAGCACCAAGGTATTGGGAATAAAATTAAAAAAAAAATAAGAAAGCAAAACAAAAATATTCTCACTCTCTGGATACAGTCACTAATTCATTTGGCACAAAAATCTCAAACGTCCTGTCCCTCTGGAAGATGACTGTGGTGGTTTGAGAGGAATCGCACCCACAGACTCACGTGCTTGAAGACTTGGCTCATAGGGAGGGAGTGGCACTATTAGGGGGTGTGGCCTTGTTGGAGTAGGTGTGCCTTTCTTGGAGGAATTGTGTTACTTGGGATGGGCTTTGAGGTCTCAGAAGCTAAAGCCTGTTCACTTTCTGCTTCCTGCTGATATGAAGGAAAAACTCTCAGCTCCTTCTCCAGTACCATGTCTGTCTGCATGAATACAATGGGCTAAACCTCTAAACTGTAAGCCAGCCCCAATTCATTGATCTCCTTTTTAAGAGTTACCATGATCATGCTATCTCTCCACAGCAATAGAATCTTAAGAAAAATAATGACAGACCTTGCTGAGGGAGCATATCCAACACACACACACACACACACACAAACAGACACACACACATCACAGACATACACACACACAGACACACACACATCACAGACACACACATACCACAGACACACACACACACACACACCACACACACACACATACACTACAGACATACACACACATACCACACACACACACACACACATACCACACAGACAGACAGACAGACACACACACACACACACACACACACACTGAATGACCTGGGTAGGAAGTAGTCATGTTGCAGGGCCTGCATCCAACCTCACAACCTGGGCAGGACCACAGGGAACAGGTACAGGCTTGGTCTCCTACAACAGCTCTTCACATATACATCTATGATGTTCTCTCTGGGAGACATATGGCTGTGACTACAGCCATCATTAGGTATGACAACTGGGGGATGGAATCCAACAGTCACTCAATGAATTAGAGGCATAAAATGTTGCCAAATGTCCAGTAATACAAAGGATGTCATTCAGCCCCCAGGGTCGATGGTACTAAGGTGGACAAAGTTTAAGCTATGTGAAATCAGGGTCTATCAAAGCTTGCTCATTCCATTAAAAATGGAACAACAGAGACACAGTGACCAAACTGCACAGTCAGAAATATCAGAGTCCTAAATCTGCTTATCGCAAACACGCTTCTGCAACATCCCCCTGACATAAACAGGCCTGATGATAAATGGAAGCTCTTCGGATTCCCTCCTCTGTACAAAAAGTTGCTAAAAATATGTCCAGAGTCAGTCTGGCTTGCAGGGCACAGCAAGAAACATGTGACTTCCACATCTCCTAGACAACAGAGAATCTTTTCCTGCCCACTGCTACAATTCTGCTCACTTGGTTGTCATCGTCAGCTGGCCTACAACAAGCGTTGACTGAGGTGTTTTGTCTGCCAGAGATCCCATCAGTTCAATGCAAGTAGCAAGTCCAATGAGGATATTTGCCAGAGATCCCGTCCTTTCTATGTGCCACCTATTTGTTTAAGAACAACACATTTATAATCATCAGGAGCTACTGACAATTGGTGGCTTCAGAAGGGTAGGAGAGCATTAGTTTTCTTTATGGTGTGGCTCCTGGTAGTTTGGCCATGCTCTAGTGGATGTCTCCACCAGCATCTGGGCACTACAAATAGAACTTGGTGGTGGTGATGGTGGTGGTGGTGGTGGTGGTGGTGGTGGTGGTGGTGGTGGTGGTGTGTGTGTGTGTGTGTGTGTGTGTGTGTGTGTAAGAGAGAGAGAAACAGACAGAGACATAGACAGAGAGACAGAGACAGAGAGAAAAACAGAGACAGAGAGACAGAGACAGCGACACAGAAAGAGGCTTAGAGACATTAAATTTGGAAGGGGTATAGTGATAGAGGTTGGAGATTAGATCAAGGAAGAGTTAAGTGGAGTATGCTGGGATGAACATGATGAAAATAAATAGAATGCATATTTCAAATTCTCATAGAATAAATAAAAATATTACACTAAGAGGTGTAGGATCAGGAAATATTAAAAAGCTGAGTTTTCCTGTTATCACCTCTATTCCAAAGAAACATGTCCCTCTTACAACTTTACTTTCAACTCTAAACGACCTTAAAATATTTGTTTCCTTTCAGGGATGATGTTCATATCACATGAGATTAAAATATAACACGTTTTCCGCACTCATTCAGCAGCTGGAGTCTTGATTGGAGACCAGTTAAAACAAGTCATAATGACAAGAGGAAGAGTTTGCTCTGAACTTGCCAGGGGAAAGGAAAAGAACTGGTATAACTTTCTGGATTTATTTTCTAGAAAGTCTATTCTCTTTAGACAGCAATGCAATAGATTCATCCAAGGCTCCTTTGTAAACACAACAACAACAACAAAAACCAAGAAGATTTCGGTGTGAAAAAATGGAGCCCAATTAAGCTATATAGGCTATGTAACTTACTATAGGGAGAGTCTGGGGTGACGGCTCAGCAGTTACAAGAATGTGCTGCTCTTCCAGGGGACTGAACTTCAGCTCCAGACACCCACACCTAATGGCTCACAGCCGCCTGTGACTCCAGCTTCAGGAGATCCTAAAGCCTTTGCTGGCCTCTGCAAGCACACACACATTTGGAATACACACATACAATTAAAAAACAAATCTAAAAATAAAGAAGCTGTAAACAATAACATACTTCTTCCTGAAATGGCCAGGCTTCACAATGAAGCCATCTTGCCCCAGCTGAACAAGGCATCACAGTGAAGGTGGGACTATGGCACACTCACACTTAAGTCTACTGAGTGGATGATGTGCACAGATGCATCCTGGGAGGTAGGAGGCAGCTGGGCATCAGTAGTATGTAATATAAGTCACAAACACTTTCTTTAATTGATAGTCCCCAAGTTTACCACCTTATCACAATACTAAGATCAATACGCATACATAGTATATAACACACCTCGTCATTCTCAACCAGTTAAGAAATGTTAAGAGTTGGAAATACAGCTTCCACTGTATTACTGATGGAGCCAAATCACCAGCTTGGGTCAGGAGACAAAGCAGGCTGACGACTTGCCTTTCAAATGAAACCCTCCCAACTGAGGAAGGTGCCAGGACAAGTCTGTCCCTAGGATAGCAGTTCAACATGGACATGACTGGAAAGAGTGTGCACCATTCGGGTTTCAGTCTTGCTGGATGACCTGGCTTTCTATGCATCTGTTTAACACAGTGGGGCTGGTAGGTATTGCTCCCATGTTCAAGCAAAAGTATAATAACCTTTAAACTTTCCTCTAGGCTCCGCCCAACAGAACAGTCACCTAGCAACAGCCAGGTATGTACCTGGTTTGCAATGAGGAGGACTATTCCCCCCTCTCTCTCTGTCTCTGTCTCTCTCCTCCCTCCCTCTTCTCCTCCTTCCCTCCATCACGCTCCTCCCTCCCTCTTTTCCTCCTTCCCTCCCTGTCTCTCTCTCCTTCCTCTCTCTCTACATAGTCTTCCTCCTCCCCTCCCCCTCTCCTCTCTCTCCCCTTCTCCTCTCTCCCCCTCTCCTCTTTCTCCCCCTCTCCTCTTTCTCCCCCTCTCCTCTTTCTCCCCCTCTCCTCTTTCTCCCCCTCTCCTCTCCCCCCTCTCCTCTCCCTCCCCCTCATCTCTCTCCCCCTCATCTCTCTCCCCCTCTCCTCTCTCCCCCCTCTCCTCTCTCCCCCTCTCCTCTCTCTTCCCCTCTCCTCTCTCTTCCCCTCTCCTCTCTCTCCCCCTCTCCTCTCCCCCTCTCCTCTCTTCCCCTCTCCTCTCTCTCCCCCTCTCCTCTTTCCCACTCTCCCCTCTCTACCCCTCTCCGCTCTCCTCTCTCTCCCCCTCTCCTCTCTCCTCCTCTCCTCTCTCCCCCTCTCTCTCCCCCTCTCTTCTCTCCCCCTCTCCTCTCTCTCCCCCTTTCCTCTCCCCCTCTCCTCTCTCCCCCTCTCCTCTCTCCCACTCTCCCCTCTCTACCCCTCTCCGCTCTCCTCTCTCTCCTCCTCTCCTCTCTCCTCCTCTCCTCTCTCCCCCTCTCCTCTCTCTCCCCCTCTCTTCTCTCCCCCTCTCCTCTCTCCCCCTCTCCTCTCTCCCCGTCTCTCTCCCCCTCTCCTCTCTCTCCCCTTCTCCTCTCTCTCCCCCTTTTCTTTCCCCCTCTCCTCTCTCCCTCTCTCCTCTCTCCCCCTCTCCTCTCCCCTTCTCCTCTCTCCCCCTCTCCTCTCTCCCCCTCTCCTCTCTCCCCCTCTCCTCTCTCCCCCTCTCCTCTCTCCCCCTCTCCTCTCTCCCCCTCTCCTCTCTCCTCCTCTCTCTCCCCCTCTCTCTCCCTCTCTCCTCTCTCCCTTCTCTTCTCTCCTCCTCTCCTCTCTCTCCCCCTCTCCTCTCTCTCCCCCTCTCCTCTCTCTCCCCCTCTACTCTCTCTCCCCCTCTCCTCTCCCCCCCTCTCCTCTCTCTCCCCATCTCCTACTCTCTCCCTCCACCATGTGTCCTAAGCTGCCTCTTCTCCCTCTTTCTCTCTTTCTCCCTCCTCTCTCTTTCTGTCCTTCTCTGTCCCCCTTTCTCTGCCTCTACCCCCTTCTCCAGGTCCCAACAAACTCTCTTCCACACTAAGCCTGTCCTTCAGCTGATTTCTCAGAGGAAATCCTTCAGCATGGGCCCACCAGGAGCTAGCTCCCTTCCTCCACACCACCACAGCTGTTTTATAAAACACAACAGTAACCTCTTCTTATCTGTGGTTGATCTAACTTTGGTTTTGGTTACTTTTAATTAACCAAATTTTGAAGCATCTAAAAGGGAAATTCTAGGGCGTGGAGAGATGGTTCAGTGGGTAAGAGCACTAGCTGCTCTTGCAGGGGACCCAGGTTTAATCCCAGCACCCGAATCTGATTTATAACCCTATACAAAGCTTGTTTTATGGGATCCAACACCCTTTTCTGATAGGAAGCAGGAAGAATGTGCTGCAGACAAAAAATGTAGGCAAAGTATCCAAACACATAAAAAAGTTTTTGACATAAAGGAAAATTCTAGAAATAAACAGTTTGGAACTGTACTTTTTGTTTTGACAATTGTGATAACTTCTGCCATCTAAGCCATTCCTCCCTAGACATGAGTCACCCCTTTGCTAAAAAGCAGTCACATTGGGGCTGGAAAAAAACTCAGTGGTTAAGAGCACTCGGTGCTCTTCCAAAGAGCCCTGCTCCAATCCCCAGCCTCCACAGGGAGGCTCGCAAGCGTCTCTGACAACCGTCCTTGGAGGTATGATTCCTTTCGTCCACAGGCACGGCATGCATTTGGTGCACAGACACCTTCAGGCAAAATACCCATACACGTAGAACAAAAATAAATACAATCTCACGCAAAAAATGAAGAGTGTCCCTGTTGTATATACCACCTGTCTCACAGCCATTCAGAAAATGATCCCTTCTCTGATACACATGGTTCAGTATAAGCCACAATTGTAGGCATCTACAGCATGTTGGCTTCTGCAAAGAGAGATGGGATAAAGGAAAGGAGGGAGCTCTCGACAGAAAAGTAGAATGGGGTGGAAGCCAAGCACCTGCCAAGCCTCTTTCAGAGCCTGCTAAGTCACTGGTGAAAAGAGAATTCGGTCACAAAACCTCAGAGGTCTATCCCTCACCTACCATTAAGTGAGAACAGCATGATTTAATAAGACTTTTTCTCATCCTGAGAACTATGTCATGAGAAATACTTCCTAACCTCAGAACCACACAAAACAGAGAAGCAGGATCAAGCATCACAGAGCTGGGGAGACGTAACAAGTTTGAACAGGAAATCAGTTTTGTAACTTTTCAGGCAGGTAGCCTGTCCTAAGGCAGGGCAAATCCTTTCATTAATGTTGAAGGGAGCACATGACCCAGATAGGTTTAAAAGTAGATGTGAAAGAATGTTTAGTATTAGTGACTGATTTCAATATTCCAAACGCGTATAATCATAACAATTAAAAATTATTTATCCCAAATTGGTTTGCACAGATAGAAGGCAGGTAAGATTTTTGTCCTCAGATGGTTGGTATTCATGGATGTATTCCCTTAACTTAGGTGGATAGCTTAATTTTTTTCCTTTTTTTTGTATAAAAGTACAAAGACCTTATTCTTTCACAAACAAAGGCTTCCACTTTGTTGAACTGTTCTGGGAGAAACCTGTGTTCTTCTGGGTTTCAAATCTTAGATCCAGACTAGCTATTAGTTCTTTAACCTGAAATTATTTCTCTTACCCACAGTCTCAGGTCTTGCCTCTTAACGGTGTAATTCATGGTTAGATTCATGCAAACATACCCACCACCTCTTCTGGTTGTTAGTCTAAGAATGTATAACGTTATTCAAAACTTCCATGCCTAGAAAGAAGGAGTGTTGGATAGCATTTTAGACGCTGGGACCAGTGACTACAGTGGACTGAATGTGCTCTCTCTTCCACAGGTTCAAGGATGACACTCAACTCCCAGTGTGGTGATATTAACAGATATGGCTTCAGGGAAGGAAATAAGGTTTACAGAATCTAGGGCTCTTGTCATGTGGTTAGTGTCCTTACAAGAAGAACAGAAACCAGAATGAATTCTATCATGGCTTTCTACAGTAGCCCAAGGTGCCTAACACCATGGCAGTGGATAGATTCCGATAGGTCTACAGTGATGTAAGACCTCAAAGGCTGGGTCTCTGGCATAGCTGTCTTTGTTTCAACATAGTCTTATAAAGAATACCCTCAGTGATAAATTAAGCAGGTAAAGTAGTAAAGAGTATACACACTTTAGATTTTCAGATCATGACAGATCAATATCATCAAATGACTTCTAAATATATATTATTTACAATATGTTTATTCACAAAAGTAGAAGAGCCACTGCCTCCTCATGTTCCCTTGAGTGATAGATAAATCATGGCATGTTAAGAGTTTAGGGAGAAGCAGGTTAGATGAAAGGTAGACATAACACTGATGACATAGGTAATTTTCAACAATGCCAGTGCGATGGTTTAAATCAGAATAGCCCTATATTCTTGAATAATTGATTCCCAGTTGGGAAGCCGTTTGAGAAAGATTAGGAGGCATAGCCTTGTTGGTGTAGGTTTGACCTTGTGTAGGAAGTGTATCACTAGGGGTCTGCATTGAGGTTTTAAAATTCCATTTCTAGTTTTCTCTCTGTTTGCCCTGAGGTTATTAACTCAACATGTACTCTGTCAGCCCTCCTTCTAGGACCATGGCTGTCTGCCGACTGCTATATTCTACACAATAGGGGTCAAAGATCTACTCATCCACTAAAACTGTAAGCTCAACAAACCTTCCATTCCCTAAGTTGCTATAGTCATGGCAACAGAAAAGTAACTAAGACAGTAACTTTGTTCAACTACATATTTCATTGTTCGAAAACAATTTCTACCTACAGGTTCACTTGTCAACATTTAAACATAGGATTAAAATCTGTGTGTAACACATACATGCACACATGCAATATAAAAGAAAATAGAACTTGACTAAAAGAGAAAGAACTTTGCATGAAAGTTGAAATAGAACTAGTCAAACTTGCTTGAATAATTACCATTTTTAACATTTAGGGTTATTATTATTGTTGTTATTATTATTATTATTATTATTATTAATCTCATACATGACATCCCTACTGTAGTTTCTTCTCCTTCCACTCCTCCAAGACACTCCCTACACCTCTCCTCTCTCCCAGATCAACAATTACTTTTCTATGCACACCAAGTATCTATGAGCATTTAATAATGTCATGGGTCGGGACATATGCTCAAAGTCAGCTCTAAAGTGGGGGAAGATAAAATGAGATGGTTTCTAATGATGTTGTGCTATAGGAAAAGATGGGTGCCCAGTTCAGTCACTATCAAAGAGAATTCCTCAGGCTGCTGATGGAAGCAGATGCACACACCCACAGCCAAACATTAGGCAGAGAGAACAGAGGTTGGAGGTCTCTATTCTGTCCCTGTCCTTAGAGCTCAGGTAACACTGAAGAAAAGGGGAGGAGGAAATGTGGGAGACAGAGAGGTGAGGACATGAGGACAGCACTCCCTGAAGAATCAACTAAGCAGAGAATACGGTGGCGCACAGAGACGGCAACAACAGCCATGGGGCCTGCATGGGTCTGCACGAGGTCCTCTGTATGTCTGCTAGGGTGTTCTGGAGGCACCCCTGACACTGGGGGGATGGACGTCTCTGACTCTTTTGTCTGTTCTTAGGACCCTTTTCCTACTCCTGGGTTGCTTTATCCCACCTTGATGTGAGGGTTTCTCCCTAGTCTTATAGACTCTTGCTGTGCCACGTTTGGTTAATGGCCTTGGGAGGTCTGCTCTTTTCTGGGAGAAGACTGGGGTGGTGACCGGGTGGCAACCATCTGGGAGAGAGGGGATGGGGGTGGGGATTGGAGCGTAGAGGGAGAGGAAGCTGTGGCTAAGATGTATCATATGAGAGACGAATAAACATTTTAATTCCAAAAACAGGGTTAAATGCAGTTATAAAATGAATCACTAAATATGGGGGGGAGCATACCAAATATTTCTGGGCATTTAATGATTTTATGGATGTATGCAGAAGCTCAGCTCTGCTCTGCTCTATATGCTTGCTGTGGTGTCTAACTCATTTCTTTTGCAGTTTTAATTGGCATCAAATGATAAATATCTTTAAACTTCATTATTATATATAGTCATCTTGAAGAAGCATAAGTCAAGCTCTAAAAAATAACTATAACTAACCATGTATTATTGAGATCAGGAATACTTTTGTTTCGCTGCTTAGTTTTAATAATCCTCCTTCAGAGTTTTGTATGATTTTAATAATAGATTTTTATAATTTTTATAACATAGTTTTATATAATTTTATCAATAATTTTTATATTTTTATAAATTATAGTTTTCTATACTTTTAATAATAAATTTTAATAATTTCCTTCAGAGTAAATATCCAACTTACCAGCCAATAGCTTTTGAGTTATCGATTTTCTTTCAGTCATTTGCTTCTTACATATTTTTATGGTTTCGTGGTAGTGGCTGTGGCTAAGGAAACTAAACACATTTATATACATATACATACACATATCATCCAGCCCTAAATTGCTGAGCCTCTAGTAAGTATATATATAATCATGGCCAAATTAGTACCAAAATTTAGGGTTTAATTCAGGTCATGAATATTTTCTTAAATTTCTGGTACACTGAGAGTTATTGATTGCGCATAATTTTGGAATTTGTCATATTTTAGGCATTGATTGGAAATGTTAGCTGGTCCATTTCTCTCCATTCCTCACTTCCATGCCTTCACCTACTGAGGTTTTCCCCCTATCATGGGATTGACAGGTAGGTAGATGTCTCTGCTCTTCTTCCAATGGCTTTACTTGGAAGAACGGAAGAGCCTGATTGTCTTCTCATCCCTGCCTTCCCCAGTCTCTGAGCTGGCAGCTACATACTCCCCATGACATTCCTGGGTAGCCCAGGCTGGGTGATTATGGAGACTCTAACCTCTACTATCTTCTTGACCATCACTTCTGTTAGCACACCTAACATTTTGGAGACCTAGAGGCTCAGCCATGCAGGATCGAATGTTGAGGATCATTGCTTCTGCCTATAATGAGATTCAAATAACATTTCTGCCTTCTCATGACCAACAGGGTCACTAGAGAAGAACCGGGTGGTGGGGATCTCCATATGGCCCCATGTGAGGACCAGAGGCTAAAGGAGGCAGAATTCCTCTTAGATTGGGTTCCAAGTTCTCTTGTTTGGCTTCCCAGCTTTCCTATCAGCTGTGTATCCAACACGCTCTAAATTTTCTTTGTTGCAAATCCTGAAGTGTCTCATAACTGACATTTTTTTCATTTTTAAACCATTTCTAGGTTCTTAAGAAGACAGTAGCACAGATACCAGCAATGGACATCTTCACCTGCTTTCTTTCCTATTTTTCTCTCTTCCCATAATGCCTTCAGATAAGCACATGACTCATTATTCATCAGACACTTTTCTCTTCCAGAATATGTATTAAGTACTGTCACATGTCAGTGCAGTACTGTCACATGTTGGTGCTGTCAGTGTGTTCTCTGAGCTACATTTGCTTGCCGATGGAGATTATGGTTCATGTGGTATCTCCAAGTTACTTTTAAAACTTTTGAATTAGTACTGCAAATCAGATTTAATTGATAAAATGTTTTGAGAGATATTTTTAATTACCATGATTATCAATATTTGAATATATTTAGAGATGCTCTGCCTGTGACGATGAAGTTATCTGTTGTAAAACGGTTACTCGATGTCACCATCAATCCATGTTACATCAATCTATGGAAACAATATTCATCACATTGATAATATCTGTTTTATCATATCATTAAGGTCTGTTTGATCATGTCAGTTATTTGTAAGTCAAGCAACATTACCAAACCTTGAAACAATGATTATGAATATACTTTATTTAGCTTGAGGAAAATCTCCACAGTACAAGTAAAAGAAAACTCACTTACAAATTATAGGCAAGTCCCACATACATATTATGTATTATTTTGTACATATCTGGTATTCACACATATCTATTCACCTAATAAATGGAAATATTTAAGCAACATAGAGTATTAAACAAAATTAGTATTTTCTGATATTGGGATTAACAAACTGGATATTATACGAGAGGAAACACATGAAACAATTACCTTATATTCAAGCTTTATCTTTTTAAAAGTTCAGTGTTCTATACCTGACAGTTTCACACATGGATATGCAAAACGGAGTGGGATTTAGAAGCAGTAAGAGACATGATCAATGACAAAAAATCTTTTCCAAGTTGCATTTGACGTTGTGTTAAAAAAACAAAAAAAACAAAAAAACAAAAAAACAAAAAAAAAAACAAAAAAAAAACCAGCACTACCCATTGAGAGTCCCAGGGCAGTGACTGGATGCAGGGAATTTATTTTAAACTGCAAAATAACGACTGCACATTTCCCTTGGACGAGGTCCCCAAACAGCGTCTCCCTGCTACGCTTTGCTCTCAGCCTTCGCCGCCCGCGTTGTGTTATTTCTTGTAAACATTTGTTAGCTTGTCTCTGGGATGGGCTCCCTGGAGAAAGGTCAAGCAAGCAAGCAAGGTTGAAGAGAGCGAGCCCAAGGCATAAGCAGTTTGTTCTGAAGCTTGCCTCACATCCAGAGGATCAATGCCCAGAGGACACAGGGCCTGCAAACGTTTGAGACTGTTCTGGAGTCCAGGCCTTACACCAAGGACAAATGATTCATGACTCTGAAGTGCGTACACTAAGGAAGTGACAACTGCCCAGTGCTGCCACTGGCCCTTGCTCGGTATTTAATCTCCCTACACACACACACACACACACACACACACACACACACACACACACACACACTCACACACACACACACACACACACACACACACACAGTTTTGTTTTATTTTTGCATTTACCAATGGAGTAAACCTACCATGGAAGAAGCATGGGGGATTTGGGAATACTGTTATTTGCAAGGTGCAGATGGTAGATGGGTCCCCCTGGGAACCACACCACTAGCCCAAATGTCTCATATTAATAACTTTTTTTTATTTCTGTCCTTACAATTTCACCAGAAGCAGTTCCCAGGGCTCTTCAAGGCCTCCTCACTCTTAGATGGCTTCTGCCAGCCAGCTTCAGCCAGTCAGCATGGCCAGCTGCCTGTGGAGCAGCCTGGGGTTGCCATGGAGACCATGCCAGCATGACAGAGGGAGGGGGAGGAAGATGCCAAGTGGGCAGGGAATCACAATTGCTGAACTATCGTTCTCCAGGTCCATGGGGTAGACAAGTTGGATGCAGGCAGGGGTCAGCAAGAGGAAGTGAGAGAGGAAGGAGCTGTTTACACTGAACAAGTATCCTGGATGTGATCCATTGCTTCTGTCAAGATGAGACAATATGCTAGGCCTCCAGGGATGTTCAAATATCAATAAAGGCTCAACGGCTAAGAATACTTATTATTCTTGCAGAAGGCATGTCTGGTTCCCAGCACCGACATGACAACACACAATCTCTTGCAACTTAAGCTCTTGGGATTCCAGTTCCCATGGATCTAAGACCTTCTTCTGGCCTCCTCTGGCCTGTGCATGCATGTGATGTACATAAAACTCACTCATGAACACACTCATGTACAATTAAATAAATAAAAATAAAATCCAATTATATATTAATCAATCTATCACCTAAATACACACAAATATGTGTTTTTTATTTGATATATTCTTTATTTACATTTCAAGTGATTTCCCCTTTTGTGGATAGCCCCTCTCTGAAAGTCCGATAAGCCCTCTTCCCTCCCCCTGATCCCCAATCAACCCCTTCCCGCTTTCCTGTCGCGGTATTCCCCTACACTGCTGAATTGAGCCCTTCCAGGACAATATATGCCTAGGCACACATGTTCACACAAATGCCCTTGCTATACAAAATGGGTCTGGATTTCTTAATATCTAGAAATAGTAATTCTTAAAAGACAACAAGAGAATGAAGGAAAGGCCATATACAGTCACCAAACCCAGAAACTATTATGGATGCCAAGAAATGCTTGCTGAGAGCAGCCTGATATAGCTGTCTCCTGAGACACTCTGCCAGAGCCTGACAAATACAGAGGCAGATGCTCTCAGCCAACCATTGGACTGAGCATGGGGATCCTCCCCAATGGAGGGGTTAGAGAAAGGACTGAAGGAGTTGAAGGGGTTTGCAACCCATAGGAAGAACAACAATATCAACCAACCAGACCCCCAGAGCTCCCAGAGACTAAACCACCAACCAAGGAGGGACCCATGGTTCCAGCCACATATGTAGCAGAGGATGGCCTTGTCAAGCATCAATAGGAGGAGAGGCCCTTGGTCCTCTGAAGGCTTGAAGGATGCCCCAGTGTAGGGGAATTCGAAGGTGGGGAGTGGGGGGGACACCCTCGTAGAAGCAGGGGGAGGAGGGATAGGATAGGGGGTTTGGGTGGATAGTGGGGAAAGAAGATAATATATGAAATGAAAATAAAGAAAATATTCAATAAAAAATTTTTAAATTAAAAAAAAGATTACTTTGGAATGTGCTAGCACTTTATCTGAGCACATTATCATAATATTGATCCTCAGTAGTGATTCACATCTTATCTGTGCCACTGACAAATGAAGCTTTGACATTTTTTCTTTGGCACAAAAACCAAAGCCTTGCCTTACGTACAAACATTCTGAAGCCAGGGATGGGTTTGTGGACAGAACTACAGGCTCCAGAGGAGTGACTCCTGAATTCAGGACTCCAAACCACCCAGCTCTCTAAGGCTCTGCTGCCTCTTCAACGGCATACTTAGGGCCGCTCACCACTGCCCCAGTTCTCTGTGTCTTGGCACATGGTAAAACTGAAGGGCTCTGTAGCCTTCTTTGCCTTGGAAATTACGCTGTTTAATGTATGACTTCATTGAACACTTCATCCATTTCCCCAAGTGGCCATGGAAACCTGCATTGGTGGAGAATCCATTGGCTAAATGCCCAAGTTACTAGTATTATATAAGACTCCATTTCACGCCCTTGATAATCCAACCTGAAAACGCACCGAGCTTTCTTTGTAATCTACTGAAACCAGGGACTGTTTTCTTGGACCACATAACTCAGTTTACCCTCACTGATACAGTCCTCCTTGTTAGGTTACAAAATATTTGATTGAAGATATTGTTATCCATTAGCACTAGGAGCCCTGGGACAGACTCTCCTTTTGATGTCCACATTGATAATCATCACCAAAAGCAATATGCCTGAAATACTCTACAATCAGAAGCGAGTTTCTGTGTGAGTTTCACAGCAGGTAAGGTTGTGGCAGGATGAGTTTTCACAGGAAAGTGACACTTGAATACAAGTGGTATTGAAGAACTACTAAACATGGAAGCTCCTGTCACAACTGTGGGGGTCTGAAGAGCACAGCGAAGGGTCCAGAGCCAGCATTAGCAGCACCAGCCATATCAGTGTTGGGAGTTAAGGGAAAGAACTGAAACTTTGCAACCAAAAATTCTACATCTTTAGGATAAGTTAAATTTGGATTTTTGGGGAAGAAAGTCAATTGATTTCAATATATATATCCAACACTCTAAAAAAAAAAAGAATCCTAAAGTAATAGAACTGAAATGTATTGGGTAAAGTCTTGTTTTATTTGAATTTCACCTTGATTCTTATATTTTTACTTGCTAACCATAACTGTCCTGCATATGGACATATAGAACCCAGGGTCTGGATGGGCTGAAGGGCAGGCTAGTTGGAGGCTAAGACTTCATTTTCAAGTATTAGAACACTCATTCACAAAACAGATGGTCTCGTTGCTTTTATTTCTTTGGGGGGAGGTTGTATTTCTTTGGGAGGAGGAAGAAAATATTCCTAATAATCGGTTAAAGTTACTTCTAAAAAAAATAACAAAAATGAGCTTTGCTTCTCTGAAAGACCTGCTCTAAAACCGAATTGAGAAACTCAGCAACTTTTGAGCAACTTCCTATGACTACAAGCAAGATGATGGAAAAAATCCACTGCTATAAAACAGTTTGGGTTATTTATTTTTCTGTTACTGGTGCAAGAAATCTATAGCATAACTGGTTATAATACTTATGCTGAATAGTCACTTAATAGACAGCAAGTCACATTTGAGTAACAAGCCTCAAATCTTTGGGCAGGGTCCAAGACTACCCAAATGAAGCAATTTTTTTCCATCCTTACTCAAGTGTTGAAAAACTCTGAATAGGAATTTTTGAACTTCTAATATAGAATATCTTCTAATGCTCAATTTACCCTATATGTTACAGTACATTTGTAACAATTAACAAGGATATACTTAAACATTGCTATTAACTAAGGTCTATTGTTAATTCGTTTAAATCTACCTCATCTTTCCCTAATGTCCTCTTACTTTTTGAGGATCCCACCAGGAACTCCACATGACATTTAGTCCTCCTACCTCTGTTGGTTCTTGTCAGCTCTACCATATCTTAGACTTCCCTTGTTTTGAGGTCCTTAACAATTCAAAGGGTAAACATGGAGGGACCCATGGCTCCAGCTGCATAGGCAGCGGAGGATGGCTGCATTGTCAGACATCAATGAGAGGAGAGACCTTTGGTCCTGTGAAGGCTCAATGCCACAGTGTAGGGGAATGCCAGCCAGGTCAGGGAAGTGGGAGTGGTGGGTTTGTAAGCAGGGGGAGGGGGAGTGGGATGGCGGTTTTGGAAGGGAAAAAAGGGGATCACATTAGAAATGTAAATAAAGAAAATATCTAATAAAAATTCTCCTTAAAAAAGTCTTAATGGCATTGTTCCAATAAGGCATAGAATGTTTCTTACCTCAGCCTGATGTCATGAGCATCTCACAGGAACACACAAAGCTCAAGTGCTATTCTCAGCACATGTTAACAAGTGTTTAAGCTGGAATATTGTTATTGACAATTTTAAAATCTGTTTGCTCATATTATTGAATACATGACTATATTTTAATGCCCACAACTTGGTATGGGTAGCCCTCAATACCCGTAGATGTTCCCAGCATCTGCCATGGTACTCAGATACTCAAGCCCTTCAAGTAAAATAATGCAGTATCTATACTACCTGTGCATGTGTTCTTTAGGTTTATAACAGCTCTTAATACCACAGCTTTGGAAATAGTGCAAACACTATGTGATCAGCTGTCACACAGGATTTCTTACATAAACATAAACAATGAAAGTCACTCTGTGTATCCTCAGTATAGAAACTAATAGTTGTTTTATGGTTATTTTTGTTCAAGTTTCTTTGAGCTCTTGTTTGCAAAATACCAGGTACAGAAGGCCAGATTCCTCATCAAAATATCCCAAGTGCCATGAACTCTTGTACAAGAACTCTTCCACACACACAAACAAATCGCAGAGCTTCTCTCATTCTACCATGTATCCCAGGACTACAATCAGATTGCCAGACTCAGTGGCAAGAGCCCTTATACACCCAAAATATCACTGGCCCAAATTTATTTATTTATTTTGTTTTAAAGGTTGATTGACTGATTGATGCATGGATGGATTTTATGTGTATGTGTACACTATAGCTGTCTTCAGACACACCAGAAGAGGGCATCGGATCCCATTACAGATGGTTGTGAGCTACCATGTGGTTGCTGGGAGTTGAACTCCGGACCTTTGGAAGAGCTGTCAGTGTTCTTAAGCGCTGAGCCATGCTCCCCAAATTTATTTGTATAAGTAAATAATGCCTTATATAAATTATAGTTTCATTTCAAATATTCCTTAATTACTTTCACTTGCAAAAATACCTACCCCCAAAATTCAGAGAGTAAGTAGAAGCTTTACATATATGTTATGGTTGTGTAGCTTGGTGTTCTTGTAGGACTCCTAACAGTGGGAGTTGGGGTATCTCTGGCTCTTTTGCATGCTCTTGGGACCCTTTTCCTCCTACAAGGCCCTGTTGAGCCTTGATAAGAGGATTTTTTTTTTTGCCTAGGGTTATTGTAATGTGTTGTGCTATTTTCAGTTGATCTCCCTGGAAGGCTTGATCTTTATTGAAGGGAAACTGAAGAGAAGAGGACCTGGGAGAACGGAGGTGACAGGAGAACCAGTAAGAGTGTAGAGGGTGAGAAGTGTGGTCAGTAAGCAATCTATGAGATAAGAATTAATCTTCAAAAAGTAAGAAAGGAAGGGGTGGTAAAGGAGGGAAGGGAAGAGAAGGAAGAGGAAAGGAAGGAAGGAAGGGAAGAAGGAATCAAAAACTCATAAAATACAACTTTCATACACAAAAAAATCACTAGCATATTACAATGATATTTGAATTGCATTTTCTGGAGATTTAAAGACTAAACTTATATTACAGCTGGGTATAAAACCCCGGGACAGATAGAAGTGTTGCTGAAGACAAGAACAGTTGCCTATGGCAGAATGACTCTGTGTCCCTCCCAAGAGCCACACAAATAGCTCAGTTTCTTGAGTTGCTTGGGGACTTGATACAATTCTTTCCAGCCACACTAATGTTAATCGAATCACAAGTCCCCCAAGACCTAGCAGTTGGCACATCTCACTTAGTGTTTGAAAATGCAGGAGAATTTGACTGTCTTCCTTGGTAAGCTACCAAATGGAAGATTGCAATGGAGTAAAAAGAAAAACATTGTATTTAAATTATTAATTAGCTCTTCAATTAAGGAGAACGAAAATGATTACACTGAAATTTTGTATTTTATAGACAAAGGATGGGTGTCAAACTATGTGTGGTGTCTCAGACCTATGACTTCAGCACTCAGAAGGTGGATGCATAACTTTGGAAACCTTAAGCCCAGCCTGAGCTACAAAGTGAATTGCAAACCAGCTCACCTATAGAGTGAGACCCTATTTCAAGAAAAGACAAATGGAAAGAAGAGAAGGGAGAAAAAAGACACACACCAGGGATTAGCATAGTACTATCTCATATCCACAAGAACACTGTGTTAACGCAGGCAAGAGTGTGTATTTTACAAATTCTCAGAATGGCTTCAACAGGAAAACTTTCAAGGCATGGGATTCCTTTGGCAAATATTCAGCTGGATGGACCTTTTCTCACATTCCTTGAGACTCAAAGCCAAAATCTGAAAGACCACACAGATGTCAACAGTGCATTAAATGTACTAATCACTTCTAATGTTACCATTTCTCATCTCACTTATCCTTAAAATGATATTCATAGACTAACTGTTTCCTGATCAAGGCAGCATCTCCCATGTGTTTCACAATGTACAACTGTTCTTTGAGGTAACACTTTTCCATGGAAATATGAAGTTGGTGAAGTTCTACAAGAATGTTTAACATTACTCTGCTGTATCCCAGATCTTTGAATCCTATTCACAATGAGGTATTCTGCCTTTAAGAAATAACCTGCTGTGACTAAAGATGCCAGGAAATACAAGGCAGCCAATTTAGTAATGGAAGCACTGTGTATGACCTATTTATGGAAACTTGATCACTTCTTGGTAACTAATAATCACATTGATTCCCAGCTGTCTCCAGCTAGGTGATCTGCTTTTTAAATCCCTCTCTACTTTCAATTCGTACTTAAGGTAGGCTTCAGTGATGATGACATCCCCCCCCCTAACCTCCCTATCCTCCATAAGGTGTGTATCTAGAAGCCGGGCATGCTTTAATGTTCCTGTGGTGCTTTTGTGTTCTATCTAACTATGCCTCCTTTAAGATAGTTTAAGGATCAACCCTCAAGGATAAACACATGGAAACAACCTTGCAAACTAGTAAGTAGACGAGGTAACTTCAAGTTCACATGCATATTATAATGGCAATTAGATTCTAAAAATACTAGAAGAATGTCTGCGTTCACCTAGAAAAAAAGGCAGAAAGATGTTCAAAGTAGCTGTAGCTGAATAAATCGAAGACATGGATGAAGTTGGGGAAATGTGACAATCAGAAGATTTGGTCCTTTACTTGGTCACCTTGGCAGGCAGCATAGGCAAAGACGAGATCTGAGCCTTCTGGAAGCCATGAAAACGATGACAGTGGAGGGAGACAGAGTGGAGGCAAGTGTTCCTGCCATCAGGGCTCTGCAGTAGATGTCCAAGAGCGAGGCCCTGGACCAGCACTCATAAGTCAAGTAAAAAGAAGCAAGAGATCCAATCAAGATGAGAAGCATCCTTCCAAATTTAACCAATGCATGTAAAACAACTTTGCAAAACCTCAATAATACACGTGAGTACTCCAAAGCATGATTCACACCAGCACCTATAGTTTATACATCAAAGTCAACTACTTAACAGGAACTGAAGAATAATTGTAAATTAGTCAAAGAATTGCCAACGTTGTCTAGTGACCATTCTCATTTACTCGGGAAATGATGGCCTTCTTGGTTGTGGAGAGGTGGTGGACTTTGTCCTGCCCTGGGATGTTCCATCATCCCGGCAAATATACATCTGATGAATTCTGAGCTTTAGAGATGACTGGATTGGCATCTGTTGAAGGTAAGTAGAGTTACATGAAGTCACAGAAGCGGGGTCTTTTGAAATGAGTGCCCTCACGAAATGAAGGATAAAGACTCATAGAATATGAGCATGTATCAGTTCTTCCTGACTGAAACATGAGCAAAGGGAAACTTCCGAGACTCACGAAACTCACAGGAAACATGAAATTCACATAGCCCTTCCCATGGTTCACAGAATACAAATAATCGCCGGCCAAGAAAAGAACCTTTGGGAGAGTAACTCCCTGCATGGGGATCCTGCTAACCCAACTTCTGTGAGCCACTCACCTGTGCTGGGATGGATTTTTCTGTGACACAGTTACCTAACAGTCACAGATGCTCCTGCTAAGTAGCCCTAATAACTACAACCCTAATGAAGCTTGTCTTAGATTGAATTATTCCTTCAATCTTCCATTGAGGTGGACACAAATACCTCCCAGGAAAGATCATAGAGCAAAAGAATGACCCTGTGAAGGAAGAGACAACTAGAATGACCCTGTGAAGGAAGAGAAAACTAGAAGGCTGTACCTGAACTAGAAAGAGAGACCTTACCTGAAACCAAGTGCACAATTTCTCAACCTCTAGATCTATAAGAAATCTTTGGTTCTGTGCCATCACCCTATGGCATCTTGTTTTGACACCACCCTAAGCTTTACCAAGAGTCTTTCGGTATTTTGATTAATGAAGTTCCCCAAAGTCAGATAGGTCCACTAACAAATCACCCTTTGGCAAGTTTTTACCTGATATGGGAAAACATGATATGTTTCTAGATCCTGGTTTAGGTCTAATTTATGCCATTCAGCATTCTAGTCAATTTTCAATGTTACAGATCATCCACAGACACTTTGTTAAAACACCATCTGTTCTCTGACATCCTTAAGATCTTCACAAAGTCTTCTGGCATCCTGGGACACTGCACACCCCACCGTCACACACTGAAACATCTGAAACCCTACTGTGGGCCCATATTTAAAACCAGTGTGCGTGTGCAGAATACTTCTTGGCATGATTATGGGAGTTTCCACATGTTGTTAGAAACACTACCAACTCTTGAGAAGCATGACCTTAACCAAGAATGACCATCTCATCTTGAACATCCTTGTTGGTGCCTTCCAAGGAACACAAAAGCAGATTTATTCTTTCAAAGTGACCTGGAATGTCACCCTCAGACATATACCAGCAATGAACACCTAGGTAGCAACAAGGTGCTGTTTTGTAGAAAAACTGCAATCACTCCTATAGAATGAAATACATCTCATTAATATAGATTATGGGTATGGATGGTGAGCATTAATAAGCTACAGAAAACTTTTAAAAATGAATTTAAAGTCCACACAATAGTTTGTTCTAAATACAAAAAGGAGCAGGAAGAGAAATACGCAATAGATACAGTTGTATCTAAACATGAAAGATACTGACAGAGATTGTGATGATAGTGCAGCACTCACTAGAGCTGTGAATCTCATCAAGTCACTAAACCCTGACCCACTCCACCACCTCAAAAGCTATGGTGATAAATGCTTGGAGATTGTATCCTGCTATTTGCAATCAGGTCGGTGTCGTGGAAGGGTACCCTGAAGACCCGTGAGCTCAGTAAGATCCACTGGACAGGAGTATGTTGTGCGGCTTTCAGGATGGTTGCGATTTTCAGACGCTGGAATATGGGAATACACGTGTAAAAACTAACATGCAATGAAAGCTCAAATGAATAGCTTTGTTTTTATTTTCCCCAACAACCCCCATTCAAAGAAAGCCAGTGCTTGCTTCTAGGCTCTGACAGCAGTTCCCCACTTACAGTTTGGCATCACTTGCCACTCTCTGTGTGAAAATTGGGATGCTGTAAACGACAGTTTGTCAGTCTATAGGAAAGACAGGTAAACTCATCTAGCTACACCTATACCATGGGAAGGAGAGAGTACATTTAACACTGAAGGGCCTGGAGTCCTTGTGGCTATTAATGTATTTTAAAGGTGCATGCACACAAAGCAAGGAAACTATGTCTGACCTGATGCATAGGCAGCAGAGGATGGCCTTTTTGACATTAAAGGGAGGAGAGGCCCTTGGTCCTGAGAAGGCTCGATGCCCCAGTATAGGGAAATGCCAGGACAGGGAAGCAGGAGTATGTGGGTTGGTTAGTGGGGGCTGGGATGTGTGTGTGGAATAGGGGGTTCTCGGAGGGGAAACCAGGAAAGGGGATAACATTTGAAATGTAAACAAAGAAAATATCCAATAAAAAAAGAGAAAAAAGGAAGTACTGCTGTAACACCATCTAAGTTTTTAAAACCCAATTTTGAACAGGTAAGTTGTAACCTTTCACACAGAAAAAAGCCCCAGACCTTTAGTATATCGAGCTCTGTATACCCAGAACGTATAGTTTGTACCTTTTTATGGCTTCTTACTTATTTAAAACTTTATTCTGCTCAGTTCAGTTAAAGTACTTTACAGCTACTCAGTCTCTCTTTTACTGTTCTCAAAAATGTCTTCACTTGTTAACCAAGCCCCCATCTCTGTTTACAACACAACAAGTCTGTCCACGAATCAATCTGCCAAACAAGAGGTGTCACCTAACTGCCCATGGTACCAACCACCTTCCTGCTCCTTCCTTTCAGAGTCTGTGTCCACCTGGTATCCACAAGTATAAGGTAAGATCACCCCTTGTACATGTTCTGAGTGCTCAAATACCAAGAATGGTAGCATTCTCCAGTTCCTCATGCACTTGAGCTGAAGAAAAAGGACTTTAAGTTTATAAGGGAACTAAACCACCACACACAGAATAAACAGCAACAAAAGAATGTCTTCCCAAATACGTAAAACCTCGATTCTTGCTAAGGAGCATCCACAGTGGGAACTTTTAATTCCCCTTCCTCATTTTCTTCAAGCATGTGGAGACTGTGTAAGGAACTAAAGTTGTATAACCTCCCTACACTTCTCCCTACTGGCAGGCTACAGTTGGAGTGATAAGAATCTCTGCAACTCTATTCAAAGAATTTTTGAAGAACTATTCTGAAGACAAAGAAATATATTGGAAGCCCAAACACAGTTCACACTTCTAAAACTGTTCTGATAAAGCCTCATCAGCGCCAGACACAGCAGTCCTCCATGAGAGAAAATAGTATTCTAGAGGTAGCTTGCCAGATTTTGCTGTTGAGGAGCAAAGGGCCATCACACTACTTCTCTTTCTTTTTTATTAAATATTTTTATTGTCTATATTCTTTGTTTACATTCCAAATGATTTCCCCTTTCCCAGATCCCCCCTCCCCATATGTCCCATAAACCTTCTTCTCTCCATCCATTCTCCAATCACCTCCCTCCTTTTTCTCTGTCCTTATATTCCCCTCCAATGCTAGATTAATCCTTTCCAGGATCAGGACACTCTCCATACTTCTTCATGGGAGTCATTTGTTATGCAATTTGTGCCTTGGGTATTCAGAGCTTCTGGGCTAATTAATATCCACTTATCAGAGATTGCATTCCATGTGTATTCTTTTGTGACTGGGTTACCTCACTTAGGATGATATTTTCCAGATCAAACCATTTGTCTAAAAATTTTGTGAATTCATTGTTTCTAATTGCTGAGTAGTATTCCATTGTGTAAATATACCACATTTTCTGTATCCATTCCTCCTTTGAGGGACATCAGGGTTCTTTCCAGCTTCTGGCTATTATGAATAAGGTTGCTATGAACATAATGGAGCATATGTCTTTATTGCATGCTGGGGAATCCTTTGGGTATATGCCCAGGAGAGGTATAGCAGGGTCCTCCAGAAGTGTCATGTCCAGTTTTCTGAGGAACTGCCAGACTGATTTCCAAAGTGGTTGTACCATCTTACAGCCCCACCAGCAGTGGAGGAGTGTTCCTCTTTCTCCACATCCTTGCCACCTGCTCCCCAATCAAAGTAAGTGAAATGAGGTCTATAGCTGTTAAAACATGGAAAGGGGGAAGATAATTACTACATATAAACTATTTCAACCACGAAGAAAAACAAAAGTAAGCAGAGAACAGGAGAAATGGGTTTAGGAGAAAAGTATAGGAGTCACAAAAGAAAATATACAAGCTATGTTCAACCTTAACAGTATTTTTAAATGAAAGCCAACTAAGTCCCGGAAAACCATAATATTTTTGCAATCTAATGGGCATTTGTTTTACAATTACAGTGCCCAGAGTTGTCACCATCATGGGAAAAGAAATCTTCCTTTGTCTGTGATAAAATATGAATGATACAGCCTCTTTGGAAGACACATTCACAACATCTGAACAGTCCTCAGGCAGTCCCCCAGAGACTCAAAAACCATTCTCCATATCTGTGAGGACTTCTTAAAAGCAGAGGGCTAGATTATAGCTCTTTTCTTGTTTACTGTTGAAGAATTATTCTTTCTGGAAATTAAATTACTCTAAGTTGAAGATGATGACTATTATGTTACTCTAATATTTGAAGGACCAAATAAAATATTTGATGAGGATTAAAATTTGTCATAAGGAGTGGGCATTTTTAGGTTGAGCAATCACGCCCAGAGTCACATAAAACATATTTGTTTTTAATGTAATTCTTTCTTTCTAACATTGCCCATGATTGGGCCTGTTAGTACTGGCACATTAAACACCAGTTAGACGCTAAGAAATTTCACTGAGGTGAAATCTGCTCTACATAAGAGCTACCTTGGATCAGTATTTCTATGTGGTTTGGAAAGTTAGCTTCTGACAGGAACCTTTTCATGGTCAATGTGACTTAAAAGGCCATCCAATTAATTTTAGTTAAAAATTAACATGGAGAGGAAGAAAGAAACCCAAAGGACAAGTCACTTTAGCGTCAGCCATTCATAACTCAGTTGAATTTCACGGGTCATCCTCACTATAAGCCAGCCAGGACAGCAGACACTCCCATGACAATTCCTCAGAGAGTGGCAAAACAGAATGAAATATTTAAAGAACTCAAATGCTAAATGAAGAGCCATGGATGCTTTTAGGCCCTGACTTGGACAAGGCAGAATCCTTTTAGACCATGGCAAGAGGGAACACTTCTTTCTTCCTTCTGGTGCTTCCTTCCAGGTGAAGGGAACTTAATAAATGGAACACTTCTGGCCTCTGTCCAACCTTTCACTTCCTCGTCCTCTGAAGAATACAGGAACAGGCTGCCTTGCTTCTTCTTTCTTCCTCTGGAGATTTCCTTGTCTGCAGGGAGCAAGGCTGGGATCTACCAGCTCAGAGAAAGCTCAGTCTCCAAGGGAAGACAGATGATGGACCAAGGACCTGAGACGACGTCACTCAGTAGTCCTTGGAGGGGATTTCATTATTATCTTTTTTTCCTCCTAATTTCTCAGCCTGCTTAGAACGTCAGGGTAGCGATATTTATTTGGCTCCTTAAAGACATTAATTATCAATATTAATTCTCTGCCTTTCATAATTTTAGAATAAAGTATAACTATTCTCTACTATATGACATGTTTAAATGAGAGGAGGTATTTCAGTAGACATGAAGAGTTCTCCTAAACCAACTGAAGTAATATGTAAATGTATAAAAATATATAGTAACCCACATACATCTTTTAAATCTAAGTTCTAAGGTCAGTGTGTGTCACTACAATTATTAAACAAATAAAACAATGTAAATAAGAAAACTCCAGTGCTTACCTATGGAGGATAACAATACTTAGTAATTTCAATGACGTAATTAACAGTCCCCCTTGACCTAATGCTACAAACCCCTGCTTTCAGAAGGTAGCGTGCTCATGTCATTCAAACTTTGCAGAAATTGTTGACAGACATATACCTATACTGACTTAACCAAATATAATTGGCTTGCCTGTTTACTTTGCTCAAAAAAAAAAAAAAACAAAAACAAGCTAATGCCTCCTGTTATAACATGCATTTTACTCTGAAAACATAATTGGCAGTTCTCACAACAAAACATAAATTTGAATATAAATAACTATGTTGATTGTCAAAACTCTTCCTTGACTGAAGAAAAGGTCTGCTTTAAATAAAATTGGCCTGCTGTCACAGGGGTCATTTCCTGTAACAAGTTCCAGGAAACATCACAGTGTGGTGACCATATAATATATGACACAGAAGGTAACCACTACACTAACTTGGGAGAACTCAGGGATACCCAAGGAGCTCAAACCTGGAAGAGCCTCAGCCCACATCCTGTCCTCACTGCAGATCCCTGGATGTGGGAATCTGCGAAAATGACCTCTGATGTTCAACAAGGCACCTGTGCACACCTCAGTTCTCTTTCTGATGGCATCATTTAGAGGAGACTGTCTCCTTGTGATGACATCATTTAGAGGAGGCCATCTCCTTCCCATACAATTTTTGCTGCTTACGTTATTTTTTTTATTCCCTTACAATGATTTTCTGTTGAGAACTGAGCTCTCTGCTTTTCAACTGAGCAGCTGTTTAAGATCTGACCTCACAGAGTGATGCTGATTAAAATCTATAATTCTCTCTGTACAACATTAATCTTTGTAGAAAATTTGATCTTAATCAGGAGGCTGACATAACAATAATAAAGAATAGCAAAGTCTTGAAATTTCTCACTACTGAGATATAACTGTTGTTGAAAGAAACAGTGCTGGGAGATATAACTTAATTTTCTTTACCTTAATGGTTATATATTTCAATGATAGAGGAATTATGCATTTTGAGATAGAAAAATTGTCATTTTGATGCCAATCTACAAAGTATAATATTACAATGATCTATCTATCCACATAAAAGTAATATTACAATAATGGCTCTTCTCATGGGAATCAATGTCAATAATCTATTTAATAACACATGTCTCGATTAGTAAGTGTAAGTTTGCAAGCCATGTATTTACATACTCTATATTCAAACCAGCATATTGAGATATTCTACCTTACTGTACCATCTTACAGGTCAATAAGCTGGTCTGATGACCACATAAATGATCAAGGGAAAAGAGCTAAGAGACAAAAATTCACATTCCCTAAAAGCCACATTATAAGGGGCTCACACATTATAGAACACAAAGATAGCATTACATTATTGAAATGTACTTTTCTAATAACTTTTATAGAATATCATATATAGAGAAAAATGGGCCACTTCCCACAACCTGTGTGTGATTGCTATATGAATTTGAAATAGTGGAATATATTGTAACATGTAAGTGCACGCATATGCACACACACATGTAAACATATATAAATATATAAAAATAAGTTTAGCAGTCAGCACACAACCTGATCATGGTAATACATGGGTGAATGCATGTTTAAGACAGGAGTTTTAGGAATTACTATCTCATTTACCTGGTCAATATTTGTAACCTGTCATATATATATATGTGTGTGTGTGTGTGTGTGTGTGTGTGTATGTGAGTGTGTATGTGTGTGTACATATATGCATGTATGTATGTATATATATTGATACAGAATATAACTTCAATATCATAATGTTGATGAACCACTTCCTACAAATCAATTAACCAAAATACAAACCTTGAATTCACCTCAACTGCCATGTGATTAAAAGATAAAGAACTGTAATCATCATCATCCCACGTTTTTTAACGAGTCTTATAATTTAATGGACTAAGATCATAGAATGAGAGAATATTCGTATGAGTTTCCTGTGTTGGAGGTATTGTTTGTGAATATAATTGGATTCATTAAAACTAACCAGGCAGTTTATTAATCAGTAGGCTGGGTTGGCAGACAATGTGATGGAAACTATTTATGTATGACATGTTTAATATTTTATAGTCATATAAAGTGCTGCTACTTTGGCAGTGATCAGATAAACCTAAAGCTAATAACAAGAATCGTGAACTGTTGTTCTGAAATCAACTTTCCATACACAGCAATATACAACAGCTCATGCAACCATTAAAGGAATGTATCTTTGGAATATGGACAGTAATAACCCTCAAGGAAGCCATTGGGATAACTTGGATTTTAAAGTTTACTTGATCATAAGTAAGTTAGCAGAAACCCATTGTGAAACACCTTTAACAAACTGGCTTAAAAACTAACTGACTGAGTTTTATTCATAGTTTGAATTTGAGTTTAAATATGTCCAACTATGTAGGCTCTTTTCAAGGTGAAAATTATGTCACCAAGAGTGATACAAGTGTCACTTCCCTTTAACTTGACAGCAACATTCCCAAAGAGAAACACTAAGAAGGGCGTGTTCATATTCTATGCATAATGGGGAGAGGGGGAGCATTCTGGGGAAGTTGGAAATATAAACAGGTTTTATGTTGGCTCCGGTTGGCTTTTATAAATAGATATACTGATCGCCACAATACATAGTTTTACAAAAAAATTACTAGAAGCCATTTCAGGTTTAAAAGTAATGGCTTTCTTTATAAAGGAGAACCTGCATATATATAGTTGTGCAGAACTCTTCAATTCTACATGCATGCCGGACAGCAAAGGGTTACAGTCTGGGGAGAGGCAATACATATCCAATTACATACACAAAGTAAAATATTTGGAGACGTTCATCTTTCACTTTTACAGTCTACTATGAAAGTGATATTATACTTAGAAAATATTTAACAAAACTTCCATTTGTCTTTTCCAACTAATATTTTTTGAATTTCATTCTTCTTCTCTATGATGAACCACCGAATGGGAGGGAGAATTGATGACTTCTATTGTACTGTGAAAGATGTGCAGTAGCTGGAAATGCTGTAATTTGGCTGTGTGTGACTTTTATTACAAACAATGCAAACATTAACGACATCTATAATGATTTGGTTTTACAAGTGCACAAACACACACACACACACACACACACACATACACACACAAAATTAAATAGCCCCTTTCCACAAGATTAAGACAATTTCATCATAGGAACAACCTCATGCACTTGCTATAACTGCCATTCAGTCAGGTGCTATCATTTTCAACCCACAATATGGCATAAAAGCCTCATGCAGAATACATGGAGTTAGTTTTTCTCACGTCCAGCAGCTGCTCTCTGGAGGCACACACAGGCACACAGGGGTGTCAAATGGTCTATGAGAACCATGGTTAAATCCAAAACACTAGCCTCAATGAGAGGAAAGGAAAGGGAAGGAAAGGAAAGGAAAGGGAAAAGGCACTCCTCCTTCATCTAAGATACGCTTCTGAAAGACATTTTACATTGATAGAATGCAAGGGCTCCAAGAGTGTGCTCAAAGCGCTCCTGTAAAGTTCCCTGAATGTGAATAAAGGTGAAACTACAGCAGTGTTGGCAAAAAGAATCGCAGTGTTCCCTTAAGCCAAGCAGCATAGCCTCTGGCGGTGCTTTTCCCATACTTGCTTGTTATTAGTAAAATTACAGCCCATCTATATTTCAACAACTAATTCCAAACATAGCCATCTTCATTCAAACCTTGGACCCTGTAACCCACAGATCAGTATGGATACTGTTCAACATTAACAATAGATTCCGCTTGGCACAGAGAATCACTAAAGGAAGAGGCATCCAGTTGTTGAAAGCAGCTATTCCATACAGGAGGATTCTTGCCTCTATTGGTCATACCTCCCACATATCCCTCCGATCCCCCAAATCATCCACGAGTCTATGTTGGCAATCCAAAAGGAGTCATATCAAACAACCTTCCGTTGGATTTTAGTAGTGTGGCTAGGGAGCCTTCTAATTTATGTTGATACATGCTCACCAGCAGGCACATCAACTGAACTACCTAATCAGTGGAAGTGTGCAAAATGAGGTAACTCATGGGCAGGGGCAACACCTCCCCATTTTCATGGAAGTCAATGCAGAAAATTCTCAGCGTCTTACATATCGGTCACACAGTTCCTAAAAGTGAACTGTCTGTCCGTCATGCTTATCAGGCCTGATTTTTGCTCATTAGATATCTCTTTTCTAAGCCAGCATATTTGTTAGAGAACATTAGGCATGCATATGTATAAAGCCTTGCAGAGCTGAAGCACAGCAGATCAGTTCACATGAGGGAAATACAAACCCCTTGCAAGCACAACCTCCCCCTCTATTCTCCTCTTCTTCCACACCCTTCATTACCCCGGTGTTTACAGTGAAAATGCAACTTTGGGGATTTGAGAAATAAGTGGCTCCTTGTGGAAAATACAGGGATGCACACCCCCTAAGCCCCCAAGTCTCTTTTCCGACCCCCCACCCTCAGATCGAGGAGGTTGCACCTCCTTCCTAGAGACTTTACTCTGAACAGAGTGGCTCAACATGCTGAGTATCAATCAATCGATGAAAACACATTACACACCAGAAGAAGAGGAAGGCCGGGTGGGGGGGAGAGCGAAACGCAGCTTTGCTTTCAGCCATTAATTACGAATCACCCAAATATCGCGTATCTCCCATGCACAAGCACCCTTGCCAAACCTGGCTGTCAGGCAGCGCTTTCCAGAGCCTCGCTATCTATTGTCAGGACAGAGAAGCCCCCGGAAGCCTGTGAATCCCTCTGAAAATGCTTCCTCGGAAACGCTAAATATAGACCAAAGGGGTCTGGGTCTGGGGAGCAGCGGGAGACTGAAGAAACTGCCATGGACGCATATGACTAAGTCTTTCCATTTTGTTCTAGCCAAACATTGTAATGACATTGAACATAAGGGCAAAAGACTGGAAGGAAGTCTTCCCCGCCCCCACCCCGTCTTCTCCGGTATATTAGGGACGTCATGAATGCAACCGGGTTGCTCTGGAGGGTGGCGGGGAGCAGTCGGTGTTGCCCTATATACGCGTCCTCCGAGGTAGAGGGGTGGCAGGGAGGGGAGCACGCAGAGAAGCCACTTGGTAACCGCTCCAAGAAAGACACTGACCCCGGACCCCGTTGGGGGCAGAGCCATCTTCCAAGAGGGGAGCCGGCAGGATAACGGTCCTCCCCCGGGGCAGACAGCACCCCACACTCGCCGCCGACACCCCTAGCCCCGCTGGCAGCGGAGGACCAACCCCCACCGGCGGTGAGCAAACGGACGACGCCCGGAGGATGTGCCCGGCTCCAGCAGCTCAGCTAAGGCAACTCACCGAACGGCGCGGCGCCCGACTGCTTCCTGGCGAACATGCACCCGCCGCCAAAGACAGCTCCTCAGTCAGGGGAAAGGCGTGCGCGCCGCCGCCCGGCTTCAGAGCAAGGTCCTGACCTTGCCCAGCTGCAGCATCCTTCGCTTTTGTTGTCGGAGCGCGACCGCGGGACAAGTGATGCTGGCAGGGAGCAGGGGCGAGCGCGGCAGGCGAGAGGCGGCTCCCGACGCGAGTGCGCAGCGCCCGGCCCGGCCGCCCCTCCGAGCGCGGCGAGCGTAGCGCCCCCTGCCCGACTCGGCGGGCGCCGCGGGATGCTTGGGGTTCCGCGGGGCTCTCCGGGCTCGGGCCGGGCTACAGAGCCGCCGCGCCCGCCGCTCCGCTCGGCCGGTCGCCGCCGCGGGCGCGAGCCTGGGCCGCCCTGGCGCCCGGCGCCGAGCGCTCTCGAGCTGCGCCCTGCGCGCCGCCCGCGCCACCTGTGTCGCCGCCGCCGCCGCCGCCGCCGCCGAGAGCGAGGCTCCTCCCGCCGCGCGCTGCAGCTCAGCCTCAGGCTCAGCCGCGGCGGCCGGCTTCGGCGCCTGGCTAGTGAGCGAGCGTCCGCCCCGCCACCGAAACCTGCCCGGGGTGCGGAGCATGCCCAGTGCCGCCGAGAGAGAGCGGCGCCTCGCCACGCGAATTCCACTTCTGGTTTTCGCGGCCGCAGCAACAGCAGCAGAGATGGGAGGAGGAGGCGCAGGTTGAGAGAGGGCCGAGCATCCCTGGGAGCGGACAGCACCAGAGCTGGACAGATATGGAGAGTTGATTTTGTGGGGAAGATGCCAGTCTGCAAAAGGGCAGCAATTGAGGGGTTCTAGAGTAGCTTGTGAGTTAAGGAGAGCCCTGGGCCAGCCATGCAAGCTAGTGGATGGGGGTGGATGTTCTTGTAGATTCTATGGTTCTAAAGCAAAGAAAGCATGACGTCTGTGAGAGGTTCTTTCATAGTGTTGGGCCCCCATCTCAACCACCTCCTGTTCTGATTATGCTTTTCATAGACATCCTGCCCTTATGCAAACTCAGTCTGGTTTTAAAATCTGGAATATGAGTAAACTTCCTACAAGGAAGACCCTTGCCGGATCTAGAGCTTTAAAGATTTCTCTTCATCTTCCTGTCACTTTTTACCCAGTTGTCCTCTTGGACACCTCCACAACTTTTAGTCTCTTCTCTTCCATTGTCCCATGCTGAAATGGAAACTTTGTTCCTCCTCCACTGATCCCTGTGATGTCTGGTCTGTGAAACTTATTCCATTTCCAACTGAGATTTCGGAATGTCTCTCAGACAGTCATTAGGCGACAGAGTGCTAAATCTAGCAAGCAAAGTCTCACTATGAAAAGTCTTGTTGGGAAAGGAAACCCATGCCAAATCCCAAGGCAGACAGGCCCTCAGGACCTTCATCTATGTCCCTGTGTTGCTGCAAAGTCTGTCAGTCACATTCAGGACGAATACTTCTCATAATTATTCCACCACTAATCTCCCTCGACCCTAAAGAACCTCACTCTGAAGCCAGCCTTCCCCTCCCCTCCACTCCATTTTTTGAGACACCGATAAACAGGACAGGAACCATGAACTTGTAATAAGAGAGGTTCCAATTTCAGTAATCTCAGGGACGTTTCTATTCAGTTTTCAAGAGATTATCCAACAAAGTCAAATTACTTGTATTAAATCTGAGATAGCCTCTATTATGCTCTGGAGTTAGCGAAAGACTGAGGCAAGTGTAAAGGAACGTTAAACAGACTAAATATGTCAAGGAACAGACAGGAGATCACACAAGGACTGTTCTCAGTGGTGAACTGTGCACCGTCATTCCTCCTACCTTGAGTAGGCTTGGTCTCACTTGAAAAAGTTGTTCCCCAGTGTTGGTAGTACATCGTGGCTGGTGTGACATTTACATAGCCTGATTCCTCTGAGGAAAGACGTGTGGTCAGTGTCAGGTTTTTGTTTGTTTGTTTGTTTTTGTTTGTTTTTTTATATCAGCTTCAGTTGAATCTGGAATTGGGGCTTGTAAGGCATACTAGCTGTCACCTCTCTCTCTTTCTCTCTCTCTCTCTCTCTCTCTCTTTGTGTGTGTGAATGTGTATGTGTTACATAATAAATTATGTGCTTAGCCTCTGTGTGTCTGTTGCTGTTTGTAGTTGTCTGATTTGCATGTGTTAGCCTGTGTGAGAAAGAGATGTGCATATGCATGTGGTATATGTGAATGTGTGTGCTGATGCCTGGAGACCAGGGGAGAACTTAATAATGTTCTTTTCTGCCCCTCTTGGCTTTATTCTGTAAGACATGATCTTCCACTGAACCTGAAGTTCAGTTTAGAGGCTAACAAGCCCCCACAAATCCTCCAGGCTCCAGGTCCCCTCAATACTGGACTCTCGGGTGTGCACGTGGCCTCACCACTCTGTGGGGGTCCTGAGATCTGAACTCAGGTTCTCAAATTGGCAGAACAAACACAATTACTGAGCCGTATCTCTGGGTCCCTGTCTTTCTCCTTATGACTCTTAACTCAGTAAGTCAGTGGGGACAGGGAATAGGTTAAGAAGAAATCAGATCTCGTAGTAGGTGCACAGATCCTATCCTTAGAGTGTATGCATCTTTATGTCCAAAAAGATCCGGTGTGAGAGGGGAAAAAATGGCTTTCCAAAGTTGTTTGCTTTGCTCTATAAGAGATCGCAAAAGTCCCATTGATTTATTGATCACTATGGCAACACCCATGATCAGTCCGTGAAGAACTTCGTGTGGTGGGGCGGGGTGCTGAAGAAGCAGACACGCCCTGGACAACAAGGATTTCATTCACTCTTTGATGCATTTCATTGAGACATTTCTGATTTCTCTTCTTCCGGGATGATTTGTAACTGGAGACATTATTAAGTTCACAATTAGATAATGTGAAAACTAGGGTGAAGTGCTCCGTGTGGGGCTGCCTTCGCCTTGGACGACTCGCTGCTGCCATCTTTGGCTGCTTCTGACAGTTCCAGTGAGGAGCAGAATCCTGAATTCCCACATCCACTCTGAGTCCAGAAGATTGTTACTCTGGTAGTTTCGAACTATATCAATCAATGCTAAATGAAAAATAGTTATTGTCGCTCTTCTGTTTGCACATCATTAGAGCAACGCCTTGCAGAAATCACATCTCAAAGCAACGTGTTTCTCTTTATTTTTCAAAATCAACCTAAAATATGAAGGAAACATATTTTTACACGGAAGTTTGACTTAAGTTTTGAGAATAAAATTTAATAATAGAACACATAATTTTATAAAGTCATATGTCAAATTTTAGAGTTCAAATTGTGTTGATTTTAGGAAAAAAATCTTTTTATTGGTCAAATGTAACCAAGATCATGAAGATTCAACTTGGAACTAGTGGTTTGACATTTTTTAAACGTATTACCTCCTGATGTTTTTTGAAATTTAGAAGTATAACTATATGTCAGCAATTTTATTTCTGTCCTGTATTTGAATACTAACAGTCATTATAATTTCTTAAAATGTGTAATTTATAGGTGGAAGAGATATTTCAGAGGTTAAAACCACATGCTGCTCCTGAAAAGGATCTAATGTAACTCTGGCACCCATGTGGGACGGTGCACAGCCACCTATAACTCAAGTTTAAAAGACTGGACACCTGCTTCTAACCTCCACATGTGCTGCACTCACATGCAGATACATATATAAAAATAAGTAATTAAAATACATCTTTTTTAAAATGCCATTATTTTAAATGGTATTTTAAAATTAACTTTTAAATTCTACAACAATGTTTCTGTAACAGTAACTCATCTATATAATCATGATATATGATTTATATGATGAATATTAATAATAATAAACATGAAAGATACAGCATGTTACTTTAGAAGGATATTGTGGGGGGACAAAAAGAGGTTAACTAATCTTCATTAGCCACACTTGCAAAGACCAGGACTAGGGTCATGTCGTCGTCATTTGATTAAAAACTTTGCACAGTCAGTAGGCTGTCCTTTATTACACTAAAGCTCATAGGATGAGAACTTTTTTTTCATTCTTTTATTTGTTCATTCAGAAAATGATTACTGAGTATCTACTGTAGTTAGCACTGGGATAAGTTTATAAAATCAATAAGGAACAATAGAGCAGATGATGAATTCCCTATGACATAGGGATAAGAAACAAGGGTTATTGGATAAGAACAGAAGAAAGCATCAAAGGGGAGACCCAGCAGAGCTTATGAATGAAAACATCCTCATCTTCATCCTGTGTCTTCGGGCAAGTCCACACCTCCTAATCCTTCCCAAACGGCCACCAAATGGAGGCCACGTGTTCAAATATATGAGTATATGGGTCCGTTATCAATTATAGTCCCGCAGGTAACATGGGGAGGAAATCGTGCCTGAAGTCCTAACACAAAACCAGGAGAGGTCTAAGTATTAGGTAAGAGGTGAGTTCTTTTGATATACAACCAAGGCAGGTCTTACACTGACAGGAAGATTCCGGGCTCAGTGAGGGGTATAATAAGGTCCCTTGCAGGTATCAAGGTCACTGTACTGAAATCTCTGGATTCTATGTGGCCTGATAGATATAAAGAAGGGCATCAATCATCAGAAATGGACTGTGGATCAGGCGTCTAGGCCAACAAAAACGGATGACTTTGCTACGTTTAAAAAATATATCATATTGCAGAGGCAAGGCTGGAGAAAAAGCTCTCCTGAATGCTGGAACTTACCCTGTGGTGGTCACTCTTGCTGTGATAATACACCATGGCCAAGGCAACTTACAGAAAGATGGTTCCAAGGGGTTAGAGTGGATGGTGATGCAGTGAAGGCATGGTGGCAGGAGCAGGACAATTAAAGCTACCTTGAGAGTCTACCTTACACCTGTCAGGATGACTAAGAACAATAAAACAACTGACTACTCATGCTGGCCAGGATGTAGAGTGGAGGGAACACTCCTCCACTGCTGGTGGGAACACAACTTTGTACAGCCAATACGGGAATCAGTGTGGCAGTTCCTCAGGAAGACAAGAATCAATTCCCCCCAAAGATCCAGCTGGCCTACTCTTGGACATATGCCCAAAAGACTCTTCACCCTACTGCATGGACACTGCCCAACCATGCTCCTTGCTGCTCTCTTCACTATAGCCAGAAATCAGAGACAGCCAAGATGTCTACCAATGGGTGAACTGATAAAGAAAATGGGATGGTACATTCACATACTATTAGAATACTATTATTGGAATACTACTTAGTCATTAAAAATTCTTTTTATGAAATTCACGGATAAGTGGATTAAATGAGAAAAAATCATATTGAGTGAAGCAACCTAGATGCAGAAGAATGAATATGGAGTATATTTATTTATTTATGGATATCAGTAGTTAAATGATTACCATATAACCACAGAAGTTAGGTATACAGTAAGGAATTAGGGAGGATGGCTATACCTCCCTAAGAAAAAGAAAGAAAATAGACAGATGTAGATGCATGAGGGTGTGGCAGAAATAAGAGAGTTAAATTGGGAGGCAGAGAGAAGAGGAGAGTGATAGAGAAATACAGGCCCAGCTTAAACTGAGGGCCATTTGAGGGGTGATAGAGAAACCTACAACAGTAGAAACTTCCTAAAAATATGCATGTATGAAGACAATCTAAATGAAATTGTCCCAATTGTCCATCTCTTGTCACCAAATGAAGCATCAGGTGATAGGAATGAATGTACATCTAATCAAGTTGTGGGGTAAAGAACTTCCATGAGAATGTCCAAACTAATAGCCAGGCTATTGCTAAGGCTTTTAGTTGCTTTCCTCAAACTGATAGTAAGGCTCTATTGCTGAAGACAACATCTATATAAATCATTAAACATGAAAACTTCAGGCTAGTGCCTAGCTAGAGCCTTTGCCTCTACTACCCAGTGTTTAAAGTACTGGAATGTGCTCCATATGCTACCATAAGATAATGTAAACACCGACCCAGCTACATAGATAGTCTTTGATATGCAATAATGATGTACCTGCAAGATACACTAGTGCATTACTGGCACCAAGCTTGTGGGAGTAACCAATCAATACCTGATTGCATTTAGGAGTCATTCCATAAACTATAACCCCTATGCTGTTCAGATGGCAAGAACCTAAGACTGAACAAGCCTGGGACCTAGAATAAAACTAAATATTAGTGTTCCTCTAAAGAAATGTAGCCATAAAATGACTCTTAATAATATTCTGTTTTGTTCATAGATCAGTGCCTTGCTCAGCCATCATCAGAAAAGCTTCCTCCTGCAGAAGATGGGAACAAATATAGAGGCTTGATGATATACAGGGAGAGAGAGACCTTGGAATGCTCACTCTTAAATGGATGTCTTCAGCAATTCCCTCCCCAAAGGGCTCAGGGACCCTGAAGAAGTGTCAGAAAGAATGTAAGAGCCATTGGGATGGAGATCAGCAAGGGAACAAAGCCTTCTAAATATAGCAGCACAGGACAGTTCTCAGAGGCTGTGGTAGCATGCACAGGGCCTTCATGGGTCTGTGACAGAATGGGTCCCAGTGCTCATAGAAATGGACACGACTACCCCTCTGTAGGTCAGATGAGATTTCTCATTGACAACCACTCACAAATTAAAAATAAAAGTTTCCTCCAATATTCTCACTCAGGGCACAAACCAATATTAAGATTTAATGAAGTTTAAGTTACTATGTCCACAAGTAGATGGCTAAACAAAAAACAAACTTAGGGTCATCTATGGAGGTTTTTTGCCTTGTAATGTTTTGTCAGTATATATATATATTCTATCACCTATCTATCTATCTATCTATCTATCTATCTATCTATCTATCTATCTATCTATCTAGCTAGCTAGCTAGCTAGCTATCCTTCCATCCATCCTTCCATCTATCTACCTATCTATCTATCTATCTATCTATCTATCTATCTATCTATCTATCTATCTCTTATCCATCCATCCATCCATCTATCATCCATCCATCCTTCCATCCATCCATCCATCCTTCCATCTATCTATCTATCTATCTATCTATCTATCTATCTACCTACCTATATCTTACTCATCTATCCATGCATCCATCTATCCACCTGTCTATCTATCTATCTATCTATCTATCTATCTACCTACCTATATCTTACTCATCTATCCATGCGTCCATCTATCCACCTATCTACCTATCTATCTACCTATCTACCTATATCTTACTCATCTATCCATGCATCCATCTATCCACCTGTCTATCTATCTATCTATCTATCTATCTATCTATCTATCTACCTACCTACCTACCTACCTATATCTTACTCATCTATCCATGCGTCTATCTATCTATCTATCTATCTATCTATCTATCTATCTATCTACCTATATCTTATTCATCCATCCATGCATCCATCTATCCATCTTCCCATCCATCTATCTACTTTACTGTACGGTCTTCTGTGTACATACTGTGATGGCTGGATTTGCAATTTGTATGGGCTTCCATGTGTGTGAGTGTGCATCCACAACTGTATGCATTTCGTATGTTTTCTAGTGCTCTTTTTATTCTGTATGTTTTATCCCATTTTGAAATTGTTTATATTTGCTCTTGTTTTATTACTATTCTGTCAATGCCTATTTTCTAAAAGAAGGCAGAAAGGGTGCAGATGTGCATAGAAGGAAATAGCAGGAGGATCTTAAAGGAATTAGAGGAGAGGAAACCATGATGAGGATATGTTGTATGAACACAACTATTTTCAATAAAAGAAAACTAGAGGGAAAAATCCTTGTCAGGTGGAGGCTACCTGTAACCCCTCTTTCTCTTACTAATGATAGTGCTTTCTTTATATGGATTTTCTCTTCAATTAAAATTAAACCCCTTTTCAGTTAAATAACAGTTGGTATGGCCTGAGATCTCATATAAAAGTGGATGCCAGTGACCAGCAGGGGATGTGACATGTTTGTTAACTGATTCACAGATGAATCTCATTCAGAACTTTGTATAAAGAGCCCACTTCAGTGATTATTTTACCATCTTCCAGAATGAGTAATTTTTTTAATCAGACACTGGTTCGCTTCATGTTTTCTACCCATTCAAGTGATACTGTTAAGGTGGCATACAGACCACAACGTGAAGTGAACCTACTCGTTAAAATAAAGCCATCAAATGATCCATTTTATCATCTGCAGTAAATGAAATGCAGTCACCTGATATGCTGTGAGTGGATAACGCTATCATAAATAGATGCTACAGTGCCTGGGCATGGAAGGGGTTAACAACTGGTGGTTGGTGTGTGCCTGGGCGTGGAAGGGGTTAATAACTGGTGGTTGGTGTGAGCAGTGACATCACAGTGCCCTTCACTGCTGTGGACTTGGTCTAACAAAATACACTAATACACTTACTGCCTTTTGTTTGTTTGTTTGTTTGTTTGTTTTATTATTTTTGTCTTTAGGACACATGTGATATTCAATATTACAATGAAGTATTTCCATATTCATTTAGTTCAAATAAGCATTAGCTGAATTTCTCATATAGACAGACAATTGTATTATGTAGATTAATATCAGATTTCACAACCAGCTCCACTGTGTAGCCTATCTCTATTAAATGCCTTCACTGAATTTTAATTAAAATAGGCAAATCTATGGCACAGATCAAAGAGCTTACCTCTCTTGCCATATTTCATGATGTCATACATAGTGAGATGCTATTGTTTGTTCTGTATGAGCCCATCCCTCTGATTTACTTATAGATACATTATCAAGTGAGATTCATATTTTAAGAGAACTTTGGCCGGGTGGTGGTGGCACATGCCTGTAATCCCAGCACTCTGGGAGACAGAGGCAGGCGGATTTCTGAGTTCGAGGCCAGCCTGGTCTATAGAGTGAGTTCCAGGACAGCCAGGGTTATACAGAGAAACCCTGTCTCAAAAAAACCAAATTCAAAAAACCAAAAAAAAAAAAAAAAAAAGAAAGAAAGAAAAAGGAGCGAGCGAGAGAGAGAGAGAGAGAGAGAGAGAGAGAGAGAGAACTTTGTCTCTGCACACAGGAAACATAGAAGTGATATGTTATATTTCTTGAAGTCAAAATTGTTACAGTGTATATATATTGTATTGTTATATATTTACTAGCAAGTTCTTACCTAAATATAATGGAAATTTCAGAAATTTATGGAAAAGTAAGACCATCTCCTCTCACAAAACTCTGGCTTTACTTTCGTTCATATTTTTTCTTACACTTAGATATAGCATAAAATGCCCATGCTTGTATTCACGTAAAATCATATCCCTGTGCCTTTTAATTCTGTTTCTAACGTGCTTCCATTCCAAGACAATATCATCCCTAAATATCCAGTATTCCATTTCATATGTGGTTTTATGTGTCAACAGCACTTAATGAAGACTTTTTCTCAGTTACTTTAAAAGATAAATGTTTCATTTATGAAATAGTTTCAATTTGTCTTTCTAAGTAGGATGGTAGGCCTCCCTCTCTTTTTGGATATAAGTAGACATCATGAATGCAGAAAAGAAATATACCCACAAAATACCTTGCTGAAGAAAAATGAACCAGAGGAGGCAAGATCCCAGACAACAAAATGTGCTAATGTTGCATTTTTGCTCTCCCTCAGGGGCCTCTGCCAGGCTAGAGCAGTAGAAGAGGCTGGCTTCTGAGGTAGAGACCACGGTTTGAGAGAAAGGTTGGCAGAAGTCTTGCTGTTGAGTGAATGATAAAGATGTATGTCTATAGTGATTCATCTCCGATGAGTGAAGTCCCTGAATACAAAGAATGAACCCCTCTGCCTGGCAAATGGGGGAAGGCATGAGTCCTTTAGGTTAGGCAGATATATACATATTGGAATCTGCCTAACCTAAATAAATATAAATATGTATAACCTTAACATATATATATGTGTGTGTGTATGTATGTATGCATGTATATATGTGTACATGTGTATATGTGTACATGTATATATGTATATGTTATACACACATATATAATATTATATATTATACATATCATATCATACATATTATATATATTATTACGCAGTGCAACTTATCACCAGGAATGTGAACAACATCTATATAATAATGATCAAAAACTAATGAACACACATAGACTGGAAATAGACTCACAGGTGCTGCAGAAGTTGAAATCAGGAGACAGGGTGTTTTAAATGATACTGATCTGTATGTTCAAAGTAATATAGAAATCAAGGAAGTGATAGAGAAACATAAACATCAACAAATTCATCAGAACATGGGGATTTTCTTGAGCCCAAGAATATAAATGTAATAATTGAAGCTAATTTTATGTTATTCAGTACCTTAGATAAGAACACTTTCTAAATACTTAACAAACAAGCATTCAGTGACTTGTGAGGAAATTTTCAGGAAGTTTTGTGTGTTTAGACTAAGAATATATTCTCAGACAACACTATAATTTCGCCAAAAATCAATCCCTAAAGAAGACTGAAAACTTTCGTTTGGGATTTTAATTTACACTATTTTTTAAAAGACCTAAAATTAAGAAATTGTATTATTTGAATGTTAACAATGCATAATTTTTAAAACCTAGATTTTATATCCCAGTTTAACACCACCACACTAAGAAACAGGCATGTGTTTTGTTTGGCTGTTCACCTTTATACATCAAGATTAGGGCTGTGCTCCTAATTGTTGGCTTCTCCAGTTCAAATTTTGTGTTAGTTTGCAAAGGTTGTCAAGGGAAAAAATATCAGTACAGGTGGACAGAAGGAGAAGATCCAGGTGTGTGCAGTTTTGGTTTCCATGGAGACTGCCCCTGGCTTTCCAATGACTGCTCTCTCGCAGTTTCTTTTCAAACATTGTTTTGTTCTTTTTCTTATGTGGTGACTTCTGACTCCTCCATCTTTACCTCTGGTTTTAATTCAATTAAATTCTTCATGGCCCTTTCTCCAAAAGTTGTCCTAATCTAAAGTACAAGGTTTCCATTCATAAGTGGGTCACAGTTCTACCCTAAGAGTGACTGTCTGCAGGATGCCTTTCAGGTTCTTGGAGATTTAGCTCGCTCTCTCTCTCACTCTGCTAATTCATTATTCATTCATTCATTAGCTCATCAAATATTAAGTGCTTATTCAATCATAGGCCATGCTGTGGGTCCAAGAGTGGCAGGCATCACCGCTCTCCTGAAGCTAACACTCTAGAGGACAACTAAGGCAATGAGCAGAGAGAAGGAAGGAAGGACAGCTCTGTATTGTAGCATTGGATGGCACTGCTGAAGTCCCAAGGACATGGTGACACATGCTAGAGATTGAGAGCTCGTTGGCTTTGGTTCTGTGTTCAGGACGCACATCTCCGAGTCAATGACATTTCAGGTTTGAATCCACAGAAAAATCTTGTGAGTATCTTGGAAGCATGTGTGCCAAATAGATGGCACAGCAATAGCAAGACTGTGGATGCTTTAGCAACTGTGAAGGCCAGAAGAAAACAAATGCAGCATGTTCAGGGACCGGATCATGCTGTTTAGGTCAGAAGAAGACTTCTGCATCACAAACATAGGAGGGTATAGACAGATTTTGACCTGGTCCTCCCATGGTTTCATTTAAAGTCTTTGTATGATGTTCTATTTGCTACCTGGGAAACACTTGGAGAAGCAAGTAGGTATGATGATGCCCATTTACAGACCAGGACAAAGACATGGGTAGAGGTGGGCATGGTAAGAAATTCCAGGTCCAGGGTTGCCCAAGCTTGACATTGCTGCCAGTCCTTGTCCGCTATTGGTAGAGATGAGAGTGAGAGCTTTCTCCTAGGAAGTTATTCCCTTTCCATCTTTACATAGTTTTGAACAATTAGGTAGGGCTTTATGGGAGGATGTTATAGGGGAATGATTAGATGCTCAGAGCTTAGAATACAAAGATGTGATAAGCATTGGACTTGGGAGGATGAAAGACTTATAGTATTTTAGTCTTACTTCTACTATAGATCTGGAATTAGAAAATACAGAAGCACTGTAAGGTCTTTACCAGAGGCCACAAGTAAAATACACAAGCACAAACCCAGCAGAGAGGGAAGAGGCATGGAGTGTTGGGGGACAATATGCCAAATGACAACTTGTAACAAGTTCACATACAATGCAAAGCATTCAGGATTCGTCTTTTATTTGGGGAGTTAGGGGGTAGGGTTGATTCTGTCTTCCAAAAAATTGTTATTTGAAGTTCAAATCAGCAGTACCTCAGAATGTGGCTACCTTTGGAGGTAAGGTCTTTAAAAGAGACGACTAAAACTAAGTCACTAAGTTTGGGCCACAATCCACTCTAATTGCCATCTTTATTATTTGTTTATTCATGTTAGTTATGCTGGTACTGAACTCAAGGCTTGGCCATACCAGGCAAGCACTAAACCACTGAACTCAATCTCCATTCTCAACTGTGTCTAATAAGAAGAGGACAGAGCACAGCCACTCAGTTCTTAGCCTCTGGGGCTACTGGGAAGTAAATACATCTAATTTGAAGTCCCCAGGCAGTGATACTTTAGGTAAGGGACAATTGCAAGAGAATGGATTGTATGCAAACTTGTACTGTGGTTCTCTAAAACCTCAGGGCAGAGATAATATTTCTGAACATTATACCAAAGGGCTGGTTAGGGACTTCTGGATTGTGGCTAATGAAGCTTTATGTTTTCTTAGGTTATGAATGTTCTTCATTTTGGTTATTCTCAAGCCCTGCCTGTCATTTACCTGACTGGAGAGCCTGACAGAAATGCACAGCTCCTGTTGCAACAGGAAGAGCCCCACCCCAGGAGGCATGTGGGCTGTCTTAGCTCTTTTCCTGTTACTGTATAAACAAAGGCCCTGACAAAAACCAAAAATGAGACTTCATTTTGATTCACAGTCCCATGCACAGTCCATACCTCTGGGGAAGTCACAGAAGCAGAGCTAGAGGCAGCTGGTCACACTGCATCCACATTCAAGGACCAGGACCAGTGAGCGAGGGACTCTCTCTCTCTTCCAGTCCAGCCTGGAGGCTAACATAGTTTAGATAGTCCCTCAGAGGAACCTGCAGAGGCGTGTCCCTTTGGTGACTGTAGATTCCATCCAGTTGATGGTTGAGATTACCTACAATACATCCATTCTGACAAGCTTAATCCCAACTCAGAGCATTTCCTTCCAATTTGGGAAATGCACATCTCCAGAAACATGGTCAGTTGTGAGCACAGCCTTGGGGATATTGATAGGGGTGAGAACAAGGCAGAAACTATTAGTGGGGTTTTAAAAGTTGGGGGTGTATTTATTATTTGGCACACAGCATTTGACATGAAAAATAGGTTCATAAATCCGTGTGTTCACATGCATGGAAAGTTGTATTCAAGTTGTTATCCCTAATGGAAATTGTATTGAAACTCTGGTGGGAAATGCGTAGAGTTTAGAGGGGTTTTGAATTAAAAGGAATTGTTTCTTAAACAAACATGAGTCCCACATTAACATCAGGAAGTAGTAACCTTAATGATTTGCAGGCTGGCTGTGAAAGTTATGTTTGGACCTTCTCAGTCAACCATTCCACTGCTAACATGTAAGCATATACTGATGCTTTCTCTTTTAAAATTGCATCTTGTTAGATATTATTAGTTATTAGGCTTCCATAACTCTGCTTGAGAATCCCAGTGCATCACTGGGAAGAAGGAATAACAGCATGATCTCACTCTGACCTGACTGTAATTTTTTAAAAATATATTAGCTTGAAGCGGGAGAGGGTTGATTGGGGAACAGGGGCAGGGGAGATGGCTTATGGGATTTTTTGGGGGGGGGAGGACCAGGAAAGGGGACAACATTTGAAATGTAAATAAAGAATATATCTAATAAAAATCTTTAATCATAAAAACGATTAAAACATTTCCCCCTGTTAATGGAAATAAAATATCATGTGGTTTGATTCTCTTAGAAAAAAACTTAGCTTGAATTATAATAGCTCGTATAATATTTTCTACAATATTTTACACCACAGTACCACTGTTTAGATGTTATTTTTTTTCATGATTCCTCTCAGTGTGTAATGTTTCTCAATTCATTTACCCCCCTTTCACCTGTTTAGGGTTCTTGGGCAAACATAGATTTTTGTCAGATTCAGGTTAAGGTTGTGCTGAATTTTCTTGAGTGTCTTGATGGAAAATTCCTGCCTTTGACACTTGATAATACAGGTTTGTGCCCTGTGCTTAGTAATAGCCTCCACATGCTTATGTTGGTGCTAACACTATCTTTTTAAGGTCCGTGTGTGATGTGAAAGCGAGGTGTTTGTGCAGAGCCCTGCATGTTAGGAGTACAATCCTCAGAGTGTCTATGTGCAAGAGGTGCTAGGGCTTCAGCTGTCTAGGGAGCTTGACTTTATTTTTGCTTCATGTCTTCCTGTTTTGGATTTGAATGATAAACTCCTAGATTTCCATAGCAGAAAAATCCAAGGCAAGCCCATGTACTCTGTGAGCATCATTAACACACAAAACTTTTTTTGAATTTGTTTGTTTTATTCTCCACTTGTTTAAAAGAAACACCTCACTTAGCCTTATGAGGAGCATGGGGCAAGCACACCACAGAGTTCTGGTAGAGGTGAGAAAGGGTGCAAATGCCAGTAGAGAGGAGGCTGCGTGCTCTGGGAAGGTCGTTGGCAGCCCACACTAGAATACAGGCCTGTGAACTCTCAGAGCACACCATCTCTCTGACTGGCCAGCGACAGCTATATTATCTTGAAGATTATTTCCCAAGAACAGACATAAACGACCTATTGACAAACCTACAAGCTGGGAGCAAAGTGGGTTGTAGCTATAACTTCTGAAATCTCAGCTCTGCTTGTATATGAAGAACATCTAAGACCATCCTTCGTGTGGTAGAAGTATTACTGGGAAATCTGACTCTATGCGACCATGCAGGCTTTACTATAACTCCTGTGTAACTCAGAATAAAACTTTTACAGACTTCACAAATATAAAATATTACCCTCCTGCATTGAAGTATGTTTGTCCTTAAGTACCATATGAGTCACCAACATAATTTACAAGCACAAAATGATCTTCTTCTTTTATACCTTGGAAGTCATATTTTCTTTGAACTAGTAAGATATCAACTAAATTTATCAAAACTCATAAAGCTAAAATTCCAAACTAACTGAAGTATATATAAGGCAAATGCCAATGTAAAAATACAAACAGAAATATCAGGAAATACACCAACATTAACAACTATGTAATACAACCACAGAGTACATATTTAGGGATTTCTTAAATTTTCTTGTTTTACATTATACTCTTTGTTTATAAAACTCCATTTACCTAATGGCCATATTCAATTAACACAGCCATGATCATGATACCTTGAAGTGGGTTAAATTGTGTGGTGGTTTGAATATGCTTGACCCAGGGAGTGGCATTATTAGGAGGTGTAGCCTTATTGGAGTAGGTGTGGCCTTGTTGTTGGAATTGTGTTACTGTGGGCGTGGGCTTTAAGACCCTCATCCTAACTGCCTCTAGGCCAGTCTTCTGTTTCCTTCCAGAACAAGATGTAGAATTCTCGGCTCCTTCTGCACCATGTCTGCCTGGATGCTGCCATGTTCCTCACCTTGAGGATAATGGATTGAAAGTCTAAATCTGTAAGCCAGCCCTGGTTAAATGTTCTTTATAAAAGCTGCCTTGGTTGTGGTGTCTGTTCACAGCAGTAAAAACCAAGCTAAGACAAATATTGTTCCTCTGTATTATTTTCCAGAGAAAGAGAACACACACACACACACACACACACACACACACACATACACACACACACACACACACACACACACACACACACACACCCCAAAACCACCTACCTTGATTTACAGTAGGGTTCTATCTCCATGAACCAAAGGGAAGTTAAATATTATTCAATGAAAAATGTGTTACATATGTTTCTGAAAAATTTAGGTTAACCAATTTTAAATGCTGTAGGACCACTTACCATAGGGAAAAGTCATCTAACACAAACCCAATTTTATTAAGTATAATTTGCTGATCATTTCAGGGCAAGTTAGAAATAGAGTAGCTATGTGGTGTGCTTTCACTCTAATGTGAAATAGAAAGATCAGAAATCATGACCCTGGAAATTAGAAACTGAATAACATATGAGGGACTGACCACATAACCATAGAGGTTCATCAATACCTCTATTGGCCAGTCCATAGCTAGAAACTCTGATGAGTAGGATGTGTAGCACAGTCTAAATGCTAAGGCTTGGAAACAAACAGAGCTAATGACAGAAAACTCACACAGAGGGCAGGAGACACTTGTGTAGAGCTGTATCCAGAAATCTATGTAGAGATCAAATATGTTATTAATAACATTTATATTTTATAATATATATTTTATATAACAGAAATATATTAATAATATAATATAAAATATGTATATTCAATTTATACATATAATAAACCACCATAGCCTCTGAAATTTATCTCTAATTGTAATTTCAAAAGGGCTTATGTTTAGAAAAAGGATTTTTGTAAATACAAGTAAGAGAGTTAAGATAAGTTGGCTTCAGGTGAGCTCAATTCCAAAATTAGTGTCTTTATAAGAGAATACACACAGATATACCAAAGGACAAACTACATGAGGTAGAGGCAAAGTCTATAGTCAAGTAATTAGAAGTCTAGAAACACTTGGAATTAGGGTTGGTCTTTCCAGGGTGGGAAAGACCAAAGAATTACTCCTGGGAACCTTCAGAAGACTGAGGTCCCTTTCTGTGTTTTGATATTTGTCTTTAGAACTAAGTTAGACACTATATTCTTGTTTCTTTGTAATGACTTGTTAGGACTTCCTCTGAAGACCTCTTTACTTCTCTGTCCTTGCACAAAGGGCTAGGAGTTAGAAGAGCTAAGTTCTGTAGTGAGGTGATACTATCTGAGGTCTAAGGCATTGGGCATCATGGGAACAGAAAACACAAACCCACAACATGAAGTTGTTTCTGATATTAAAAAATATTTTGAAATGCATATATACATGTATATATATAGTATATATCTAAATATATATACATACATAGATACATACATACATATACATACTTTATTTTATGTGTATGGCTATTTTGCTTGCAAGTATGTATGTGTGCAGTGTGTGTGTGTGTGTGTGTGTGTGTTGCCCACAGAAGTCAGAATACAGCATTGGATCTCCAAGACCTGGAGTTACAAGTGACTGTGAGCTATAATGTTGACTCTGGGTTGGAACTCAGATTCTCTTCAAGTGCACCAAGTGCATTTAATAACTGAGTTAATGTTTGTACCCCCTGTTTTTGGTTTTAACTTGTGATAATTGATACCATGTATGCTTTGACTCAAAGTATACATAGTTGTACCTACGTGTTTATGTTCCAAGATGCCCATTAATAACAGAAGCAATGAATCCTCTATTCTCTTATATAGGATGGCATAGGATTTGCATACATCCTACATAAATATTTCCTTACACTTTAAATCATCTCTAGATTACTCGAAATACCTAATGTTGGGAAATTGTGCTACTTAATGTTGAAGCTACCATGTCCAGATAACTCCTCTGAGTGAGGGGCAATGTAGAGGACTACATTTATCCAGCAGGGCCTCCCCTTTTCTAACCTTATCTGGAGAGCCTGACCTCCTCACCCTCTACCCCTGGAAGGTCATGTTGTTCTTGGCAAACCTACAAGTTCAACTTCCTCTTTCCTTTTTTACTTTTTGAAAATATGCCTTTTGTTTTATTACTTTTTATTATATATTTTTATTTTCTATATTCTTTGTTTACATTCCAAATGATTTCCCCTTTCCCAGTTCCCCCCTCCCCATATATCCCATAATAAGAACCCACTTAACAAGTAAGTGGGATTCTTGGAATGATTCTGCTTACAAATGAGGCACTCATAACACTTTAAAACTCTAGCCAATGATTTGCATTCAACCTGAAAACTCCTTCCCACTCCCAAGGTTCATATATAGCTCTTGGTCATCCCAAATAAAGTATATGTGCACCAGCTATTTCACTGAAGATTACCTAAGAGTGTTGTATCATTGACTATCCTCTAAAAGAGCTATAACACTAAAATCCTCAGAGAAGGCCTTCCTAGGAGTAACAGCACCCCACCCCAAGGCTCTCCCTCCCAGATGGACCAGGTTCCTGCAGACTCTACTTGTTCCAGACCCCACTTCATCCTTCCATCCAGTCGTGTAGCGGTGACTGGATGAAGGCAAGGACAAGGAAGCACAGCTAGTCCCCACAGACACGCCACAGCTAGAGCCCAACGAAAGCACATACCTAGACCACAACTCAATACAAAACACAGTCTGGTATGATTTGGATATGAAGTGGTTCCTCAAAAGATACATGAATTAAAAGTTTGGTTCATGAAAGGAGTGTTTTGAGAAGTGATCAGTCATGGTGGCTCTTGTTTATCAATGAATCAACCCATTGATGTATTATTAATTTGATGACATTATTGTGAGCTGGTTAAGACTTAGGAGTTGGATGGGGTTTAGAAGCAGATTGCTGTGAGCATGCCTTTGAAAAAGTCTCTTGTCCTCTGCCCTATCCTGCCTACCTTCCTGTTTGTTGACTACCATGAATGACCACCATTTCCCTCTTGTTCCCAATACTCTGCCTTACCCAGAGGCATGTAGATAGGTAGCCATGTACTGAGATCTCAGAGGCTCTGAGTCTAAACAAACCTTTCCTTATTTTCCTGACTTGCCTGGGCATGTGTCAGAGTGAGGGAGATTCCTGATTACTGCACTGTGTAGTGTCAAAGTTAGGTAAGGGACCCTGTGTCACTTAGGAATAACAGCAAGTAAAACTTTGCTCATATTCAGTGAGCCATTTGAAACTGTCTTCCACCGAATGTTGTTCTCATTTGTGACTGTGAAGCCTGCAGATCTGGAGGAACAATCACGTTGTCCCAGGTAAACAGTTCTTACTTGGGTGCTGCTTCTAGCCCCAGTACTGAATCTTCACCTCTGCTGTTCCATGTCACTGTTCTTCCTGTTCTGTTACTTTTGGATCCTGGAGAATGTGATAAGATGTATTTATCCCAAGGATAAGTGACTGATCTTATACCTCCTGTGGTCTTTAAGTGGATCCTTTGGCTGCATCCAGATCATGTAAAGTCCCAGGTTGCTAAGAGTGGTAGGGACTAAGATTTAGTCAAGACAGAAAAAAGAAAAAAAAATAGGAAATAATGCTTTTCATTTATCTAACATATTGCAAGAATTATAATTTAAATAATAGTACAATTATTATTAAGCATATGTTTCTACTGATGCATAAATGAAGACTTTCACAATCAACCATGTTATGACTATGTTTATCACTTCTCCCATTTATGGTCCAATATAAAAATTATTATCATTATGACAATGAATTTTATATTATGATTAAAATTAGGTATGGGTGATGATACCCTTTTCAGTGCCTGCAAATGGATTTTGTTCTTGCTTAATTCGGTCAGAATTTAATATTTAATAAGTTGTTGAAAGACCCACTTAAAAAGCAGTAACACTTAAGCAAATAAACAAATGAAAACAGTAATATCCACTATTGATCTACTTGTTTATATGGATTAAGATTTGACCCAGATGCAGAGATCTGTTCATCTCTGCCCTAGGTCTGGAGGTTTGACAGAGGTAATGAACTTAGGGTCAAGGCCAGTGGATACCTCACCGTCTGTGAGACTAGACACACTACTGTCTATCTTCTGATTCCCTAGATGCCAATATCTGGTGGATATCTGCACATCTTGGGTTCTTTTTTTACACTGTGGTATTTCGATGATGGGATGCATGTGAGAACAAAGAAGATATTAAGCAGAGGCTGTGCTCTGAATGATTGCAGAGGAACACAGACAATGTCCAGGAGTCCTTCCTAATCCGGAGAGCTTCTGTTCTTGTTGCTTGATGCATCAAAGGTAGTAATGAAACTTCCACTATTGCAACCAATGTCCTATTGCCGTGAAGAGACACCATTACCACAACAACTCTTACAAAGGAAAGAATAGAGTTTTAGTCCCTTGTCATCATTGTGGGAAACTTGGCAGCATGCAGCCAAACAAGGAAAAGGAGCTGAGAGACAGAGGTAAAGAGAGGGAAGGGGAGGGGAGGGGAGGTAAGGAGAGAGAGAGAGAGAGAGAGAGAGAGAGAGAGAGAGAGAGAGAGAGAGAGAGACCTTGGACTTGGTCTTCTGAAATCCCCAAGCTAGGTAACACACTTTCTCCAACAAGGCCTCACCTACTCCAATAAGGCCACACCCCCAATCAAGGCCACATTTCTTTCAAGGCCACACTTCTTTCAAGGCCACACCTCTTTCAAGGCCACACCTCCTAATTTCACCCAGGTAGCACACTGCCTCTCTTTAATAGCCAGTTATTCAAATATGAGCCTATTGGGGGCCATTTCTATTCAAAGCATCATGTCTCCACCCTGTGTTTCTCCCATGTATTCATTCCTGTGAAAGCTTAAGCTATACATTAAGCATGGTAAGACAAATAGTTAATAATTAACAATGAAACAGTATACTTAGTGTTATTTAAAATTTATGAATTGTTTTCCTATAGATTTTTCTATTTAGTATTTACACAGTTTAGTTGCCTAGGGTTCGTTGAGACCCCAAAGACAAAGCTGTAGACAAGATCTTCTGTCCTCCTTAGATAGAGAATCCCAGGCAGTGTTGCCAGAGAAACACAGATGGGCCTGTCTGTGAGCAGATTAAAGTTCCCCCTTTGCTAAGAAAAGGTGTGGACAAGCAAAGTGACCTGGTGTGGTCACTGTGGAAACGTGCCCTGAGTTGCAAGCATAGAAGAACTCACACACACTTCATCTGCACAAATGCTGAAGCTGATTTGACTGAATGTGCAATGCACATTTCTTGTAGGATGTTTGTAGTGCATCCATGAGGCAAGTATTAAGAAACTCTCTTCTTTCTCTTTCACACTTAGTCAAGCAAAATTGCATGTGAATAGGCTATAGGAGGATACCTGAGATAGCAAGTGTATTGCGTTTCAAGACTTGTGCTGTCAACAGAGGGGCTCTGAGGAGCCACCAGGAGTCCTATTCCTTTTGAATTCCTGTTCACAAAAAGATGTAAATGTGGAAGGTGGATTTCTGGTCAATGATTACTTTTTAAATTTTAATCTGCCATTTTAATAGATTCGATACATGTATATTTGATGATAATGTATATTTATTATTTTTGAAAGGGGAGAGACTTCAAATTTAAAATCCTATTTTGTCTGGGGATGCCATTAAGCAGAAGACTTTTTATATAAGTCTGATTAAAATGTTTGTTGCCTGAAGGAAATTAGTTTTTAATTTCATAAGATTATCCTAGATTGTTTCATCTAAAAGGATGTTATAAATCACTTATGTGATCTTCTTTATTTTGCATCTGAAGCATAAAGGAGATAAATTATTTGTCCAAGGTCGAAAGAATTAGGGTAGACTTCAGTGCCTAAGCCACGGATTAATCATAACTTACTTTTAACTAAATACTTCTAGGGAGATGCAAATACAATACAACCACAGCACTGCTATCAATGTAGTCCTGTTATTTGATAGATCTACTACTGAACCATACAGGGAGCTAGTCCAATAAAATTCCCTGCCCTCAGTCAAAAGGATTATTTAGTTTACTTTCAATGTGGTGATAATAGCAGGTTACTCTGAAAATGAGAATGGATTGCTGATAGCATTGTAAGTTTCCCAAGCATTTGATACAGGCACGTACTTAAAATTCATGATATCACAGGAAGCTGTTGCCCCCAGCCTACATTTGCTGAAAAGATGAAAGCATATATATATATATATATATATATATATATATATATATATATATATATATATTTCTGAATATATATAGAAATGTATATATATTTCTGAATATATATTTCTGAATATATATTTCTGGGTATATATATTTCTGAGTATATATATTTCTGAATATTAGTGGCAGTGGCAGCTTCATTTCTATAATTATAATATTTTACAAATAAAAAAAACTACTTCCCAAACAGTAAAGGAATAAAGTAAGTTAATCTTCTGAAAATATACAGCACATGAGAAATCAATTACATACATCAGAATAATCAGAGTAACCATTAGACATTTCTGACAACTTCAACAAACACTATTCTTGCAAAAATTACTTTTTTGTACTTTTAGAATTCATAATAGATATTATTCATAGAAAAACCCATTTCCTTAATTTCTCTGTTGTGTAACAACTAATATTTTACACAAAAAATATGAAATGAGATTACCTTTCAATCTTAACATTGTGATTTAGTAAATTTCAACTTTAATTTTTAAGAATTTGAATAGGATATTCGGAAATACTGTCAATCATCTATAACTATTACTACATTAGCGTGTGTTGCAATGTCATTAACAATATATACAGTTCATGGTTACAATGTAGTAATGACCACTGTATGCAGTCCTGATAGTATGCGAAAAACAAACTGGAAATGTTGTCACTTGAGATAATGTATAATTGTGCAAAAGTTTTCCATATCTGTTATATGCTAAAATTATGTATCATTGGGCTGGAGGGATGGCTCAGTGGTTAAGACTGCTTTTCCAGAGGTCCTGAGTTCAATTCCCAGCAACCATATGGTGGCTCACAACCATCTGTAGTGGGACCTGTGCCCTCTTCTGCTGTGCTGAAGGCAGCTACAGTGCATATATATATATATATACATATATATGTATATATATATATATAATACATAATTCTAAAACAAATACAGTTTAAAAAATTATTAAAATAGGTACCGTCACATGTTGGGCCTAACTTGGCCAAAATTCTATGGTCTAATGGAAAGACCTGAGCCTGGCTCCAGTCTGTGAACCTGCGTTGCTCACTTCTATACTAGAGTGACTCAGCAAGACCTGCTTAAGCCGCCTTTGCCTAGCTACCTCTGATGTAGAATAACTTCATTGGCTCTGTCAGTTAACCCCGGCCACCCTTCTTGACCTCCTATGTCATCTCACCCCACCAAAACTCCCCACCTCCTCCCTCAACCCTATATAAGCAAGAGAGGCTGATTTAATATGAGGAGTTCATGCTTTGACTAGACTCCTGCCCAGTCTTTTGGACTGTCCACACTCACAATCCTGAGAGACCCGGCGAAACGCTGCTGGACTGGGCTCTTCTCTCCCCTCCCCTCCTCTCCCCTCCTCTCCCCTCCCCTCCCCTCTCCTCCCCTCCCCTCGCCTCCCCTCCCCTCTCCTTCCCTCTTTTCCTCTCCTCTCCTCTCCTTCACCTGTGCTGACACTCACATACTTATACTTTGAAGATTCACGCACCAGTGTGCTAGTGTTTGGAAGATACTTTAGGTCATTAAGGGAAATGGAGATCTTGGGAGTAAAGTCTAACTTAATGGGGCTGACTTTTTCATGTAAAGGAGAATGATGTGATACAAACATTTCTCTGTTTCTGTTTCCATCCCTCTAGGACACACAAAAGAAAGGGGTGTGAAGACCTTGTTACAGGTAGCCCAAACTGACCCAACTGAACTCTGATCTTGGCTTGCCGTGTAAAACTCTGAGAAAATAAATTTCTGTTGTTTCAATCACCAGCCAATGGCATTTTATTATGGCAGATCTAGTAGACTAATACAGGTTTCTTTTTGGTTGTCAGAACAATGACAACGACAGTAATCATGAAAGAAATGTCTATCTCTGCATGTCTGTGTCTATCAATATATATCATCGATATACATATGCTTTGGGCTTTTTCGTTTAACCTTACAGGCAAATATTACCATATATATATATATATATCATGGTTACCAATTTTATGTTTTCATATATGTTTTCTTGCCTGTGCATCTACATGTGTTTCTTGTGCTTTTTCTTCAGCTCTTTTTTTCCCTTTGTTTTTCTTATCTTGGTTTGCTTGTCTTGCACAACTATGATTATTATTTTACATGTCTGTTTTCTAATGAGAAGTGAAAAAGGAAAGTATGGATTTGGGTGTGTGGGGAGGTGAGGAAGATCTGGGAGGAGCTGCGGAAGAGGAAAACATAAACAGAATAAATTGCATGAACAAATACAGTTCAATTAGAAAACATATGAATTGCATTAAAATGATATGGAACTGAGGCCAGCACCATGTCTCAGTAAATAACTGTGCTTGCTGCCAAGTCTAAGACTCTAAGCTTGTTCCTCAGAACCTATGTACTGGAAAGAATCACCTCTTGCAGGTTGTCCTCTGACCTCTGTCATGTGCCTTCACATGTACACAGACAGAGACACAGACACAGAAACACACACACACACACACACACACACACACAGAGATACACACATGCACATACACACATACCATATACACACACATGTATACACACCACACACACACACACACACACACCACATTTATTTTTAAATTATGTAGGAAAACTAGATAACTATGAACTGGAGCCATCACACAGACATGGAGTTACAGTGGTTCATGAATGTAGTAAAGATTTTCATAGAGAAGCAAAGGTTAGAAGAGAAGTGAAGATGACATCAGGAAAATGCTGCTTCTCAAAGCCTTGATCCTTGTCCTTTCACAGAAGTGATGATTACAGGACATAGAAACCAACCAGGCAGTGTGGGGTCAAGGACATAGCTTGTCCTTGGGTCAAACCTGGGCATAGCCCAGGACCAGAAACATGAGGCAGGAGCTGTGCTTCTCCATCTGGTGCGTGTGACTTTTCTTCTCACAGTGTAAATGAGAACCACTGTCTAGATGCTTTGTATGAGGCATGACTGTGAGGACACCTTATTGGTCAACCACTTGGAATGATCAGCACATGACCTGACTGGTTCACCCCCTGCCTCAACCCAGAAATGCTTCTTAGAACGAGCTAGATATTCTTTGTGATACCTCATCTCTAGGATGGCATACAGGAACCAGGTAGATATTCTTTAGGATACCCCATCTCTAGGATGGCATACAGGAACCAGGTAGATATTCTTTAGGATACCCCATCTCTAGGATGGCATACAGGAACCAGATTGGTATTCTTTAGGATACCTCATCTCTAGGATGGCATACAGGAATCAGGTAGATATTCTTTAGGATACTCCATCTCTAGAATGATACACAGGACTTCTTCCTGCTCCCTTCCTCTTGAGCTTTCCCCTATAAACTTATCATAAACTTTTAAGCTTTTTACGATGTTTAAAAGTATGGCAAAGTACACATAATATAATAAATGTAATAGACATATTGTCAGTGTACAGGAAGTTCCCACTCACCTGCTCTCCGAGACCTAGAAATCTCTATTTCATCACTTGCTGCAGTTACCAGATGCGTCAGGAGATAAAAGAAGCCACCAGCCAGCCACCCCCGCTCTCTTGTTCTGTTATCTCTGCTCCCTCCCCTGTTCTCAATATGCACCCCTTCTCTCTCCCAGTTTATTCCCCCTCCTCCTGTTCTAGAGTGCACTCCTTCCCTCTGTTTCTCCCCTCTTACCATTGTAACTCTCCAGTCTGTCTGTCTGTCTACATGTCCATTGGTCTACCCCTCTCCCCTCTGCAGATCCTGACTCCTCTCTCGCTCCCCCCAATAAACCTCTTTTATGCCAGATTTGTTACGTGCATAACTTCTCAAGGAGTGGCCTGGCAAGGTCTGGGCCGGCCAAGGATACCTGCCCTTCGTTGCATTATATTTCATAACATATGTATTTATTATAATTTATAACAAATTCAATACAAGATAAGTACAATACAGTTTGCATTCTAAACATCTTAAAACTTTACCCTCTCTTCATCTCACAACATTCCCTCTGAGTAGCTATAAGCAGCTGCAAGCGTGTGCAGTAAGGGATCTTACTTCATTAGTATCAAGTCTTCCCCCAAGCCAGCAGAACTCAGCCGTTACAGAAATGACCTAGACCCAGGACTGTTATCTCAAAGGAAAAGGAAATGTGTACCTTGAATAGGTTTTTCATTTTACTGCCTGGATGGTCAGATTCTTTTTCAATGTACTTCAGCCTCTGTCTGACAGAATTGGCACAATTTAGATGCCTGGGGTAGTTAAGAAAAAAGAGGGAGAAGCAGGGACACCTGTTGGTGCTGCTGGTGCTGGAGCTGCTGGTGCTGTTGCTGGTGGTGGTGGTGGTGGTGATGATGCAGCTGTGTGCAATGATGAAGGCTTCACCTCCTACAGAGAGCGAGGGAGAAGCAGGTAGTGCTACTGCATCCTTGGTCTTTGGAGACACTTCCCAAAGGAACTGTCTCTGTCTTGTTTAACATGGAGCACCCAAGGGACTGCTATAGTTTGATGTCATCAGCTGCAAACAAAGGGAGATAGACAAGAGATTTCCTGTACACGATGTGAATAAAATCTATAGGCTTCTAAAAGTAAAACCCCAAATGCCACCCTTCAGGAAGATTTCTGTTTGGAAATTTGCATATCCAAATCCAAGAGGGCACCTAAGAAAGGATGAGCTAGGACCTCAGACTCTTTATTAAGACTGCCAGTCTCTTTTTGCTAAAAATGGCTGTCTGTTCCTAAAGCTGTTGCATGTCTGTGGAATCTGTTCCCCTAACCTGCTTTGTCTGGCCTCAGTGGGAGAGGAGGGGTCTATCCCTTCAGAAACGGGGTGTGCCAGGGTTGGGGGTACCCAAAGTGGGACCCCAATCCTCTCAGAGGAGAAAGAGAGATATGGAGGGAGGGAATGTGTGAGGGGGCACTGTGAAAGGGGAAGCATTGGGGATGTAAAGTGAATTAATGAATGAATACATGAATACATGGAAGAAATGAATGTGCAAAACAAAGTAAAGTTAAATGTTTCTTAAAATGGTAAGGCCACAAGTATACAAGGAACATAAATAAGTTGGAAACAGTGACAACATCAAAGCAATGAAATATAAATGCTCAGCAAAAGGCAGATGGTTTTCAAGAAGTGCAGAACTCCAGCTGCCTAACAAAGTGTCAGACCAATTACCTCACAACTTACTTAGTAAGCTATAAGAAGAAGCAGAGAGAAACAAAGACCAAGAGACCAGGAGGAAAATAAAATCAGAATATTAATGCAACAGGATAGAACTGGTAGAAAAGAACCAAACAGAAATTTGGGGGCTAAAGAATATAATAATTGAACCAAAAATTAATAAGTAGCCTTGGTAGCAGACTTCATCAAGAAAACAAATTCAGGAAGTAGGACAGGTGCTTTGATGACATCTTGATATAGTAGGAAGATGCTGTGGAACAGAGTCAGGGAACTTAGAGGATACATGGTCTACCTACACACAATACTAGTCTTGGCAAAGTTAAGAAGAGGGGCAGAGAGTCTATGGAACCAGCAGACATGTCAAAATTGGAGAGAAAAGTGAACATTTAACTCATGAAGTCCCCAAAGTGAAAACCCAAATAAATATGCATCATGAAATAATAATACTATCATCTGCTGCTTAAAAATTAAAAATAAAGAGCTGGTCCAGTGGAAGGGCCATCAGCAGTGGAACCAAGGTTACAGGGTCCAGACAGGCCTTATGCCCTCTACCACTACCTTCGCTGGCCAGCCAGGCTGCAAGCTGTGGCAGATTTACAGTGCCTTTCACCCCACAGAAGCTACATCAGAACTCTGCCTCCCGCCAGTCAGTTATGAGACAGAACTCTGTCTCTCCGCCATCTTGGATCTCAGGCGCCAGAGAAATCAGACAGACTGAGGTACACAAATATAACCCAAGGCCAACATCGCAGGGGTCTAAGCCTGACAGGTGTTGGCCTGCACCCAGGCCCAGGGCTGTTGGGGGTGAGGGGTGGGGGGGGCATTGGTGTTCGAACCCTGCCAGGAGATTGTTTGCCTCACCTGGCGCTCACTGCCATTTTGACTACAGGAAGCCAGAGAGTTCTAGCAGGCAAAGTCAGGTAAGAGTCATAGCCCGAGGCTAACATAGCGGGGGTCTAAGAAGGACAGGCCTTGGACTGCCCCCAGGCCCTGGGCTGCTCCGTGGGCCAGCTGTGTGCCAACCTAGCCAGGAGGTTGTTAACCTAGCAGACTCTCCGGGCACTTTCAGGGAGCTCTCACTCCTCCATCCTGGCCAACTGACAGAATCAATTAACAGTCATAGCCCGAGGAGAACTTTGCTCGGGCCTTAGCCTGCTAGACTTTTGCCTAGACTCAGGGCCTCAGCAGCTAGGCTAGCCTTGTGTGCACCAACCCGGTTGGTCACTCCAGCAGAGTGACCAGCACTTGGAAAAGGTCCCACAGCATACACCATCAGCATTCCCTGAAGGAGCAAACGGGCACTGCCTGGTTCACACAAACAATCTGGGGCAAGGCACATTAGGGCTCCAAGGGCACCCAAGAGGAGGACAGCACATCAGCAATCTGTAACAGGGGAAACCCAGCCATCCAGTGTTGCAGAAATATCCCTACAGCTCCACAGGAGGCACAAACACCAGCCAGAGACAAGACCAACTAATGCCAGAAATAATAAGATGGCAAAGGGCAAACGCAGGAATGCTACTAACAGAAATCTAGGCAATATGGCAGTGTCTGAACCAAACTCTCCAACATCAGCAAGTCCTGGTTACACAAACACACCAGAAAAACAACATTTGGATTTAAAATCACTGTTCATGATGCTGCTAGGAGAACACAAAAAGGACATAGATGAATCTCTTAAAGAAATACAGGGGAACATGAATAAGCTAGAAATCCGTATAATGGAAACACAAAAATCACTTACAGAAATTCAGGAGAATAAGGATCAAGAGATAGAAGCCAATAAAGAAGAAACACACATACACACACACACACACACACACACACACACAAACCTTAAAGAAATGCAGGAGAAAGTGAGAAAAACAGCAGAAGTCATGAAAGAGGAAACACAAAAATCTCTTAAAGAATTACAGGAAAACACAAACAAGCCAGTGAAGGAGCTAAGCAAAACCATACAGGATCTAAAATCAGAAGTAGAAACATCTAAGAAATCACAAAGGAAGACAACTTTGGAGATAGAAAACCTTGAGAAGAAATCAGGGGACATAGATGAAAATATCAACAACAGAATAAAAGAGATGGAAGAAAGAATCTCAGATGCCGAAGATACCATAGAAACCATTGATTCAACAGTCAAAGAAAATGCAAAATGCAAAAAGCTTGTATCCCAGAACATCCAGGAAATCCAGGACACAATGAGAAGAACAAACCTAAGGATTATAGTTATAGATGAGAGTGAAGATTTATAGTTGAAAGGGCCAACAAATATCTTCAACAAAATTATGGAATAAAACTTTCCCAACTTAAAGAGAGAGATGCCCATGAATATACAAGAAGCCTACAGACTGGCCCTGAGCAGAAATACCTCTCATCACATAATAATCAAAACCCAAAATGTACTAAACAAAGAAAGAATATTAAAGGCAGCAAGAGAAAAACACCAAGTAACATATAAAGGAAGACCTATCAAATCACACCAGACTTCTCACCAGAGACCATGAAAGCTAGAAGATCCTGGGCAGATCTCATGCAGACTCTAAGAGAACACAAATGTCAGCCAAGACTACTATACCCAGCAAAACTCTCAATCACAATAGATGGAGAAACCAAGATATTCCACGACAAAACCAAATTTATACAATATCTTTCTACAAACCCAGCCCTACAAAGAAAAATAGGAGGAAAACACCAATACAAGGAGGGAAACGACACCCTGGAAAAAGCAAGATACTTACCTTCTTTCATCAAACCCAAAAGAAAATAACCACTCAAATATAAAAATAACAACAAAAATGACAGGAAGTAATAATCACTCTTCCTTAATATCTCTTAACATCAATGGACTCAACTCCCTAATAAAAAGACATAGCCTAACAGACTGGATAAGGAAACAGGACCCTACATTTTTCTGCATACAGGAAACACACCTCAATGTCAAAGACAAAAACTACCTTAGAGTAAAAGGCTGGAAGACAATTTTACAAGCCAATGGTCTCAGGAAACGCGTCATAGTAGCCATTCTAATACAGATAAAATTGACTTTCAACCTAAAGTCATCAAAAGAAACACAGAAGGACACTTATTGCTGGTCAAAGGAAAAAATCCACCAAGAAGAATTTTCAATTCTGAACATCTATGCACCAAAAGCAAGGGCACCCTCATTCGTAAAAGAAACTTTACTAAAGCTCAAAGCACACATTGCACCTAACACAATAATTGTGGGTGACTTCAACACTCCATTCTCATCAACTGACCGATCAGGAAAACAGAAACTAAACAGGGACACAATAAAACTAATTGAAGCTTTGGACCAATTGGACTTGACTGTTATTTATAGAACATTTCACCCTAAAACAAAAGAATATAACTTTTTCTCAGCACCTCATGGTACCTTCTCCAAAATCGACCATATAATTGGTCACAAGACAGACCTCAACAAATATAAAAAGATCAAACTAATCCCATGACTCCTATCAGATTACTATGGAATAAGAGTGGTCTTCAATAACAACAAAAACAACAGAAAGCCTACATACATATGGAGGCTGAACAATACTCTACTCAATGACACCTTGGCCAAAGAAGAAATAAAGAAAGAAATCAGAGACTGTTTAGAATTTAATGAAAATGAAGGCACAACATACCCAAATCTTTGGGACACAATGAAAGCAGTGCTAAGAGGAAAACTCATAGCCCTGAGTGCCTCTAAAAAGAAAATGGAGAATGCATATACTACCAGCTTAATGACACACCTGAAAGCCCTGGAACAAAAAGAAGCTATTTCACCCAGGAGGAGTAGAAGACAGGAAATCATCAAACTCAGGGCTGAAATCAGTCAAGTGGAAACAAAGAGAACCATACAAAAAAATCAATGAATCCAGAAGCTGGTTCTTTGAGAAAATCAACATGATAGATAAATCCTTAGCCAGACCGACCAAAGGGCACAGAGAAAGTATCCAAATTAACAAAATTAGAAATGAAAAGGGTAATATAACAACAGAAACTGAGGAAATTCAAAAACTCATCAGATCCTACTACAAAAGCCTATATTCAACACAACTGGAGAATCTGGAGGAAATGGACAATTTCCTAGACAGATACCAAATACCAAAATTAAATAAGGACCATCTAAATAGTCCCATAGCCCCTAAAGAAATAAAAGGGTCATAGAAAGCCTTCCAACCAAAAAAAGCACAGGACCAGATGGCTTCAGTACAGAATTCTATCAGACCTTCAAAGAAGACCTAACACCAATACTCTTCAAGCTATTCCACAAAATAGAAACAGAAGAACACTACCCAATTCCTTCTATGAAGACACAATTACGCTGGTACCAAAACCACACAAAGATTCAACAAAGAAAGAGAACTTCAGACCTATTTCCCTTATGAACATCGATGCAAAAATACTCAATAAAATTCTTGCCACCGAATCCAAGAACACTTGATCATCTACCATGATAAAGTAGGCTTTATTTTAGGGATACAGGGTTGGTTCAATATACGGAAATCCATCAATGTAATCCACTACATAAACAAACTCAAAGAAAAAACCACATGGTCATTTCATTGGATGCTGAAAAAGCATTTGACAAAATTCAGCATCCTTTCATGCTAAAAGTCTTGGAAAGAACAGGAATTCAAGGCCCATACCTAAACATAGTAAAAGCAATATATAGCAAACCGGTAGCCAGCATCAAACTAAATGGAGAGAAACTTGAAGCAATCCCACTAAAATCAGGGACTAGACAGGGCTGCCCACTTTCTCCTTATCTTTTCAATATTGTACTTGAGGTACTAGCCCGGGCAATTAGACAATATAAGGAGGTCAAGGGGATACAAATTGGAAAGGAAGAAGTCAAACTATCATTATTTGCAGATGATATGATAGTCTACCTTAGTGACCCAAAAAACTCCACTAGAGAACTCCTACAGCTGATAAACAACTTCAGCAAAGTGGTTGGTTATAAAATCAACTCAAGCAAATCAGTAGCCTTCCTATCCTCAAAGGATAAGCAGACTGAGAAAGAAATTAGGGAAATGACACCCTTCACAATAGCCATAAACAGTATAAAGTACCTTGGGCTGACTCTTACCAAACATGTGAAAGATCTGTATGACAAGAACTTCAAGACTCTAAAGAAGGAAATAGAAGACTTCAAAAAATGGAAAAGCCTCCCATGCTCATGGATCGGCAGGATTAATATAGTTAAAATGGCCATTTTTCCAAAAGCAATATACAGATTCAATGCAATACCCATCAAAATCCCAAATCAATTCTTCATAGAGTTAGAAAGAGCAATTCTCAAATTCATCTGGAATAACAAAAAACCCAGGATAGCTAAAACTATTCTCAACAACAAAAGAAATTTTGGGGAAATCAGTATCCCTGACCTCAAGCAATACTACTGAGCAATAGTGTTACAAACTGTGTGGTATTGGTACAGTGACAGGCAGGGGGATCAATGGAACAGGATTGAAGATCCAGAAATGAACCCACACACCTATGGCCACTTGATCCTCGACAAAGGGGCTGAAAACATCCAATGGGAACAAGATAGCCTTTTCAACAAATGGTGCTGGTTCAACTGGAGGTCAGCATGCAGAAGAATGCGAATTGATCCATCCTTGTCTCCTTGTACTAAGCTCAACTCCAAATGGATCAAGGACCTCCACATAAAGCCAGACACTCTGAAGATAATAGAAAAGAAACTGGGGAAGACCCTTGAGGACGTCGGTACAGGGGGAAAGTTCCTCAACAGAACACGAATAACATATGCTCTAAGATCAAGAATTGACAAATGGGACCTCATAAAATTACAAATTTTCTGTAAAGCAAAAGACACCATCAAAAGGACAAATCGGCAACCAACAAATTGGGAAAAGATCTTCACCAACCCTACATCAGATAGAGGGCTAATATTCAATATATACAAAGAACTCAAGAAGTTAGACCCTAGAAAACCAAATAACCCTATTAAAAATGAGGTACAGATTTAAACAAAGAATTCTCAGCTGAAGAACTTCGGATGGAGGATAAACATCTTTAAAAAATGCTCAACTTCATTAGTCATCAGGGAAATGCAAATCAAAACAACCCTGAGATTTCACCTTACACCAGTCAGAATGGCTAACATTAAAAACTCAAGTGACAGCAGGTGTTGAGGAGGATGTGGAGAAAGAGGAACACTCCTCCACTTCTGGTGGGGTTGCAAATTGGTACAACCACTCTGGAAATCAGTCTGGTGGTTCCTCAGAAAACTGGGCATGTCCCTTCTGAAAAATCCTGCTATACTACTCCTGGGCATATACCCAGAGGATTCCCCAGCATGTAATAAGGATATATGCTCCACTATGTTCATAGCAGCTCTATTTATAATAGTCAGAAGCTGGAAAAAACCCAGGTTTCCCTCAACAGAAGAATGGATGCAAAAAAATGTGGTATATATACACAATGGAGTACTATTCAGCCATTAGAAACAATGAATTTATGAAATTCTTAGGCAAATGGATGGAGCTGGAAAACATCATACTAAGTGAGGTAACCCAGTCTCAAAAGATTAATCATGGCATGCATTTACTAATAAGTGGATATTAGCCTGGAAAACTGGAATACCCAAAACATAATCCACACATCAAATGAGGTACAAGAAGAACGGAGGAGTGGCCCCTGGTTCTGGAAAGACTCAGTGTAGCAGTATAAGGCAAAACCAGAACACAGAAGAGGGAAGGAGTGGGTGGGGGAACAGGGGGAGGGAAGGGGGCTTATGGGACTTTTGGGGAGTGGGGGGCCAGAAAAGGGGAAATTATTTGAAATGTAAATAAAAATATATCGAATTAAAAAAAAACATTTGCAAGAAAAAAATTAAAAACAAGGGAAAATGAGAAAGTTATGGGAGAAATACACCAACCCCCATGGATTAGGGAAACAAATTCCAATGCCAGCTTCTAACTGGGAGGTTTTTTTTTTTTTTTTTTTTTTTTTTTTTTTTTTTTTTTTTATAAGAACCTGGATTGGACAGAGAGATGGCCACTCATGGAAAGGCTCTAGATGTCGTGCTTGACAAACTGAGGTTATTCTGAAAATGTTATTACAGAGGCAAAGAACTGACTCCTGGATGTTGTCTTCTGACCTCTGCTCTCATTCCCCGGCACACACAAGCCTACATAAACAAATGAACAAATACATGCTGAAAAAGGCAAGAAATCACAAAGGCATATTCAAAGCAATAAAGATGCAAAACAAAAGTCAACGATACATTCCTGGTAAAATTATCTTTCCCGAGTGATAGAAAAGAACGAGAATTTCCACCGTAAAACATAAACTTGATAAGCTTATGTACAATAAGTCTTCAACGAAATACCAGGAAGTGGAATTCATCATCAAGCTCAAAAGACCATACCCCACAATCCAGTGGGATTTATCTGCTGAGATAAAAAGATAGTTTCTATTATATGGAAATCAGTTCATGTGACATACCACATGATAGAAGTAAACTCAATTAGTGTATTTGAATAGAAGTAGGTTTTAGAACTCAGTATTCTTTTTTAAATAAAAATATATCACAAAATGGATCCACAAGGATTGATCTCAACACAATAGAGCCTGTCCATAAACACCTGCAGCTAATCCATACTTAATGGTGAGAACTTGTAAGTTTCCCTGTAAAATCATGAATAAAACAGAGATGCTTTCCCTAGCTTGTATTGAGTAGGGAAGGTTCTAACTAGCGCACTTGTTTGAGGGAAATAAAAGGCATGGGAAATAAAATGCAAAGCTAATTCTGGTTTTAGATCACTTAAATCTATATGTAGTATAAAGACTCCATCAAAACAATGCTAAAAGTCACCTATGAAATAAGTATAGTTTTTCTGTATAAGAAAACCTGACCTTCAGGTGAGGAGGTGGTACATGCCTTCAATCTCAGCACTCCAGAGGCAAAGGCAGGTAGATCTCTGAATTCAAGGCCAGCCCAGGCTATCTACATAGTGAGTTACAAGCCAGCCGTGTCTGCACAGGGAGACTCTTCTCAAAACTACAGCAGCAAGAAGGAAATGTACAAGTCATTCGCATATAGTGTACAAAATGAAACTTTATAAACAATTCTTTCAAATTTAAATGAATAAAACTAGATTACTTTATGGGGAGATGGGCATGTTCTAATTTTAAGAGCCTTTTAATATCTACAGGTGATAAGCTTACACAAACTGAATTGAATCTTCCTAATGTTTCTAACGCCTCCTCTAGTTTACTTGGATTATGTGATGCTGTGGAAAAATACACTGATTAACATGATGATGTTCCACGTGCACTTAGCTGTGTGACCCAGACTGAAACAGACGCTTTATTACATGACCCAGTTTTCAAAAAGTTCTTCTTATTATTTTGTGTGTGTGTGTGTGTGTGTGTGTGTGTGTGTTAGTTTGTGGCTAGGTGGGTTTTTTGCTGCATGTGCCTGTATACCAGGTGTCTGCCTTATGCCTGAAGAGGCCAGAAGAGTGCATCTGATCTTCTGGAGACCAGAGCGCTAGTTGCAAACTACCATGTGAGTGCTGGAAGTTCTCTGAAAGGCTCCTGGACCTGGGCTCTCTGGAAGAGCAAACAGTGCTGTTAACTGCTGAGCTATCTTTCCCACCCCTGGGCCAAGTTGCAATACATGGAAACAATCTTAGCTGCATCTCACATATCAGCAGAGGACAGGAGCACCATCTGATAGCATTATTTTATAAGATGGTAGGTACCAAAACATGCTATGAACATCTCTATTTCAAGGAACCTTTAAGTTATTTTAAAGAAAAAATTATCATCATCATCATCATCATCATCACCACCACCACCACCACCATCATCACATCACATCACTGCATTATCACCATCATGGAATTACACAGCTAATGTTCTGATGTTTGCTGGCATCTATATTCTGTCCGGACACAATACATTGAAAAAGGACATGATGATTGTCAGAACTTTGTAGCAACCTGAAAATTCATCCTTTATAGTCAAATCTTTGGTCTTGATGTAAAATGAAAGTGAGATGAGATCACCATTGATAATTAAAGATTTTGTGCCGAAAGAATATTAGTTATTTGAATTTGACTTGGGTAACATAAAACAGAAACCTCACCAGTAAACTAAGTGCTGTTGAATTTGTTTTGTTTTTATGAGTGTGATTAAGCATGAGAAGCAACATGATGAAAACAAACTGTTGCACTGGCCTGTTGGTGGTGTGCTTCTGCTCAGAATCTTAGAGCAAATATGACCTCTAAAAGAAAACAGGATAGTCAACATAGGTTTTTGTTATCATTATAGATACTAAATGCAAAGTTAGTGCAACTGTGAAGACTATAAGTGAATTTTTCTTATAAAATCGATTTCAGATTTCATTCGGTTTTGTGCTTTTAGTATAGACGGGTAAACTCACTATAATTGAATGAGTAAGAAGTGACACTTATTAATCTTTGCAACGAATGAACAGTAAGTAGGAAGCGGTTGGTTTACAGTATCCTCTGTGAACAGCTCTGAGACAACATGCCTTCTTTGGTAAATACACTTTCAACATCAGTATGAGGAGTTGTAAGTACAAACTTATTAGTAGACATACAATGGTTTCCTGACACTATTATCCCAGATTAATGTGGCAGGAATGTCTGATTCCAGAGGTTTAGCTTAAATATCTAATTAGGAAACACGGTCTTGAGAGTCAATGTTCCTTTCCAAGAAACTTTGCAGGTATCAAAGCCCAGCACTTTGGAAACCCTTGGTGAAGAGCTCCATCATCACCAAGAAAGTTGTTACAAAATCCTAATTAGTGGATGAGGATCGAGAAGCACACAGCTTGGCCAGGATAAAGTTCATCAGAAAATGCAATGGCATGAAAGACAGGAGTAGTGTTTTTTTCTTGCTTTGGATTTACCTCCTGTGGTGTCATTTTGCTCATTTGTTCCAAATTCTTCATCTACTACAGATTAAGTAAAACCAATACTAGAACTCAAGAGAAGAAACCATGTGCTTCAAGACCACAGGTATTTAGTCAGTGGACTCCAGTGTTCCAGACTGTAATGAGTGATATCTGTACTATCCTTCATGCTCTGACAGATGAAATCACGGGTGGCTGGAGGCTCATCCAGGCTTACATCTACGTCTTCAACAGCTTTACATCCCTCAGAAAAAGAACTGTGATTACAATTGTGCTTCATTGCCTCCTTCTAAACCTCCTCACATACCTTCCCAACCTTGCTCTGTTTTCTTCGATTGTATTTTATACATATGTACACACACACACACACACACACACACACACAACTTCTAAATGCATAAATATAACCTGCTCATTCTGTATAATGTTACTTGCCTTTTCACAACTGTTTGTATCCTTCAGTTTTGACAGCAGCAAACCTTGGGAGAAGACAGACAGACTGAGCGGCCAGCAACAAGTAGCTTTCTCTGTGTTTGTAGGTCCTGTGTAAGCTCGGATTCAGAATCCCATAGATGACAAAGGTTACAGCTGACAGATCTCTGATACTGGGGCTTTTATCTCTAAAGTGTATGACTCTTGTGTTTGCCTAAGAAGTCTGCCAGTGGCTCGTGTTTAAGTTTCCAAGATTAGGCATTAAAAGAATGCATTGGAAGCAGCCTATTTGAGACCTTTCACAGTGAACCTTGGACCTTTAGTGTTGAAGGCTCACAGCATTCTGGAACTCTTCAGAGACCAAGGTCTACAGTCCTTTCCCATGACTCTTACCCATTCTAACTTTCTGCACACTGACCTCTGTGTTCTCTCTTGCTTTCTGACTTGCTACCATTGTTCTTCTTTCTGTTAGGTCACTCTCTTGGACTGCCAAAGCCACACTATATTGCTATGGTGATAGTCAAGGTTGACATAAGTCATGAAGGTGCTTCAGTGTCTCCTTTGTTGCTGCTGTCATGTGCAACTGTCAGCAGTAGGAGCTGCAGCTCTGCCTCCTTTGCAGCTGTCAACACAGCCTCTCTGCATCTCTTGCAGCTTGGTCTACTACCTGCTTATTCTGCCTTCCTGTCAGAAGGAGCTACCTGAGCTGATACCTCTGGAGCTCAGCCTGCTAGTCTCTCTGCCTTCAATTAGACTTAGTCTTAAATGTTTTATTTATCTATTTGAGACTGCCATACATACATACATACAATGAGTTTCATCATATCTAGACTGGTCCAACTTCATTCATATCTCCCATCTCCTCCCAACTTCATTTAGAGTTCTTTTTCTTTATAACCCAATGTGTTTGACTGATGGTGCCCATGTGTGAATGGCTGTAGGATCATTCATTCATTCATTCATTCATTGAGTTCTTCATGTTGCCACCTCACCCTGCCCTGCCAACAGAGAGTAAGAAAAGACCTCCACCCCAGGTGGCACTGAGGGCATTCTCAGCACACTAGCTGTTAGGGTTTTTCAGTGGAATAGTACCATGACAGGTGGGGCCAAGGGATGCCTCAGCGATCACACCACAGCAACAGACCTCATACAAGAGATTTATTGGGGTATGGGAGTGGGCAAAAGGCTAACTCTGAGTGGGGATAGCAGAGAGGGACAGGGGACAGAGACAGTGAGGTGGGTGAGTCGTGGCATGGGTTTATAAAAGGTTGTTACTTGTAGCAAGAGGGGAACTGTGTCACATTTGATGACTGGTGATGATGATGTGGCAGTTATTGGCCTGAGTCACTGAAAGCAGGCCAGGGGTAAACATGGTGTCTCATAGTAAACAAGTGGACAGCCTACTTTTCTAGCTAGAAAAGGGGTATGGCCACTAAACATACTATGCTTTCCATGCAAATGAAGTTTCCCACCAGTCTTTACATTGCAAGTTATGAGATCCCTCTGCTAGCCCACTGCAATGTGGAAACGGCTCCACAGTCACCTATAATTCATCAAAACTTGCCAAGAATTCAGTACAAAACGAACATCCTAGAAAACAGTCACGGCTGGGTACAACTTCCTCCGGTGTGTAAGGTAGCCAACACTGCTTTAAGGGCATCTCAGATGGTCATTTGATTGGACTCCTTTGTACAAGGCAGCCAAGAACCAGTGAAAGCCCAAGAGCCGTCTGTTGGGAGGTCAAAACACATCCCCTCCTCCCGCATTCTTATTTTATAAAATGTAAGCAACAGAAAGAATGCTTATGAAAAGAATTGTTATTAACATCAACATTATTAACAATCCTCAACCCTTGCCCAGTGGCCTCCTGAGAGAGAGGCCTTCTGATTTGTCTCATCTCTGCTGTCTTGTTGTATAGATGTATAATTAAAAGAAATTTCAGAAATGCGCATAAGGGGCAAACCAGTATTAGCTAATTTCTTAATCGGAGAAACATTAGTGTGGCAGGGACATCACAGTAGCACTTGTAACCTAGTAATATGTGGAACCACAGCAAAGTGAAGAGTTCTCATGTGGCACATGTCATGATGCATAAAACCAGCAAGCAAATACATTGAGATAGCATGGAAATAAATCCAACTGGATCAGCAAATCAAATAACAACATTGTTACTCATTGAAGCAAAATGAGAGGTACTTACAACTGGCTATAACATTTAAAAAGAGGGGATACTTTTCTTTAGAGTTCCAGTGCTGTTACATTAAGAGGATCACAGGACAGACAATGCAGGTGCAAATTGTTATTCACCATATTTGTGTCACAGAATAAGGAAAGAAACTTGCAAGAACTTGTAAGAACTTAGTTCATTATATTAATTAATTGTGATTAATAGTGATTAATTATCAGATGATATGATTTAAAATCATATTGGAGATTGGTAGGACATACCTCTGGAAGTTTTTGTGAGAATAGTTGCAGAAAGGATTAACTTTGGGGTGACACCTACCCTGCATGTGGCCAGTGCCACCTCAGGGGCTCCCAGCCTAGAAAGTGTAGCAAGAGAAAATGCAAGAAGCCCCAGTGTGGGGCATTGACTGTTGTGATGTTAATTGCTCCATTCCAGAGCTTCAGTCCCTTAATGGTGGATGCTACCTGTGAAAGTGTGGGCTAAAATTGATTCTTTTTGTTTTAAATTGTTGCTGTTAGATATTCTGGTCCTGGTATGAAAAGTCTGAGCAACAGAGAGTATCTGTCTCACAAGTTATTAGGATTAGAATGAATATACACAAATACATGCCACCCAAGATAATACCATGCAACCCTGAAGATGCAACTATAGTTTTCTGGAGCTGATGAAACAAAATAGCACTGTCCAGGTGCCTTATGCAGACATTTACAGCTACAGAGCTGGAGGAGTTCATTAGTGATGCCAGTAGGTCTGCTTTTTTCCTCCCAGCATCTAATTGGCTGGAAGACAGCCATCTTCAGGCTGTGTCCTCATCTGGATTTTCTTTTGTTGGTAATTTTTTGAGGCTTTTCCTTTCCTTAAAAGGACACTTGTCATGTTAGAAGAGTCTCACCCTAATGGTTTCTTGTTAACTCAATTATTGATTCAAAGACCTCATCTCCAAGCAGGGTTACATTCTGAAAAACTAAGGATTGTCAAAAGACATGTACCATAATCCCTGCTTCAGGGTATGTACTCTGTATTTGGCAGGCATATGAGCCAAGAAGTGTGGAAATGCTTTATAATGGAAAAAAAGAGTGGGTAGCTTCAGGTATGCACTATTTGAGGGTGCTGACCTGGCAATGTTAGGCGCGATCTAGCTTGAAGTGACTTGTCCTAAGTTATGAGCAAGAGTAAAAACAAAGCAATGAAGAGTTACTGTACACAATCTGAATGTTCTACTGTGATTGTCTCAGAGTGTGAGTAGGCTTTTTAAAACCAGAGAAGCTTTGAAAATACCAATGTTGATATACAATGATCTATTTAGTGTCTACTACTATCTCTAAATACCTTTTTACATTCAAATTCCAATCACCATTTTCATTATTGCCTTCTTTAAAAAGGGTGATCATTTCAGGGAAGAAAACAATCTAGAACTATCTGTGTCCTTATTCAATTTATGATGAAAGATTCTCAACACATTGCATAGTCATCTCATCACATGATCCTGGAGAGAGGAACAGTGTAGACATCATTTTCAGGTTCTAAACAGAATGCTGTAGACCAGCATCTTGACTACTGAGATACTGAAAATACTGAGATACTGAAAACCAAGACAACAAAACTCCAGAAGATGCTTTAAAAATGGTATGGCTAAGATTAAAAATTCAGGAGACAGCAGGTGTTGGAGAGGGTGTGGAGAAAGAGGAACACTCCTCCACTGCTGGTGGGGTTGCAAATTGGTACAACCACTCTGGAAAGCAGTCTGGCGGTTCCTCCGAAAACTGGGCACCTCACTTCCAGAAGATCCTACTATACCACTCCTGGGCATATACCCAGAAGACTCCCCACCATGTAATAAGGATACATGTTCTACTATGTTCATAGCAGCCCTATTTATAATTGCCAGATGCTGGAAAGAACCCAGGTATCCCTCAACAGAAGAGTGGATGCAAAAAATGTGGTATATCTACACAATGGAGTACTATTCAGCCATTAGAAACAATGAATTCATGAAATTCTTAGGCAAATGGATGGAGCTAGAGAATATCATACGAAGTGAGGTAACCCAGACTCAAAAGGTGAATCATGGTATGCACTCACTAATAAGTGGATATTAACCTAGAAAACTGGAATACCCAAAACATAATCCACACATCAAATGAGGTACAAGAAGAAAGGAGGAGAGGCCCCTGGTTCTGGAAAGACTCAGTGAAACAGTATTCGGCAAAACCAGAACAGGGAAGTCGGAAGGGGTAGGTGGGAGGACAGGGGAAGAGAAGGGGGCTTACGGGACTTTCGGGGAGTGGGGGGGCTAGAAAAGGGAAATCATTTGAAATGTAAATAAATTATATCGAATAAAAAAAATTATCTTATTTGATGAACCCCCCCCCCCAAAAAAATGGTATCTCTGATGTTCATGCTGAGAAAGCATAAATCACAGGCCATAGGGATCCACTCTACAGAACATGACCTTTTTTTCCCCAACAGGCAACATATACCCCACTGCTACTTGCTATTTTATTGATATGAGTAAATCATAAAGTATTCATCATCTTTTAGATGGTATTATAACTAGCCAGCAACATATTAAAAGCAATAGTTTTTTCATTATGAATTTTGCCAATAAACTACGACTGATACACAGCAAAGCTGTATCATCAGTAATATCTGTCCATGTTGGTGATGTTTCTTTTATCTATCCTACTGGTAAGACTCTCAACATTGCCAAGTCTTCTCTCTTATTCAAGTGAGTTGTATATCTCTGAGGTAGAAGTGCTTTCAAAATTAAGGAATGCTATGTTTTGTTCTTCACAGTTGAGATGGATTATTCAATATTGACTCTGTGAAACTGGTGTCTGTGTATAGAGAAACCTCAAGATTCTACACTCTACATTATATGATACTAGTCAATCAGGTCAGTACAATACACAAGGAAACTAGTATCATACAGGAGTGCTTGGAGAATTAGGCAAAAGGTCGGATGTGCTTGTTACATGAAGTTGAACTGAAGCCTTGTATAGTCAGGCTACATATTTGAATATATTAAAGTCACTTCATTTGTCCTGTCTGCATGATACAGGGAAGCATCTGAAATTTGAGAAGAAACCTCTAAGGCTCTATGTCTTCTAATTATGCATTCATATGGAGACCAGTGAGGAGGTTAACATGACTAGCCAGCATTGACCACATAACAGCATAACATTGGAATAGATCACATTGCTAAGACATAGAGTGTGACTTCCTATGAAGAAGGGAGCTCAAGGGTTTGCCCGTATTCAGTGTGAACATCATTCATTCTTTTGCCCTGTCCAGAACATTGGAGATGGTAAAAACCTTGGACCTTTTAAGTACATCATGATGCTTTAAGTTATAGTGTAATATTTTTATTATTCCTTTGAGAATTTCATACAAAATATTTTGATGGGTTCAACTCTAAAACTACTCTTCCCAGACACATTAAAAACACCTACTAAGTTCAAGCACAAAACAAATGTACTAACTAATGGTTGTGAGGCTCTCTGCTGGAGTGTGGTCAACCTACAAATGACCATTGCCTTAAAGAAAATTGATTTACCTTCCCCTAGAAATCCCCTAGCTAGCTCCTGATTAGGGGCTGGCCTTGTCTTTACTTCCTTCATGCTGAAATGTCGACTGTCTTTATCCAGACCTGTTGTGTGTAGGCACCCACAGCTGCTGTGGGTTTATGAGTGTAGTTGTTTGCTGATGTCCAGAACACTGTGTTTGGCTCCTAGCTTCTTCAGCCTCTGGATCTTACAGTGTTTATACTCTCTCTTCCATGATTGTACCTGAGCCATGTATACTTGTAGTTGGGGATGGGTGTGTGTGTAAAGGAACAAGTTCTTGTTGTTCTGAAGGATATTCCTTGGTCATTTTTTTTTCTAAAGTATCTTTCTTACTATCAGATTTGCAAGGCCATGGTTAGAGAGTTTGGTTAGAGAGTTTGAAGGAATGTACTTTAATCAAGAACAAATGCCTAGTGTTGGAGTTAAGGCCTTGGGCTAGGAAAGATCTATGAATTATTTGAAATTCTTCCTAATTATGGGAATATTTATTTTGAAGAAAAGGCAAAGATTAGTATAGAAATAGCAGAACTAGCAGAAATAGCAAATTGATAATATTGACCTTTTATATTTATAGTTCATCTTGATTATTCAAGAAAAAGACAGGATATTAAAATAATTTTTCTTCTTGGAAGAGTTTAATTTTTCTTTAAATCTAGCTAGAGGTTCTTTTCCTTGTCTTGAATTTGCCTATATAAGCTGAAATCTTAAAAAAAAAAATGGTGCATCTTTCTGTTACATTATCTACAAGTTTCCTCATCAATAGATAATCATTTGGGTTGAGGTTCAATTTACCTCTTTCTTATGTTCACCTCTCAACAAAATAAACATGCTCACAACAAATATTAAGGTTAAAACTAATAAAAGCCTTCCTCTAACAACAACAAAACTCAGATCTATGTACAGTCAGTGTACGATTCTAACATACCTTAACAAAAGAACTCCAAACAATCCTTTTCAAATTATTTGAAAAAATAAGATAAAACAAGGAAAAAAAGAAGAGTGTCTCCAGACTCCTACAGCACCAGCACTGCTCCATGTAAGCCAGGCAGTGACACATCAGGAACAAAAGAGACCCAGAGGTCAGTATCCTGAGGAAGACAGAGGGAAAAAAGTTCTCAATAAATGATTTGCAACCTCAAAAAAGTAATATATTAAAACAAACAAACAAACAAACAAAACACCTCTGTGGGTTTTTTCTTTTGGTCTTATGGGTAGAGATGGTTCAATATATAGATGTTTGTAAGTGCAATGAAGTGTATAAATGAACTTAAAGACAAATTTTTTATGATTCAATATATGTATAAAAGACCTTTGATAAATGCAACATGACTTGTAAAAGTTCTAGAGAGAATGGGATGGAAGAGGCTATACATAGTAGAGGCTATGTATGACAAACCCACAGCCAGCACCATCCTATATAAAGAGTAACTGAGCGGAATCATCTTAAAGTCATGAATGATACAGGACTGTCTACCACCCCAACTACTCTTCAGTATCATTTTTTAAGTTTTAGCAGAAACAATAAGACAGGCGAAGGAAAGCAAACGGATACTTAGAGGAGAAGAAGAACTCAAAGTATCCTTATTAGTAGATGATGAGATATTATACATGAAAGATCCCCAGTTTTCTACCAGAAAACTTCTAGGAAAGATCAGTTTCAGCAAAGTGGCAAGATACAAAATCAACTTACAAACCAGAAACCTTGCGATATAGCAATATAACATGTTGAAAACAACAAAAATGAAAGCAAACAACAACAACAACAAAATCCTGGAGCACTGCCATTCACTAGCCTCAAAACAAATATCTATCAATAAACCTAGACAAGGAGGTAAAAGGACCTCTACAATGAAAACCATCTTACTCATTGACCCGAAAGGCAATAATTTCATGTTGTTCTTGTAATAATCTTGTTTCAAGCCACTTTCAGCAAGTTCCGTGGGAGACACAAAACTTGGTATTTCAGTGAGAGCTGATATAAGACACAACGTTTTCTCCATAAGAGCAAAGAAGATAAACTTTTACAACATAGAGTATGATTATACTAAAGCAAAAAATAACGCTATGGCTGGTAGCGATGGTGAGTCTAAGTGACCGCTGGGTTCTTTGCTCATTTGTCTGGAATCTTAATAGCTTTTTCCACAGCTTTGTGTTCCCAGTGAATGCATGTGCTTAAGCTCCCAGGAGAAATTTTTGGGTCCACGATGAAAAATACACACAATTAATACAAAAAATTAGCTTATTTTTTAATTCCTGGGCTACCGTAAAGGCTGGTCACTCCTAAACCTTCCCCTGCTACCCCAGGCCCAATTGAAGAAGTGGCCAGTGGCCACTTACCCAGAATCCCACAGGGCTGGTTGCCTTTATTTCCTGTTGCACCTGTGTCCCATCCTTCTACCCAAGTCCTGGCAATTCTCCCGTTCCTCTCTGCAGCCCAACTGCAGAACTTCCAGTGTCCTGCCCTGTGCCTAGATATTAGGTTAGCATCTTTATTGATAGATCAAAAACCACCTGGGGACAAGGACCTTCATTGTTTGGACACTCAGATTCCTGATTGAACCAATGTTTAAAACCAATCTCCAACATGAGACAACTCTCTGCTTTTCTATGGGTTGAATCCTTTTTAGGATAGAGCTATAATCTCAGGAAGGAAATACTGAAGTGGAGAGAATTCAGTCCAGTTTTCATGGTGACTCATGGGAATTTGTAGCTGGGTGCTAAGAGGTCAGAGGCTCAAATACATTAATCTATGGAGCCAGCTTGGCAGCAAGGTTACAGCATTCTCCTCATGAAAAACAGTGCATTTAGAAAAGATGGAAACATAAAAAGGAGTCAAGGTGGCCTGATTTCATGAAGGTTTAATATGGGACCTAACACCATCTGGGAATGAACACAGAGTTCTCACAATACTCAACATGAGGGAATCCCACTTTGACCTGTTCTAACTTATCACACTATCAATCATTTGACAAGCCACAGTTACCAAATATATAAACCAATCACTCAGAATTGCCTAAAGGAGGCAGCAAACCTCCGTGTCCCTGGTGTTTGGCTGAGATCCAAAGGCAGAGACACAGGAAGGCATAATGACATAACGGAGTAACCATGCATCTCCATCAAGCAACAATCACAGGACTTTGGGTAAGATCCATTTGGAGCAGGTCAATAAAAGTGAACTTCTCATGAGATTTGGTTTGTTGCATGTTCTTCCTTTAGTTGATCCTGGGTTGGAAGCTACAGCAGTAATTAATAGGGCTGATTATCATTTCTGGGTCTCTTGCTGTCGAGGCTGTTGCTTAGCTTCTTGAGCTGGTCATTGCCTTTATTGATCCACCATCCTTCAGGGGTCTGCGTGTTGCCCATTTCTCTACTTAGCCTCCCGACAGGCATTATCATTAGCAGCTTCCTAAGCATGATGTAATGGATCCAGTCTTGCCACAAACGCTGGAGTAGAAACATCTGGAACAAAATCACCCCCGTTAATTGCTCCGTAACAGCATGTATAAATTTCTTGGCTTACATACTGAGACAATTAAACACCATAATAAACATGTTTCGAAAGTCTTCCGTACAAAGTCTCTCCAAAGTCAAGACAATTTGGTCTTTGTCATCCAGGAGCTCAGCCTGCGATAAGAATTATTATAGCTTCCCTACAAGGGTTCCCTAGAAGAAGTTAGCCTTTGGTCCACTTTGTCTTTCTCTCTATATTTTTTAGAAATAGATCACATCATGGTTTTCTTTGTCTCTGTGGCTATTTTAAAACCTTCAGTTTTGGATGGCAATCCATCCATGTCTCTTAAAATCTGAATGCTGTTTCAATTTTGTTTTGTCTTGTATTCTATCTGAGATTGTCGTATTTTCAGAATTTTAGTTTCTCATATTTCTGGTACCTCCTTCCTTTCCCACTAACCTGTCAGTTGGGCACCGAGCTACCAGATCTTCCATGCATACACTACCTCATCTCTATTGCTCTATCATTAGTGAATGTCTGCATGCAGCTGGATCTGACTCTCAAACACTACTCACAGATCTTTCTGTCTGTTTAATTCCATAGACACATCTCTAACTTAGATTCTTGTTGCGGGAAATATTAAAAATGATTCTGCCAATTTTCCTACCCCGCCAGGCCACAACAACATGTCCTGGCAGGGTCCCTGCTCCGTGTGTTCTCACCACCCCTGAGCTATTCTCTTCCAGCTAACTCCCACAGCATCCCAGCTGTGTTCTCTCATCACCATTGGTGGACCCACATTCCAGTAACTATGTAAATCAAAACTCTTAAAGCTAAATAATTAATCAGATTTATGTATAAAAATGTTACAATTTATAAGATGTCAATACAGTAATTTAAGAGATAATTGATAATGATAAAAGCTTTTCCCAATATTTCTAACCTTATAAAAACTTGTGGCTAGTAAATGCCACACAGGTCCACATACGAAGCCATCTGGGTTCCTCTCCTCCTCCTGGGACCTCTGCCTCCCCCCAGCTCTGCTTCCCTTTTCCTGTCCAATTACAGGCCTTCCACTGCCTCAATATGATTGGACATGGAAAAATCCTGCAACAGATTCTCATTAAATTTACCTGGAAAAATGCTCGTCCACACTCCAATCATGCTCATTCTGATTCAGCATAAGCATCACTCTAGGTTAATTTTCTTTATGGCTAGATCTGATTTCACTCGTCTGTTGAAAAACTTTATTCCTTTTATTTTTTTCAAAATAAATCACTAACCTCCTAGCCATGTGGTGCTATGTGTCCTCCAATGCATTGATATTTAATTTTCCCATTAATGAGTCCTTATAAGTTTTAACCCAAGTAGATCATGTGTCTTTTGCATGTTGAACTCTACATCTAAGGAATTACAAGGGCAACAAATCTTTGTAGTAAAAGATTTATGCACAATATATGAATGCAGACATTCTCATCCTGTTCTTTCTATTCTGCTTAAAATAATTTATTTCAGTGGTCAAACAATAAAGAGTGCCTGACTGTTTCTGAAAATAAATGTATAGAATTAATGAAATAAGTTGGTATAGTGACAAATATTTGAGCACAAACAACAATGATATAAAAGATTATATTTTACATTTATGTGTCTGTTACATATGTGTGTTCATATTTGTATATGTGTATGCATCTTTATGTAGGTATATCACGTACACAGGTAGCCCAAGGTCAGCATTACATGCCTTTCTTCAATCACTTTCCACTTCATTTTTTGAGACAAAGTCTTCCATTGACCCTGGAATTCACTGATTCAGCTAGACTGGTTAACTGGTAAACTCTATGGAATAACTTATTTTTGTCTAGTTCTGGGAAAAAATATGTATGAGGCATTTTCTATATAGGCAGTAAGGATCTGACATCTGGTTCAGGTTCTGAGCCATCTCCTCAGATTCATCTTACTTTTAAAACTTTAGTTAGTAGGAAGTATGTGATGGTGTATACATGCTCAGCCCAGAGAGTGGCACTATTAGGAGGTGTGGTCCTGTTGAGGCAGGTGTGTCACTGTGGGCATGGACTTTAAGACCCTCATCTTAACTGCCTGGAAACCAGTATTCTCCTAGCAGCCTTGAAATGAAGGTGTAGAACCTTCAGCTCCTCTTGTACCATGCCTGCCTGTATGCTGCCCTACTTCAGCCTTGATGATAATTGACTGAACTTCTGAATCTGTAAGCCAGCTACAATTAAATGTCTTTTATAAGACTTGCCATGGTCATGGTGTCTGTTCACAGTAGTAAAACCATAACTAAGACAAAGTGTTATGAAGGTTTTCCTGACTCCTAATCTCGACTTAGCTAGAATAGTTCTTTCTAAGACAAATAAGCATGCTTAATGTTAACATGCAGGGTAGCGAGCTCTTTGCCTTCCTGACACTTTTGCAGTTGTGTTGGAAATTGTCCTCTGTCCTGTATCCAGGATTGCTTTTCCATCTTGGGAATTTTTAACCATTGGAGTCACATTCCAGGAAATGCAGAATCAGTGAATGTCTCAGATGAATCCAGTGAGCTCTTACTACACTACTGTGTGCATAAGAAATATGGTCCCTTTCTTCCAAGTAAAATAACTTCTAAATCTCAGTTATACAGAAATCACCGAGATTGGTTCTCACCCCTTTACCAAGAAACCTAATGCTATTTGGCTTATCAGATATAGAACATTTTGGCCTTTATCAGTTAAAGTACATGATGTTCTTGAATACCAAACACCTGTAAGACTGGAAAATATAGTTATGCTTCCTTCTTAAGATTAATGTGTTAATATTTTTTCATAATAACCTGGATCAAAGAGATGTCTGGATCATAGCTTTGTTGTTCCGCTCTGAGCTGGATCAGAGAACACACTGAAATAAAGTTCCCCTGTTTTGGTTTCTTTGAGATACCCTCAGGAAGAATGCAATTCTGAAGAGGTGTTTCTTCTTTTATTATCTGATCCCTGGCTGCTCCAGTCACAGTGATTTAAGTGACAATAACTGCAGTGTGGCCTGTCTTGCTTATAAGATTATAATTACATCACACCTTGAAATCATTACCTGTCTAATCTTGCCCCCACCAAATCTCTTGGCAGGTTGAGTTCTGCTTTTAATGCTGAGGTCAGAGCACCACCAGCGCTCAGCAGTGCGTTATACTTCACAGACGCTGTATGTATTTCTAGGAAATGATCAAGCAAAGGGAACTCTTGTGACCTACCTCACACCTCCCTAAAATGCCACCATGTCAATATAATCTGTGTCTGCTCATATATTTTTGGTGTGCATTTTCAGAACAGTTGTATTACTTTTTTTGCATTTTTATGCATATTTTGAGGAAGGCCATCTTGCCAATTACACTATTATTTCCCAAATGGCCATCACTCAGCCTTCTCTCCTTTGCATTTTGATGGCTCTTCCCTTAAGGCTGATGTGCAGAGAGCTCATGTGTTGGTAGAGAATGAGGCCGGTGAACAATCCTCAGGGGTAAATATGGGATAATGGGCCAATAATTGTTGCTGACTGCAAAAATAGAGGTTGACTCTTTCATGAGATAAAAGATAGTGTCATTTAATTGCTGTAAATGGGCTCCAATCCTTCGGGAACAGGATTGAGAAGATACTGTAACCTTACACCCGGGACTCAGAATCAACTGATTGCAAATTGTTATTTTTAGTCTTCATAATTTCCTGCTTTCATGTGTTACTGTGTGGAAACTCTGTTAAGATGATACAACAGCCCCGTTACTATTATCCTAATGCCCAGGGAAGTCTACTGCACACTTCACGTTTTATCATAAAGAAAAACAGTGTCATCTGGTATGTATAGGAAAATAATTTATAAACCGCATTCATGACAATGAAGTAATAGGTATTTTACTTTCTTCTTCAGTGCTTTTTAGAAGGGTGAATAAAATACTCACAGGAGGAAATATGGAGACAAAGTGTGGAGCAGAGACTGAAGGAAAGGCCATCATCCAAGACTTCTCTACCTGGGGAATCCATCCCATATATAGCCACCAATCCCAGATGTAATGGTGGATGCCGGAAGTGCTTCCTGATGGAAGCCTGATACGGCTGTCTCCTGAGATGCTCTGCCAAAGCCTGACAAATACAAAGGCAGAAGCTTGCAGCCAACCATTGGACTGAGCTCGGGGGACCCTGATGGAGAGGTTGGAGAAGGGAGTGAAGGAGCAGAGGGGGTTTGCAACCCCATGGAGGGAGCAAAAGTATCAACAGACCAGATCCCCAGGGAACTTCTGGGAACTGGACCACCAACCAAAGACCTCATACGGAGTGACCCATGGCACTGGCCACATATGTGGCAGAGGATGGCCTTGTTGGACATCAGTGGGAGGAGAGGCCCTTGGGCCTGAGGGTATTTGATGCCCCAGTGTAGGGGAATGCCAGGGCAGGAGGATGGGAGTGGGTGGGTGGGGGAGCACCTGCATAGAGGCGGGGGAGAGGGGATTGGATATGGGGTTTCCAAAGGGGAGACCTGGAAAGGGGAAAACATGTGAAATGTAAATAAAGAAAATATCCAATAAAAAATTAGCTGATTGTGTTGTAACCCTCTCTATCATAAACACGTAAGCATCAAAGTTCCAAGTGGACCACTAAAAGGAATAACTATATCATTGTAGGCTTGGTTAGTTAAAACAAAACAAAACAAAAAACAAAATAAAAGAGCTTAACACAACAAGGGAATAATCAATTGGCAGCAAATCTGCCCACTTGTGTTCTTACACAGTGGAAATAACAGTAGAGAGTTTATGTTACAGATGTTGACATAAACTGATTCCAGCCTATGATCAATTCATTTTTAAGAGAGATGAAATATAATTTTTACTTGAATCCTTATTGTTTTTTTTTTCTATCTTAATTTGTTCCCAACTCTGACATTAAGAAAATCATTACTTCCATTTAAAGTGTGTATGCGCAGCAATGCCGACACACAGGTAACTGCCGTGGAACAATCATTGTGACTGTTCACAGTACTTATCAACAGATATGAAGCTCACACATATCTCATTGGCAGCATTTACTGGATCATCAAACAATTCAGTGATTACTAAACTAGAAGAAGCGCATTACCTTCCATTCTTTGTCAGTAGGCACCTGAAACATATTGCAATATTTTTTGATTATTCCGTTTTACTTTCACCAACAAAAATGTTTTCAATTATCTTGAGGGCAACCTTTTCCTTTAGAAATCTATAATTGAGACATTTGTGAGTGGATGTGTAAACATGTTTTAAAGATCAGAACAGAGAGAAGATAAGCAAGTTATTCATAGGCTGAAAGTATTTTCTCAGGAAACGTCAATGTATTTTTGAAATTAGTAAGTCAAATGATCTTGTGCTCACTGATGCATGTGGGTGCATGTCTACATAGGTTCATATGTGTACTCATGCTTGTGCTTGGAAGCTAGGAGACTACTGCTACAGCTTCTCAGATGCTGTTACACATTTTATTTCCTGAGACAGAGCCTTTCATTGAAAGGGAAGTCAGCCAGCCATCTCCATTGGCCGGGAGACTGTCTGCAGAGCTCTGCTTGTCTCTACCTGTGCGGGGCTGGGATGCCGAGGGGCGTCACTGAAGCCCCACTTCATACGTTTATTGTTCTAAGTTTTGAGAATCTTTGCATGTGCACTGCATGTGCATCGCTTTCATTCCTCTTCCTACCCAGCTCCTTTCATGTCCTCTCTCGCAAATTCAATTCATGACCCCTTGTTTTATGATTACAGTTGTTACACAGACACACACACACAGAGACACACACACATCCACACAGAGATACACACAGAGACACACCCATATGCACAGACACACCCATATGCACAAACAGACACACACACATAGATATGCCCACACAGACCCTCACACACACAGACCCACACACACAGACACATACACAGACACACACAGATACACACACAGACACATACACAGACAGATATACACACACAGAAACAGGCACACACAACCAGATACACACAGATGCACACAGACACACACACACAGACACACACACACAGGCATACCCACACAGATACACCCCCTATACACTCAGGCACCCCCTCACACAAACACCCTCCCACAGCCATGCCTACACAGATACACACACACACACACACACACACACACACACACACACACACACACACTCTGCTAAATCCATTTAGTGGTTTTGCCTATAATATGTACTTAGGTTTGGACACTTGGCATTAGATAACCCATCAGGGAGCTCCTCCCTGAAGAAAATTGGTTCTCCATCTCTCAGTAGCTATTGGATGTTCTTAGGTGTCCTGGGAGTGGGGCCTTATGAAATTTCCCTTGTTCACTTTGACGTGGTGTCACTGTTCAGATCTTATTTAGACAACAATATTGCTGAGATTTCTTATATACACTTTATTGGAATATTAGGAATTCACTACATGCCAGATTTCCTGATTCATTGGGTTTCCTATTCATACTTCTGTGATATATCCTGAGCTTTAAGGCTAATTATCACTGCATGGGTGTACCAAATGAGCCCCAGAACTACATAGACAATTGTTCTCTGCATTTTGACCCATTGAAGATCTTCGAAGTAGCCTGCAGCAAAAGAAGATTCTTCGATGAGATCTAAAAGCATACTCATCTATGGATATAAGGATATGTATTTAGAGTACATTTATAAATATATTGACCTAGGAAAATGACAATAGCAGGTTCTTCTCTAGCACCTCAAACCACTCTTGCCAGTGGTAATTGCCCCAAACTGATTTCCTTCTATGGAGTGTACCTTAAATCCAACAATACAGCTGTTTGTTATCCCTAAGATAAAAGTACTTCTACTGTGCAGATTGGCAAGTCTTCTCAGGCTGGTCATGACTGTGGTTCAGAACCTTACCGAAGATATTATTTCAACTGTGGACATAGCACTTGTAGCAGCAGAGCTAGAATTAGCCTAGAAACCTCCTCACCAAGGACTTTCTCTCAAAAGACATACATGGTAATGGAATGTGAGTTCCAGGGATTGAACTTGGGTCTTTAGGTTTGCAAGGCAAGCACTTGACAAACTGAGCCGCCCCTTCCTACAACAAAAAACATTTTTATACCATTATAAAAGGTTATTTTGTCCTCGAAGCTAACAAAAATTTTCTGTTTAAGGAGAATACTGGAAATGTCAGGAAGATTACAGTTCCAGCCCTTCTGGACCTTGGCTCCTTTGGGATCTGCTCATCCAATGGCATCATTATTCTCTCACTACTTCCGTTTTACTGCTTCTAACTAACTGAGATTTTATAAGATTTTTCAAAATTCTGTAAATATAGTTAAATGTAACATTTCAGCAGTGCTCAAGTTCAAATCTTTTTTATTACTTTTTTATTACTTTACATCCTGCTCACTATCCCCCTCCCAGTCACACCCCCCATATTCACTTCCCCTCCCACAATCCTTTCCCCTCCCATAATCCTTTTTCCCTCCCACAATCCTTTCCCCTACCCTTCTCCTCTGAGTGTGTGGGGCCACCATGGTATCCCCCAACCCTGGCACATCTGAGTGCTGAGCCTGACTCTGAGGCTCAGCACTTCCTCTCCCACTGAGGCCCAACAAGAAGCATATATTCTACAGAGTGGCAACAGCTTTTGGGACAGCTCCTGTTCCAGTTGTTTGGGACCCACATGAAGACCAAGCTTCACATCTGCTACATATGTGCAGGTTGGCCTAGGTCTGGCCTGTGTATGTTCTTTGGTTAGTGGCTCAGATTCTGAGAGCCCCAGGGGTCCAGGCTAGTTGATTCTGTCTTTTGGTCTTCCTGTAGAGTTCTTAACCCCTCAGGGCCTGCAGTCATTCCTCCTGTTCTTTGCTAAGAGTCCCTAAGCGCCATTCACTGTTTAGCTGTGGGTATCTGCATCTGTATGAGTAAGCTGCTGGTTGGAACCTCTCAAATATTTTTATAAAGGAAAATATAGGAATTTAATCTGTTCATGGGAGTGTGAGCAGTCCTAACCGTGATTTGTGTGAACAGTATTCATTTCATCAAACAGGGGAGTAAAAATAATATATCATTTACAATAGGGAATGTATAATTTCTAGAGCGGAGCCAAAGTTATCCTTATTTGGGTGATCTTGAACGTGCGTGTACACAGATGAAAGATGGCATTCCTTTATTCTTACTGTTTAATGGGAAAGTATGTATACCTTGACACCTTTGCTAAAGCAAGAGAGAAGGCCATGGCTAGGTACATCCTGATGCTGTGAGGTACTCATAAGATAACCACATGTGTTTCCTTTCCTTTACTGTTTTGTTTGTTTGAAGCTTTTCTTCTATTGTTAGAGCTCATGAAGTAACAAAAATACATAACATTCACACCTCAGCTCTTAGCAGAAAACAAAACTTCATCATCTCCATTTCTGTTTACAAAAGAAATCTGACAGCAGACAGTAAATATCTGCCTTTAGACATGTAGCCGGCATGCTTTCTTCCTCACTTGTAGCTTTGAAGCTTCACTTTCCAATATCTTATGAGAGCCTCCTACACCTTGGCTCTGAATAAAATTATTGAGGAAATTAACTGTACATTTGCAAATGATGGAGACTTTTACACCGGAATCTCCCTTTTGCCCCCTTCCAGAAAATTGGCTTAAAATGTCTACCTCCTCAGAGAGATGATTTCTCATTACAGTGCCCTTAGAGAGAACCATGGATTTCAGCTGAGATTTCACAGTGGAGAGAAGATCAATTAATCACTGAAGTAATATAAGGTTTAGGAAGCTAGTTTGTAGTTGTCCTGCAGCCATGGAGAACCTGAAAGGGAGGCTGGAAAGGAAAAAGGATTGGGGGCAGGAGGGGTGGAGAAAGAGGGATGAAGCCAAGACAAGAGTTTCCGATCAAGGGTCAAAGTTTAATAGTCAGCACTGTGTTTATATAGGGAAAGCCCACAGACCCCACCCTTTGTTTCAGCTGGATTGAGTTGCAAAGCAAGCTCACAGGCAGTCTACTCCTGTAGGAAATTGACTCTACCTGAGTCGTTAAGTCCAACTGTGGCATACTCTTAAGGTCTATTTAGCCTGCTCTAGGCTGGGGAAAGGGCCCACTAGTTGGCTCTAGTTTCTGTATACAAACATTGACCTCTGGTCTTGAGGCATACTGCAGAGCAGCTTTTATTTCTACGGACACCTGACAATCACCAGAATGTCACTGAAAGGAATTGGAAACTTCCTCACAGAAGGATGAATGCTGTTAAAATTTTCGAATTTTAAGAAATTAGAAAATAAGATAGCTTGTCTAGCCGAGCCAAACTCAGTAGAATCTCAGTTATTTTAGCATATTTTACAGACATTGTGCAATAATATGTATTACTCAATATATTCATACTTTTCTAAATGATTTTTTCTCTTTTCAGTACTATATTCAACTAGAGATGATAGGAGAGTGAATCTGAAGCATTCTGAAGACATGAAAATACTACAGCTATGTATTCTATGAATTCATGATGCCATTATTTTTAATCATTTATAATTGTTAATCATTTAGTTAATCATTTATATACAGCAGCCACAAGTGTGCCAGTGTGTGTGTGTGTGTGTGTGTGTGTGTGTGTGTGTGTGTATGTAGATTAGAGTTTGATTCTCTTCTTCCAACATGTAGGTTTGGGAATTTGACACAGTCCACAGTCTTGGCAGCAAACTTTCTCTTCCCAATCTAAGCCATCCTTCTGGGCTTACTCCAAGTTTTAAAAGTGTGAATTGCTTACTTTCTGGAGAGTTTACTTTTCTTTCTTCTTTCCTTTGTCTTTGTTATTTATGATTTTTAAATATGAAAACTTCCCAGTCCCCTTCCCTGCCCTCCTCCAGCATCACTTTATACTGGTTTTAGCACAGTGGTTATATAAGCACTTTCCTTGTTTAAATAATAATTCCTCTCTCCAGATACATCATTTCAAGTTCAGAATATCACATCAGAATCAGACTCTGTTCTTTCAGGAAATGCTACTGCATTCTCATTTTTAAACATTTGTCCTCCAGAATCTGTGGTTGGTTTTAATATAAATGATGCATGACATGAGGTATTATTTAGAGGAAACACTCCAATTTTTAAAAGTGTGCATTAAAGTTTTTTCTTTTTAATAATTACCTGTAGAGTGTTGTACATTACTGATCTTTAATATATCTTTCAGCACAATGGAATTGTTTTTAAGGAATATCCTGTGAATTTATAAACTTCTCTTAGAATGGGTCCGACTTCGTTTTACTGGTTTGTTGTCATGGCCTATCCACTGAACTGTACCCAGTGTGGGGCAGGCGCTGCAGTTCATATTTCAAGGATAGACTTATTACACAAAGGTAATCCTGAAGAGTTTTCCATATTTTGTATGAAAAAGACATTTGTAGCAGCATGGAGGGCAGCAGACCTGTCATCCCTCGTGAAGAGAACATGTTCTCTTTTCCTTTTCTTGAGAACATTGGAGTTGTTTATAAATTAAACATGAAGCCTATGGATTATAAAGCAAAGACAGTGAAGGGGAACTGGACAAAGATGCTTTTTGAGATATCAGTGTTTTATATTCATTTAGCCCCCACTATGATTTCAGTTAAATTGTGAAAGAGAAAAAAAAAAAACCTAATATACAGGAAGCTTTTCCCATTTCAAAATTACAATCACTTGATTGGGAAAATTGAAGATAATAGAGAATTAGTAATGCCATTACATAATTTCTGAATTCTTGAGAAATAATATTTGTGATGAACAAACTATGGTAAAAACAATAATATGTTATTTGAAGTAGAACTACACTAAGAAACTATTGCATCATGATGAGAGTTCTTGAAAAATAATTTGTGTAAACACATCAATCATCCTGATGCCTTCTTGAAGGTCCAACTATTTCAAACTTTTATGAAGAAGTAGATATTTGAGAGACTTCTATTCAGAAACTTTAGTTGTGATAATGATAAAGAATGAATTTGTTTCTGTTTCTGAAACAAAATTAATTTAAAAATACGTGACAACTTTTTGAGAAATTCAGAATTCACTTCAACTAATTTAAAAACGACTTACTGTACCAAATATTGCATTTTCACGTTCCCTTGTTACAAAAATCTGCATTAGTCTTTGTGTTTGAGAATATGTGCATGCACGTATGAATTTTATTTGCTAGGTTATAATTTTTTTTTTTAGTTAAAACTCCTGTTTCTAATGGATGACTTTCTGGATTTATATTAGAACTTTTAAATTATCAATGAGAGCTAGAGGCATCTCTTTTTTGTTTACTGTTGACATTTATCTACAATTCATTTAGTTTGGTTTTTATTATTGGTAATTAGACAGCTAGTCATGGTATCCATTTCTTCTGAGAGGATTGGTTAAGAAATGATTTTTGAAGTACACTTTTTTGGCTTTTTCGAGACAGGGTTTCTCTGTGCAGGCTTGGCTGTACACTTTTAAATATAATTTGTAAATATAATTCATAGAACTGAGACTACCTTATTGGTTGAAGAGCCTCTGGGTTTTCCTTTCATCACTTCTAACATCTTGTTGACAGATTCCGTTGTTGTACATATCTCAGTCATGGAACAGGCAGGGGAAGGTATTTGTCTAGGGGAATCTTTACCCTAATTTAAAGTAGTTTTAAGTTTTGTAACACGTTATTTTAATTGTTAGTGACATAGAATATCATGTGTCTAAGATGGGCAAGGCAGCTCAAATCTGTAATCCTGAGGCAGGAAGATTGCTGTTAAGTAAGAAACCAGTCTCGTTTACAAGGTGATGGCCCATCTCAACAAATAAAAACCAAACCAACACAAAAACGTATTTCACAAGAGTTTATCTAGCATTACATTAGGTGTGTGAGAAGCATGGCTTCAATTTCAATGGCAGGCAAACATATAAATATTATATAAATAATTAAAAGTAACAGTTGGCTATAAAACAGCATATTTAAAAATATACTCAGTAATATGGATGTGATTTTATTTGCTCCTAGCACAAAACTGTGCCAAGCATTTGTTGATCTGAACTGATCTGAAAGATTCTATTCCTTAAGATGACCTGCTACACCACTACTTGAGATGGTTTAAATATGCTTGGCTAAGAAAGTAGCACTATCAGGAGGTATGCCCTTGTTGGAGGATGTGTGTTATTGTGGGTGTGGGCTTTAAGACCCTTGTGCTAACTGCCTGGAAGCCAGTCTTCCGCTAGCAGCCTTCAGATGAAGATGTAGAACTCTCAGCTCCTCCTGTACCATGCCTGCCTGCATGGTACATGCCACACCTAGATGGTAATGGGCTAAATCCCTGAACCTGTAAGCCAGCTCCAACTAAATGCAGTCCTTATAAGAGTTGTCTTGGTCATGGTGTCTCTGCACAGCAGTAAAACCCTAACTAAGACAACACTCAAAGGACTCTTTCTTTACCCTATCACAGAGATATGTCAAAGTCCATGTTGCTATTCTATTCACAGAAGCAATGAAATGGATTCAGCCTAGGTGCCCATTAAAGGAGCATTGCTCCTAGCACAAAACTCTGCCAAGCATTTGTTGATCTGAACTGATCTGAAAGATTCTATTCCTTAAGATGACCTGCTACACCACTACTTGAGATGGTTTAAATATGCTTGGCTAAGAAAGTAGCACTATCAGGAGGTATGCCCTTGTTGGAGGATGTGTGTTATTGTGGGTGTGGGCTTTAAGACCCTTGTGCCTTTTATCTATCCATTAATAGATAAATGGATCACAAAAATGTGACCTAAATACACGAAGGAATTTTATTTATCCATAAAGAAAATTGAAAAATTTCAAGAAAATTGATGGGAGTAAATATATTGGGACTCAACTTCTGGGACTCCCAGGGACTGAAACATCAACTAAAGAATATATAAGGACTGGTCCTAGGTCTCCCTGCACATATGTGGCAGATGAGCATTTTGTTTTCCCTTCACGTTTCCCTACAACTGGAGCTGGGACTTATCCTGATTCTGTTCCCTGCCTGGGGACCCTGTTCCTCTAACTGGGCTGCCTTGTCTGGCCTCAGTGAGAGAAGATGTGCCTAATCCTGCAGTGACTTGAGGTGCCAGAGTTGGTTGGTAACCAGGGGGGGTCACCCCCTTCTCACAGGAAAAAGGTTGGGGTGATGGAGGAGGGGCTGTGTGAGGTGGGGACTAGGAGGAAAGACAGGGGCTGCAATCAGGATGTAAAATGAATAAATACATAAATTAATGGAGAAAAAAGACATCACCTGTTCTCTCTCATATTCAGATGGCACACACTAATTGTTATATGTGGCGTGATTTTCCCTGCCCAATTACATTAAAATATTAGTACAGCAGGAAGCCTGTGATTGGACAGGGAAAAGGGAGGTGGAACTAATAGTTGCAGGGAAAGAGAGTGACTCAGGTGATAGGAGAGGAAGCAAGATAGAAGACAGTGAACAGGATGATCCAGATTCAGTGTAGCTTTAAATGGCCACAAGTAGCTATGAATATCATAAAATCATAGCATAATTGGGCTGACTTGTCTAATCTAGGGGGGGTAGCTTGTATCATTATCAATTGGCATAGAAATTGTGTGGGCATCTTGTGTATTGAGAATTTATTGATACATAAATCTGTTCAATTATAAGCTTCTAGAGTTTTGTTTTACTAGGTTACTGGAATGTAGGACTGCCATCCAGAGGGAATTTATGGCTGACAATGAACTAGAGGCTCCAGCGATAAGCAAACCAGAACTAGGAAGACTGCTATGGTAGCTGCTGAGGCTAGTCTAGAGGCAGAGGTGACAGGACCGCAGCAGGGACAGAGAGTCACTGGCAGTCGTGTGGGAAGCCTGTCTGTCTTTTATAATATTTCCAGCAACAGTTATGCATATTTATTTTTGTAGATATACTTGGCTATAAGTACTAAAATGATATACAAGAGCCTGTGAGAAGGGATAAATAAGAGTTTAAGCAAGGGGTATGGGGAGAGGCAGTGAGATGAAGCCTGTATGAAAGAAAGGCAAAGCTGTTTTCTTTGTATCCTAATCAGTCAGTAAACAAAGTATCTAACTGAAGCACCCGTGCTTCATGTATAAGATTTGAAGTCTGCCTTTTCAGTCCTCAAGTTATGATCACCTCTAGAGTCAAACTTCTTAAGGACGCTGCTGCTGCTCATCAGCTCTTCAGAGCAGCAGTCGGGGTGCCCAGAGCACAGGCTCATCTTTCAAACAATGTTACCCGACCAAGGGAATTCAAAATGTTCTTGGAGTTTTGTGAAAAAGAAAAGAGAATGAAAAAAATCCAACTGTACAGCACAGTCTGTGCTGAGATAGTCCTTTGATAGGTGTCAGTTCAATTTAGGAATATTTAAATTCATCAGATCCTTGTGAGCAATTGGGAGAAGACCAAATGCCCTGGTTGGCCAGCACACAGCATTCTGCAGGAACTCTGGATCGGTTGAAGTGTTTTAGTCAGTCACTAAGCAGCCCGCACAGTAAGTAGCTTGCTTCCTGTTGAAATATGTGTCTTAGAAGGACTCGGTAGACAAAATATTATCTAACATGTCGCCTCTGAGTGCTAGCACTTTCAGTTTTGCAGTACCCTCTGTGTGCAGAACCATCAAGTATTCTCTCAAAACCCTCTACATGTTGTCACCAGCAGTCGCTTGAAACCTAGACCTGAATTTGCAATGGAGTTTTGCAATGTAAATGTCTTAGTTGTAATGCCATATGATAAAATGTAAAATTTGATAGTGTATTCATCCTTATATTTCAATTTTAGAACTCGGCTCCATGGAAGTTTGATGTGTTGCTTGCTAAGACCTAGGCATAGGAGCTTGCTGTTTTAGGCTGCATTGGAATGAGGCATTGGCTACATCAGTAGGTTTTCTAACGGTCACAGCTTCATTAAAGGGTACTTATCTCTGTATATTAAACTACAGCCAGCAACACTGATGACATCCATGACCAGTTTGCTGTTCCTTTATTACTCCCCAGCGAACAATGTTTTCATAGCAAGGGTTAGTTTTGCTCTGTCTTTCCATTAATTTCACGTTTTTCTTTTTTTAATTGCATGGGATAATCTATTGTCTATTTTAATACTATTTGCTGAAGTTGTCATTATTGTTGTCTTATTCTTGACTTTTGAGAGAAACACTTTAAGGATTTTTCCTTCGAGGATGGCTTACAATCTGTACTTGACCAAGATATTTGCAACAGAGAGCTTCTGTTTCTTCTGACACAACTTGTCAGGAGTGTGTGTTGAGTGTCTCGGAAGCACATCTGTCATCAATAAGGTTTCAACACTCTGGGTTTCACAAGCTTCTTCGTTTTCTACTTGTGAATGTGTTTCAACAGCCAGTCCCTAAGGTTTTGTTTTATATTCCATCTTAGTTAAAACTTAACTTGTTTAATTATATGTCAGGACAAAATATTGAATATAGAACTTAATTTTAAATTTATACTTTTTAAATGCATATATTTTTAATTATAGTAGACTATAATATTTCTTCTTCTTCTTCTCCTGTTTCTTCTCCTTCTTCTTCATAAAAATCCACTCATTTAGTTGTTTTGTTTGTTAGAGTTAAAATAAATAGAATATAATATTCTCTCAATATTGTCACACCTTTCCACAGGCACAATTGGCAAACTGTGCATAATTAAAATAGGCAGTAGGATGCACTGGTGCATGTACACACCATGAAATGTTACCAATATCAGACTTATTATCATCTACACTTCATAGCTAACATTGTGTGTAATATTTTAAGCTCATTTAAGACCTTATTTAGCATATTTAAGCTCTACTACTAATTGGTGTCACCATCCTGTATACTAACTAACCAGTTGTGTAGATGAAACTTTGTGCCCCTTACATTAAAGTATTAAACATACCTTTAAAATTATTCTTTGCAAATTTTTCTTTCTACTATTTCTCAGTTCAATATTTCCTAAAAATATTTTTCTTCTATTATCCAGTGGTGTTTGTGGTCGGTTTCTGTGATTTAAAAAGAAGTACCCAACAAACACATTTTAAACCCATTTGGAGAAGTAAAAATTACATATTTGAGTCTGCATAATCCTCTGAGCTCTTAACTCCTAATCTTGTTATTTATAGTAAGCAATGTTTTAATGTTATTGTTTCTAATAAATTTATAAGACATATACATTAATGTCCTTGGTGTTAAAGGCCCTAAATTGACAGGACCACTGCACTAATAAGGAGAGGAAAAATAACTTTTTGTTACAAGTGTGGCCTCTGGTAATCTGACAACACTCCAGTGGATGAGGCCATATCTTTAAGTACATGGGCAGCAAAAACTGGACTTGGTGAATTATTAAAATAATTCAAAAGAGGACATGAAGTTGTGGGGAGATGGGGACATAGTGGATCTGGGAGGAGTGAGGGAGCAAATATGATAAAAATATATTGCAATATTACATACAATTCTTAAAGAAGTCACGAAAGATTATACTAAAAATTCTAAGTAAACCTTTTTTCTTTTACATTTTCCTAAGAATTCTGTTATATTGACCCATAAGATTCTGTATTTCTGTGTTTGAAACAGGGTAGAAGGTCTCTCTCTGTAGTCCAGGATGTGAGTATGTGAGCCAGGCTTAAGTGGTCCTCTTGCCTTGGGATTATAGCTGTGAGTCGATCTTCCAGATTTGTTTTTGAGGTAATCTTGCTAAATAGCTAAGCCTGGCCTCAAAACTGCGATTCTCCTGTCCCAGCCTACTACAAGCACAAGGTATTTTTTTAATGTTAACATATGTAATTTCTTTTAGAAACACCAATTAATAATTCAGAAGAGAAATTGTTAGGAAGAGTTATTAATCAATGAAGAATATGTCAGTAGAATTTTCCTGACTCATTTTATGTGGCCAGACAAGTCATATGTTTTCCCATATATTTCATGTTATAGAAATGACAATAACATTCTTCCTGCTTTGGGTTACTACCTCTATATATCACCTAAGCTGTGTCCTCCATGAATAATAATGCTGCTTCACTTTATAAATGATGCTGTTAAATTCTAGTGTGCATTATTTGTCATTGCGGATTCTCTTTCTGTGTTTTGTTTAATAATCCTGTCTTTACCACGACTCAGTAAATGCTGATGTCTGTCCCTGCGATGCACTCTTATAGAAGACAAGGTTATCCCCCCACACAACATATCAAATGTGCCTATTGTCTTCAGATGTCATGCACACAGTACTTGTTGGTATATAAGTGCTGTGCAGAAATGTGACACGTGTTTTTGGCTCACGATGCAGCCCTGAAAGATTCCTTTTCTGTGTGCCTCTGCATGTACACATGTGCACACATCTTTCTGACTATCTGCTTCCTGAGGGGTTTTTACATATCCTCAGCTTATCTAAATCCGCCATTGTAGGGATCCAGCTTCCCCATCCATATACCTAACATTGCAACATCATTATGTTCTTTCGCTTGCCTCCAAATTTCCCAGGTACTGTTGAGAACTGGTGAGCTATTAAATTACAGAGATATTTTTTAATTATAGTCTTGCTTTTTTGAGATTTATTAATTTTTTATGAATATGAGTACACAGTTGCTCTCTTCAGACACTCCAGAAGAGGGCATCTGATTCCATTACAGAGGGTTGTGAGACGTCACGTAGTTGCTGGGAATTGAACTCTGGACCTCTAGAAGAGCAGTCAGTGTGCTTAGCCACTGAGCCATATTTCCAGTAGAATTGCAGAGGTCTTCATCATTTATCTTCTGCCTGTCCCTAAAATTTCCTTAGCTTTCTATAAGGACACAGAGGAGGAAGCATTGTTAGTTCTGCTCAATGGGGAAAAAGAAGAAGCCAGCCCTACCTCTGGCTTGCTCGATTACTCTGTTCTGATTGCTATCATTAAAAACAGTAATGTTAACAATTAACCTTATTTCACTTTTATGTTGACTATGAGGTTTCCTTCCCTAATCTGCAACATCTTCTTTGCTTTCCTTATCTCACAGACAACAGTTCAAATGTTCTACTTATGAATTCTTCAAGTCATTGCAGTTGTGTATCTGAGATACTTTTAATAAACAGTCTACAAATAAAATTATGCAAGATTTTTTCTCAATGAGTAAAAACTATCTAGCCTCTAAGAAAATATTTAATATTGAGGACATGTTTAATATATGATTTGGATGAAGTTTTAAAATAATTATTAAAATTAAAGTAAGATAATATATCTAGTTGTGGTTGAAATATGGGAAGAGTTGGAAAGGTGAGGGTATGAGTTTTGACTAAAAGCATTATATGTGTGCATAAAATTCTCAAATAATAAAAGTAAGATATTGCATTGGTTGCATGAGTAAACTGGAGTCATGAATATTTTATGGTAAATGTGTTATTAGAAAGTTATATAAATAGGGTCAGACTTCAATTTTGTGAAGCAAGCATAATAAAATGCAGTGTAACAGCAAATGTAAGAGTTGACGGCACCCACACTGCTAGTTGATGTGAACCTTCCCCACTGACTTAAAGGCACATATATTTGAAAATTGAAATAGGTAATTAATTTTCACAATATTCTAAATTATTACAGAATTATGAATTGAGAATATAGTATTCCTTTTGTTTGATTTATTTTGGAAAGACTACTTTATGTTTGGAGAATATGGAAAAAACTTCCACTTGCAATTCCCTCTGCACACTATATCTGATTAACATCCTTATCTTTTGGTATTTTCTCAAATGTGTTACTTTAAGCATCAAAGGTAGTCAATCTATAATTCATATTTAAGCAATACACAGGTCTTAATATCAATTTGTATAAAGCTATACACAGTTTTATAATATTGCGTACAAAGAGGCACTAATTTAGTATCATTTATTTCCAGGAATGTCTAACTCTTTATTTTTTTAATTGTGAAAACCATGCCATATTCTGTTTATTTCTCATGGAGCTGGAATAGTGTGAATTTAATAATCCTTGATAATACTTCTAATAAAGTCGTTTTACTCTTTCAACATTTGAAAGCCTCCAAAGTCACATTTGCTGCAACTTTTGGTATGCTTATCTTTGAGACAATTTTGGTCTATATAGCAGGAGAAACAATGACTCCCTTGGATGAATAAGAGCCCCAAGAAGGGGTTTATTTGTGGGTTATGGTTATGTAATATAACTTTTAATTTGACTCATTTATTTCTTTCCTTTTTAATCCACCCATCCTTTGCCTATGACTGTATATTGATTTTCTGTCTAGGATTGCCTCTTTCTAAAAAGCCATGAACTCAAAAACTTATTATATTAACTCATGATAAAGTCAGACTTTTCTGGACAAAAAGAAAATCATTTCAAGCTGGTTATTGAATGATAGTCCACTGGAGAGGAGAGCAAAGTTGGCTATGTTTTCAACATGTGAAACCCTCATTGTGTTAAGTTCTGTATCCAATCACTCCCTTTGAAAGACGTGTTGATATTTCTACTATTTTCTCCTATAACCATGCGAGGATTTTTAGTGGAGTTTTGTTGTTGTCGTCCATTTGCTTTTCTTCTTGGCCAGATTTAAGAAAGTCATTCCCATTGTTTGCCACAATGACATAAGGATGAAGTTAAACTGCTGAAGCTAAAAAACCATGGTATAGACAGTTTATTTCCTCTCAATGGTCAGAGTTGACATCTGATCACTGATATTTAGAGGCAGGGTCTTACAGATGGGATTAGGTCATGAAAGGTAATGCTTGGGATTGGTGCACCCTCAACAGGAACCCCAGAGCCCTCCTTTCTGCAATGTGAAACAGGAAGTGAGGCTTCACCACCCTGTCTCAGGGCACCTTGATCTTTATCTTTCATGTTTCACAGCTGTGAGAAATCATTGGCTATTATTTATAAGCCACTCATAATGTTTTTATAGCTCAGTAAATTAAGAGAGAAAAATTGATGCTGAGGTGTGAAGCTTAACTGTCATAAATACCAACAAATTCTGAATATAGCTTTGGAGCTGAGTGATGGAAGTCTCTGGACAGCAAGACAGAATGCTATCTCCCAGATGTCAGCTCAGCAGGGGCTTTGAACTTGTGCCTCCCAGGCTTCCAGAACTGTCATTACATGAGCTCTGCACTTAAGTAACAGGGCCAATGGCGCTATTTCCTATAGAATATATATCATAAAATTGGCATTGTGCAGAATTTTACACTGTATTTTAAGAAATGGATAATCAGTGCCAATAAAAAATGTTTAAAAGCCCCCAAACAAATGGCTCCATGCTTTCTACTAAACCTGAAAATAAAGATGCACTTCTGCTAGCTTTTTAATTGATGTGTTATAAATTGTATTAGCATACAATATAGACTAGTTTTTTTGGTAGGCTTTGGTTTTTAAAATCTTACTTCTATTAAGGGTTCTCAAATATTTTGATCACCCTTCTAGCCAAATGTAGGGAAGAAAAGATAGAACAAGAGGATGTGGACCTGTTTAGAAGTAATTCTTTGGGCCAATTCTAGTTTCTGTTTGTCAGAATAACAGCAGTCCATTTCAGAAGTGTCAGGATACCAAAAATGAATCAGAAGTGGTGCAGGATCCAGCAGAAACAGCCAGGCCTCCACCAAATTGGTAAGAGTCAGTGTGAGCGACCAGATCCAACTGTGATGCCAGGAGAAGTTCTCTGCTGTGCCTCTCTCAACTAAGTAAAGATTAGGGAAGACACGTGATCAATAAAGCATTACAAAGCAAGCAATGAAAGAGCCATGCTGTCTGTTGAGTCCTATTTATACTCTCTCCCGACAACAGGTATCCTTCCATGGGTCTTACCTTTGCAGAACACCACACGAATTTGCATCAGCAAAACACCATGTGAATCTTCATCATGTGACCCAACCAGGAACTTCCACTTCAATTTAGGATGGGAGTTTTAATTCAGAAACAAAGAGTGCTGTGTGTTTGAAAATAATATTAAGCTTCTTTGTTCTCTCTGAGAAATGGTAAATGATAGGAAGATCAGTTTAAGGTTTATTCCAAACTGTAGGGGGAAAAAAAACAGATGTTGAGTGTAGACTACAAGAAAACAAGTTACTAGTGAACTCTCACTACTGAGTGAATCTCAGTGACTACTAGTTAATCTCTGTTTAACTTTAAGAATTAGAAAGTCAGACACATAGACCTTTTTCATTAGAATTGCCAACCAGGGAGCACTTGTGGATCTGACTTAGGCCACACATTTGTCACAGATGTGCAGCTAGGTCTTCATGTGGGACTCCTGATAATGGGAGAAGGGGTTGTCTCTGACTCTGTTGCCTGATTTTTGGACCCTCTCCCCTATCTGGACTTCCTCTTCTAGCCTCAATAGGAGAAGATGTACCTAGTCCTATCACAACTTGATATGATAAGGATGGTTGACATCCATGGGAGGATGTCCCTTTTCTGAAGAGAAACTGGAGGCAAATAGATGTGGGGGCAGGGAGGGAGAAGGACTGAGAGGAGAGGAGAGGAGTGAAGGGAAACTGTGGTCAGTATGTAATGTAAATTAATTAATTAATAAAGAAAAGCCAACAAAGCATTATGTTATATTATGAGATATAAATTTTATTGTAAACTCATATTTACCTTTGCTATCCAGTGTTAGAGTGTGATTGATTAATTGACTGATTCACTCATTTCTTCTTATAGTCATCATGTATGACCACTGAGTGGGATGCCAGGTTCTTCTAGAGTGGCCAGTTGCAATGATCCCTGCACCCATAAATGTAGGATACTCTTGAGGATAGATATATATCAGCCATTTCACCAGAAAGCTGTTATATGAAAGCACACTGTGTACAGTTTCACATAGGTTGGCTTTGAACTTACTAGGTAGGCCCTGTAAGCCTTGAACTTGTATATCAAAGACCTTCCTCTTCAGCCTCCAAGGTAATTTTTTGTAGATTTATAGTTGTGCCAGAAGACTGATTATGTCATTTTTGCAGCATGTATTGACTAGTTGTATGTGAACTTGACTCAAGCTAGAGTTATTAGAGAGAGGGAACCTCAGCTGAGAAAATGCTTCCACAAAGCAAGATGTGGCTGTAGGAAACCTGTAGGGCATTTTCTTAATTAGTGGTTGATGGGAGAAGCCCAGCCTATTGTAGGTGGTACCATCCCTGGGATGGTGGTCATGGATTCTATAAGAAAGAAACCATGAGGAACAAGCCAGTAAGCAATACTCCTTTATGGTCTCTGTATCAGCTCCTGCCTTCTGGTTTAAGCCCTGTTTTACGTCCTGCCTTGACTTCCTAAAATGATGAACTATGATGTGGAACTATAAGCCAAATAAGTCCTTTCCTTCCAAAGTTGCTTTGTCATGATGTTTTGTTGCTGCAATATTAACCCTAAGACACAAGACCATTTAAAAGGGTTATTTGGGATAAAATCATACTTTTAGTTATAGTACAGAGATAATACATAGTTCATTCAACCTTGCCCCCCTTAAAAATCTTAAAAGTATCTGAAATAATTAATAAAACTTTTATAATTAGCCTTTGCATAATGCTATTAATCTATAGAATTTATTCACATTTTGACAACTTACATAAGTTATTTATTCAAATCCCTATGCAGAATTCTTTTGTTTGCATTCATGCAAGTAACTCTGTAGTTAGTCTCCATCCATATTAAATATTTATTCATATTTTATTACTTTGAAGTAATACTGGTTAATTTATCACATGTATTTAAATTCAGACTTGGAGACTGTTCAAGGCTAAATACACAATAGTACTTTTTGATGACATGGTGGCAAGAAGACTATGATGCTACCATTCATATCTAATCGACTTTAATTACTGAGCAGTTGTTTATGGTTAGAGCTGTCAACATGGCCGGATTTAAGATAATTCAGAAGATAGACATTTTTGGTACTCCTACAGAGGAATATTTAAGTTACCATAGCTGAGTTAGGATGGCATATCTACTGCGACTCCATTTTCTTACTGGAATGCTAGATTTCATTGTTAGAGGAATGAAACTGGCCAGCAAGCATGTACTCATCATTGTTCTCTGTTCTTGTTTGTGGACAACACATGACCAACTTCCTCAAACTCCCAATACTGTGATTTACACATGATGGTATATTGTATCTCGGTTCTGTGAGCCAAAATATATCCTTATCTTGTAAGTTGCTTTTGTCAGGGTATTTTATTCCAGGAGTGGAAAAAAAGACGAGGGTCTTTGGAGCAGTTCTTTCCCCCAGAATGTAGAAAAAATTGTTACTTTGGGCTAGAAATGACATAGAATGCTGGAAATAGTAGTTGATGGTGTGTTCTGCTTGGAAGACTTTAGAGAGCTAAGAAAACATTGACAGTGGAGACCTTGGTCTTGAGGCTTCAGAGGGAGCAACCACTCTATAAAAAAATTGTAGGGGAGTACCAAGACAGAAAAAGGAGGGAAGTGATTGGAGAATGGGTGGAGAGAAGAGGGCTTATGGGACATATGGGTAGGGGGGAACAGGGAAAGGGGAAAGCATTTGGAATGTAAACAAAGAATTTAGAAAATAATAATAATAAAAAAAAAGAAATTGGAATAGGGACTATGGCTGTGAGAGTTTAACCAAGAATCCTGCTACCTTGTACCATGTGAACTTGAGTGAAGTTGATTTTTAAAACAATGATTTATCATCATCACATCATCTTCACCATCACCACCACTACCATCCTTCTCCTCCTCCTCCTCTTCCTCCTCCTCCTCATCATCATCATTACCATTGGTTGTAGTAGTAGCAGTAGTGTGGACAGAGAAATGGCACATTAGCAAGCTTACAGTTTGAGACAAGAATGGTAGAGCCAACACAGCAGCTGCAATTGTTAATAAGATTAGCTCTATTAAACAAAAATCCATGCTGCACAGTCAAATTCCCTTTAGAAAGAACCTGAAGATGAAGGGAAATTAAAAGTTGGAGTGAATGTATTTTACATTCAACATGCGTGTTGGATAGTTTTATGACATCTGAAAGGAGGGAGTTCAGTAGAAAAAAATGCCTCCATAAGATCAGGCTGCAGGCATCTTCTTAATTATTGATTGATGGGGGAGAGCCCAGCCCATTGTGGGTGGTGTCATCCCCGGCCTGATCATACTGAATTCTAAAAGAAGCAGGTTGAGCAAGCAACAAGGAGAGGAGCAAGTCTGTAAGCAGCACCCTTCCATGACCTCTATATCAGCTCCTGCCTTCAGGTTCCTGCTCATTTTGAGTTCCTGTCCTGACATACTCTATCTCAGACCTGAAGCAATGGGGCCCAACTCACCACGGACTGAAATCTCTGAATCCAAGGGTCAAAATAAAATTTTACTTTATATAAGTTGATTATCTCAAGTATTTGTCAAAGCAGTAGAAAGATAATTATCACAGCAAATTTATAAATCTGGGTTAAAGGCTTGGAACATCACAGACATTTCTAAAGCTCAGCTTTTAAGTAAATATTACTTGTTAAGAATAGCTTGGTATAACTTATTTGGGTAAATTGTATCCTTTTGTGGTTTATGTATATGTGGCTGAGTTAGATTCTGAATTGAGCACTGAATTCACATACCAAATACAAGGAACATCCCTGTTGGTATGTTATTTTCTTCTCTGACTAGAATTTCAGTTGTAAATATAATTGAATGTCTCATTTTCTGAGAACGTTATCACTGTTCAAAAATATGTCAACCACTTTCTCTTGTACCAACAATAGACTGTTAAAGAAAAGTGATGAACTTCTGAATTTGTCTTCTGTATAATTTAGTGGGTTTAAAACAATTCTTCTCTGCAGCAATTGCCAGTCTGAAATTGAAATACATATTTGAAATCTTATTATTTGTCAGAACAACTTTGTAAAAGTGCTATTTTTGAACATTATCCAAAATCTTCTGTCTAAAATACATTCCTTTCAAATTTTTCTTATGTAAAAGACAAACATGAGTGCTTTTCACATGATATTATTCAAAGAGAAATAAATGTGGTATTTCTGTTGATGGAATAATAAGGTAACCAATTGGCATAAGTAGATATGTCCACCTCAGGGTCTCTCATTGCTACATTTACTGTTTTATGCTGCTGTGATATGACCAAAAGTAACCTGGAGAGAAAAGCATTTATCTTAATATCACACTTGTGTTCACAATTTGTCATTGAGGAAAGTCAGGACAGGAATTCCAGGCGAGAACTCCAGGCAGGAACTCCAAGCAGAAACCATAGAAAGTGTTACTGGCTTGTTCTGAGATTCATGTTCAGGTAGCTGTATAACCTGAGATGCACCTGTCTAGGAATAGTGCCACCCACAATGGGCATGGCCCCTCAAATCAACCAGCCATGGGGACTATTCACCATAAACATGCCCAGAAGAAAATCTGATGAAGGCAGCTTTTCAGTTCAGCTCTTTTTTCTAAGTTGACTCTAATTTGTGTCAGATTAGCAATACAAACTAACCAACATACTTATTAAAACATACTGCAAATACTTTTCTTTCTTATTCTATTCATGTAGAGTAATCCAGTTTTTATTATTGTATTTATGTGGTACACTTAAGTTCTGTCTGAAGATAACATGTGTCAACTACTTTATTTTTGTACAAATAAAATTTTAAAATAAACTAATAGTCTTAATAGTTATTTTGGTCTTGGCCAATATGTGAATACTTGGGGCCTAGTATCTCAACTCGTTGCTGGAATGCTGAATTGCAGCATTGGCAAGATATGCCAAATCCCCAGTGTTTTTTTTCTTTTTAATTACAATGATAAAAAAATCTTAGTCTGTCTTTACTAAAATGGCTATTAAAACACGTTCCTTTTCTCACCCTTAGTATCCTTATACTCAGTATCTGAATTAAAATTGCTGAATTTAATTTTACACGTTAAGAATTCTATATAGTGCTAACACTTTTCTAAATTTTTCAAAATTTCAAGTGTGTGTTCAATGTATTATGATTATATCTATTCTTCCTTTACACCTCCAATTCCTTCTATATATCCTCAATATAGTCTTCTCCCAAAATTATGTCTTTTTTTCTCTTTTTAAAAAGTAGCTAAGCTTAGTTAGTGTTGCCCATATATTAACAGATATGAGGCCATCGTATACTAGTGGATGGACAAACCTACCAGAAATCCACAGGAAGCTCATGAACAGTTCATGGGCCAGATTCTCTCAATGGTAGTGTTATCAAAAGTTGAGCTCAACAACATTATGTAAGGTAAACCAATACATGAGTGTCATTAGCAAAGAATGACAAGATGGAGCAAAGCAAACCCAAGATCCGTGCTCCTCTCCCACTGTGTGTGGGGTCATATTTATAGACCTTCATCAAGCATCCTTTCATGCTATATCCAAGCATCCTCTCACCTGTGTCTGCTCCAGAAAAGAATCTTTCACGTGTTTGCTTTAGCAAGACACCTTTTCACCTGTGTGCCCCAGCAAAACATCATTTGTGATAAATAACTTTCCAAAAAACTAGAAGTTTCCTCTTCAGTAAGTTCTGTCCCATAATTTGCTATCATCCTTGACTTGAAATCTTATGATTTCCAGGAGTCTGTCTATTATTAAAGAGGGTGAAGCCTACAATGGTCATTGGCACTGAGGTAGTTTCAGTGTTTGACTCCTACCCTGTATTAGAGAATCAGTCAAATAATATACCTGAACTGCATAACAGCCTTCATTAATCCAGTCTTTGATTTATACCATGCTACAATCTTCTTGTTTTTAGAGACTCACACCTAACAGCTACTGCATGGGATAAGGGGTAAAACACAAGACAGTTATCTGGGAAAGAACTAGCAATTGAGAAAATGCCTCCATCACCTGAAAGGCATTCTCTTGTAAGGATTGAGGTTGGCAGGTAGAGCCACTGTAATTGGTGCAACCCTGGGCGGATGGTTTTGTGTTGTAAAAGAATGCAAGCTGAGCATGCCAGGTAGAGTGAGCTGGGAAACAGCACTCCATGGCCTCTGCTCCATTTCCTGCCTTTAGGTTCTTGCGATGAGTTCTCGCCCCAACTTCCTTTCATAAAGGACTGTAATCCATACAGTGAAATAAACCCGTTCTTTCTGAGGTTGGTTATGATTTTATCACAGCAGTAGAAATCTATCTAAGACAGAAATAAAATTCTCTGACAGTATCCGTGAATACAGAACATCAAGAAAGGCCTGAATGTTCCCATAGTGAAGGAACAATATGATAGGAGTTGAGATGTATTTGTTAGTAGAGAAAACATTTAAGTATTACTTGGAGATAGAGATAGAGCTTAGAAGTAGAGAAAAGAGTAGAAATATAAAAATTGTAAGTACAAATATGAGGGACACTTGGTACACTTGAGTTTTGACTATTAGATCCTGAAATTATGAATGGTTATTTTTTTATTTTTAAAAAAATAATTACTACTTACAGTCTTGTATATTTGTATCATACTCTTTCCTCTCCCCCAGCTCCTTTCAGATTTCCTCCTCGCTTCCCTTTCCAACAATTTTTTCTCTCTTAAAAAGAGATTCATTCAAAACAACACCAACATACACACACACACACACACACACACACATGAATCACTTAAGCTGGTCCATATACATCAGAATGGTCATGAACACTCTTTAGACCTTTCTTTATTGATGACACTGACCCAAAGTGTTTCTGTGATAGTCATGATTTTCTCTTAGGTTTCATCACCATTAAATTAATAATTGGAAATACTTGGTATCTTTATATAAATTTCTTCAGGTTACTTGGAACTGCTGAGGTGAATCGGTTGCTTTAAAAATTTTATGTTGTAGAGTGAAATTTAAAGTTTAACTTCCTGAAGTTAAGGTTGGATTTAATAAAAGCAAACATAGCAGAGTTCCAGATGTACTTGATTGTGTGTAAAAAAAAATCTATTTTATTTGCTTCTGTGCATCTATGTCTTATGAAACCCGACTTTTTAAAAATTAAAGTTAGTCAGCAAGCCACTAGGCTACACACAGCGTATTTTCTTTCTCTGCTTCTTTGCTTCTAATACTCCCCGGAGCCACCTTCATCTCTCTCTCTCTCTCAGTAAGCCAACCTCCATTGCTGGCCAAGATATTATACATCAAAATTTACTGTCTTTCCATGTTATTGCTTACTTTTGCAATACTATCTGTTTTTACAAGTTTCCACCGAGCTCCTCTGCTAATATTTTTATGCCTCTCCAGAGGCCACTTTCTCTTCTTTCTATAACTTACGCTGAGTTTTTATTTTTGGGAAAAAGGAATCTGTTTAGACTTCTTAGTTAATGAAGGCACAGTTGGAATTTTCGTGTAAACTATCAAGGATTGCAAGCCGAGTTTTATCAACTTACTGCTTTTCAGTCTACGTCTGTCTCCTGGATAATGAGTTCATTGGCTAATGATCTTTCTGAGAATCATCAATACTGGATAGTTTCATCATATTGGAACATTGCTTTTAAAACTCCATAGAAAAGTGATTAAGTACATCTCAGACTCAGGTAACGTTATAATAGACTAGGAAATGTGTTATATTTTAGACCACTTCAATTGAAAACTGGTTTGCATTTCCTTGTCTGATATGTAGGCAACGTTCCGTTCCCCGTGCACCCTCATTTCCTCACAATGACGGAAATCTCTGCTATGAGTTTACATCTGACTTATACGGTGTTAACACTCACTGGGTTTGATGGCTGCTCCCATTTGTTGACCTAGTTCTAGAAAAACCTTGATGCTTATAATGCAAGTTGTTAAAATCAAAGAGATCACAAGAAATTTTGGGAGACATTTCCAGGTCAAAGACTAAATATCATAGGGCCAATTTCGTTTATACACTTGTTTTCTGTAATAATATTCCAAATAATCACTTTCTTCCACCCAAGCATGATAGAATATGAGGGTTTACAGTTTGGAAAAAGGAGAAATTGATGATGAATACAGAATTATTTAAAAGGAAACAGATAGGTTGTATAAGACAGAGGAACAGGGAGGTTGCTGTGAGATTCTGCCCTCTAGAACTGTCAGCAGGGCTATACCCAACAGCTCTTATCGACTTGGCTGTCTAAATATGAACTATACAATGATAATACTAATAGACATGGTAACATAAAAGGGGGACGACTCAGAGGGTGTTAACCCTAGAAAAAGAACTATGGGCAACAAAGGAATTCTATGAGTGACAGATGGGCCCCAGGGAGTAGTACCTCAATTGGTTACTGAAGACCAAGTAGATGTTCAGCCCTGAAGTCATTTACATACATAACATTATATGGATTGAGTAGGTTATATCAATGTATTTAGGAAGTGTATATAATTTAATTAAAAGCGGGCATGAAATTGAAAGAAAGCAAGAGAGTGCATGGAAGGAGTTTTATTGAAGAAAGGGAAAAGGAGAAATTAGGTGGTAATATTAAGACGTCAAAAAATTATTATTAAGAGGTATATTATTGTATAGATTTTCAAAATTGCCATGTTTATAATATCTTCAAATTGCTGGTTTACCATTGACCTAATCTTGTTTTGCAGATAACTAGAACACTACTCAACTGTGATTGTGAAAAAAGGTATCATGGAAAGTATCTTTCTTTAGACCTGGTTTGTTTTACTACATCAATGCATCTTAAAGCTGATATATATATCAACCAAGATAGTTCAGACCCCTGAAAGTACAATGTGCAATGTCTACCCAAATCTCAAAAATATCTCTCCAGCCTCTGTACACATAATTCAGAGAGTCTGTGTTTTAAAGCTTTATCATAATTCTGTGATACTTTGAATCAATATGTATTTAAAAAATAGAAAACATAATTGAAGACATATATGAAGATGGGGATGATGGAGGATATCACTACTGCAGGTTTTACATGCTGCCCAAGGCTGTGCCACTTTCTCTGGAGACAGTTTTCTTAGTAACTCAGATCAAAGAAGAAAGAACAGTGAAGAGTTTGGAGGTAAATAAACTCAAACTTATAGGATTTATTGACTATGTATCTTGGATATGCAGGGTTGCATGCATTTTTCATCATTATCATAAAAATACTCAAATGCAATAAAATGAAAAATTAAAATATTTTTCAAAGAATAATAATGACAGTGGTATGTTTTTTTTCTTGAGAATTTTTTTAATTTTTTTTATTTTCTAAATTCTTTGTTTACATTCCAAAACGCTTTCCCCTTTCCCAGTTCCCCCCTCCCCAAATGTCTCATAAACCTTCTCTACACCCATACTCCAATCACCTCCCTCCTTTTTCTCTGTCCTGGTAAACCTCTACAATCCTGGATCAGGCCTTTCCAGGATCAGGGCCCTCTCCTTACTTCTTCATGGGAGTCGTTTCATATGCTACTTGTGTCTTGCGTATTCAGAGCTTCTGGGCTAGTTAATATCCACTTATCAGTGATTGCATTCCATGTATATTCTTTTGTGATTGGGTTACCTCACTTAGGATGATATTTTCCAATTCCAACCAATTGCCTACAAATTCCATGAATTGATTGTTTTTAATTGCTGAGTAGTATTCCATTGTGTAAATATACCACATTTTCTGTATCCATTCCTCCATTGAGGGACATCTGGGTTCTTTCCAGCTTCTGGCTATTATAAATAAGGATGCTATGAACATAGTGGAGCATGTGTCCTTATTACATGCCAGGGAATCCTCTGGATATATGCCCAGGAGTGGTATAGCAGGGTCCTCTGGTAGTGTCACCTTCAGTTTTCTGAGGACCCTCCAGACTGATTTCCAGAGTGGTTGTACCTTCTTGCAATCCCACTAGCAGTGGAGGAGTGTTCCTCTTTCTCCACATCCCCACCAACACCTGTTGTCTCCTGAGTTTTTAACCTTAGCCATTCTGACTGGTGTGAGGTAAAAACTTAGGGTTGTTTTGATTTGCATTTCCCTAATGACTAATGATGATGAGCATTTCTTAAGGTGCTTCTTGCAATCCCACTAGCAGTGGAGGAGTGTTCCTCTTTCTCCACATCCTCACCAACACCTGTTGTCTCCTGAGTTTTTTTTTTCCTTTTTTTTTATTCGATATAATTTATTTACATTTCAAATGATTTCCCTTTTCTAGCCCCCCACTCCCCGAAAGTCCCGTAAGCCCCCTTCTCTTCCCCTATCCTCCCACCCACCCCTTCCCACTTCCCCGTTCTGGTTTTGCCGAATACTGTTTCACTGAGTCTTTCCAGAACCAGGGGCCACTCCTCCTTTCTTCTTGTACCTCATTTGATGTGTGGATTATGTTTTGGGTATTCCAGTTTTCTAGGTTAATATCCACTTATTAGTGAGTGCATACCATGATTCACCTTTTGAGTCTGGGTTACCTCACTTAGTATGATATTCTCTAGCTCCATCCATTTGCCTAAGAATTTCATGAATTCATTGTTTCTAATGGCTGAATAGTACTCCATTGTGTAGATATACCACATTTTTTGCATCCACTCTTCTGTTGAGGGATACCTGGGTTCTTTCCAGCATCTGGCAATTATAAATAGGGCTGCTATGAACAAAGTAGAACATGTATCCTTATTACATGGTGGGGAGTCTTCTGGGTATATGCCCAGGAGTGGTATAGCAGGATCTTCTGGAAGTGAGGTGCCCAGTTTTCGGAGGAACCGCCAGACTGCTTTCCAGAGTGGTTGTACCAATTTGCAACCCCACCAGCAGTGGAGGAGTGTTCCTCTTTCTCCACACCCTCTCCAACACCTGCTGTCTCCTGAATTTTTAATCTTAGCCATTCTGACTGGTGTAAGATGAAATCTTAGGGTTGTTTTGATTTGCATTTCCCTAATGACTAATGAAGTTGAGCATTTTTTAAGATGCTTCTCCGCCATCCGAAGTTCTTCAGGTGAGAATTCTTTGTTTAACTCTGTACCCCATTTTTTAATAGGGTTGTTTGGTTTTCTGGAGTCTAACTTCTTGAGTTCTTTATATATATTGGATATTAGCCCTCTATCTGATGTAGGATTGGTGAAGATCTTTTCCCAATTTGTTGGTTGCCGATTTGTCCTCTTGATGGTGTCCTTTGCCTTACAGTAACTTTGTAATTTTATGAGGTCCCATTTGTCAATTCTTGCTCTTAGAGCATACGCTATTGGTGTTCTGTTCAGAAACTTTCTCCCTGTACCGATGTCCTCAAGGGTCTTCCCCACTTTCGTTTCTATTAGCTTCAGAGTGTCTGGCTTTATGTGGAGGTCCTTGATCCATTTGGATTTGAGCTTAGTACAAGGAGACAAGGATGGATCAATTCGCATTCTTCTGCATGCTGACCTCCAGTTGAACCAGCACCATTTGTTGAAAAGGCTATCTTTTTTCCATTGGATGTTTTCAGCCTCTTTGTCGAGGATCAAGTGGCCATAGGTGTGTGGGTTCATTTCTGGATCTTCAATCCTGTTCCATTGATCCTCCTGCCTGTCACTGTACCAATACCACACAGTTTTTAACACTATTGCTCTGTAGTATTGCTTGAGGTCAGGGATACTGATTCCCCCAGATTTTCTTTTGTTGCTGAGAATAGTTTTAGCTATCCTGGGTTTTTTGTTGTTCCAGATGAATTTGATAATTGCTCTTTCTAACTCTGTGAAGAATTGAGTTGGGATTTTGATGGGTATTGCATTGAATCTGTATAGTGCTTTAGGCAAAATGGCCATTTTAACTATATTGATTCTACCGATCCATGAGCATGGGAGGTTTTCCCATTTTTTGAGGTCTTCTTCCATTTCCTTCTTCAGCGTCTTGAAGTTCTTGTCATACAGATCTTTCACATGTTTGGTAAGAGTCACCCCAAGATACTTTATACTGTTTGTGGCTATTGTGAAGGGGGTCATTTCCCTAATTTCTTTCTCAGCCTGCTTATCCTTTGAGTATAGGAAGGCCACTGATTTGCTTGAGTTGATTTTATAACATGCCACTTTGCTGAAATTGTTTATCAGCTGTAGGAGCTCTCTAGTGGAGTTCTTTGGGTCACTTAGGTAGATGATCATGTCGTCTGCAAATAATGATAGTTTGACTTCTTCCTTTCCAATTTGTATCCCTTTGACCTCCTTATGTTGTCGAATTGCTCGAGCTAGTACCTCAAGTACAATATTGAAAAGATAAGGAGAAAGGGGGCAGCCTTGTCTGGTCCCTGATTTCAGTGGGATTGCTTCAAGTTTCTCTCCATTTAGTTTGATGCTGGCTACCGGTTTGCTGTATATTGCTTTTACTATGTTTAGGTATGGGCCTTGAATTCCTGTTCTCTCCAAGACTTTAAGCATGAAAGGATGCTGAATTTTGTCAAATGCTTTTTCAGCATCCAATGAAATGACCATGTGGTTTTGTTCTTTGAGTTTGTTTATGTAGAGGATTGTATTGATGGATTTCCGTATATTGGACCAACCCTGCATTCCCGGGATAAAGCCTACTTGATCATGGTGGATGAACGTTTTGATGTCTTCTTGGATTTGGTTGGCAAGAATTTTATTGAGTATTTTTGCATCGATGTTCATAAGGGAAATTGGTCTGAAGTTCTCTTTCTTTGTTGGATCTTTGTGTGACTTTGTTATCAGCGTAATTGTGGCTTCATAGAAGGAATTGGGTAGTGTTCCTTCTGTTTCTATTTTGTGGAATAGTTTGAGGAGTGTTGGTGTTAACTCTTCTTTGAAGGTCTGATAGAATTCTGCACTGAAACCATCTGGTCCTGTGCTTTTTTTTGGTTGGAAGACTTTCTATGACTCCTTCTATTTCTTTAGGCATTATGGGACTGTTTAGATGGTCTAGTTGGTCCTGATTTAATTTTGGTATTTGGTATCTGTCAAGGAAATTGTCCATTTCCTCCAGATTCTCCAGTTGTGTTGAGTACAGGCTCTTGTAGTAGGATCTGATGATTTTTTTGGATTTCCTCAGTTTCCGTTGTTATCTCTCCCTTTTCATTTCTAAGTTTGTTAATTTGGATACTTTCTCTGTGCCCTTTGGTCAGTCTGGCTAAGGGTTTATCTATCTTGTTGATTTTCTCAAAGAACCAGCTCCTGGTTTTGTTGATTTTTTGTATGGTTCTCTTTGTTTCTACTTGATTGATTTTGGCCCTGAGTTTGATGATTTCCTGCCTTCTACTCCTCCTGTGCGAAATAGCTTCTTTTTGTTCTAGGGCTTTCAGGTGTGTCATTAAGCTGGTAATGTATGCTCTCTCCATTTTCTTTTTGGAGGCACCCAGGGCTATGAGTTTTCCTCTTAGCACTGCTTTCATTGTGTCCCATAGATTTGGGTATGTTTTGTTTTCATTTTCATTGTGTTCTAAAAGGTCTTTAATTTCTTTCTTTATTTCTTCCTTGACCAAGGTATCATTGAGTAGAGTATTGTTCAGTTTCCACGTGTATGTGGGTTTTCTGTTGTTTCTGTTGCTATTGAAGACCACTTTTACTCCATAGTGATCAGATAGGAGGCATGGGATTAGTTCTATCTTCTTATATTTGTTGAGGTCTGTCTTGTGACCAATTATATGGTCGATTTTGGAGAAGGTACCATGAGGTGCTGAGAAAAAGGTATATTCTTTTGTTTTGGGATAGAATGTTCTATATATATCTGTTAAATCTAATTGGTCCAAAGCTTCAATTAGTTTCATTGTGTCCCTGTTTAGTTTCTGTTTTCCTGATCGGTCCATTGAGGAAAGTGCAGTGTTGAAGTCACCCACAATTATTGTGTTAGGTGCAATGTGTGCTTTTAGTTTTAATAAAGTTTCTTTTACGAAAGAGGGTGCCCTTGCATTTGGGGCATAGATGTTCAGGATTCACAGTTCTTCTTTTTGTATTTTTCCTTTGACCAGCAAGAAGTGTCCCTCAGGGTCTCTTTTGATGACTTTGGGTTGAAAGTCAATTTTATCTGATATTAAAATGGCTACTCCAGCTTGTTTCTTGAGACCATTTGCTTGTAAAATTGTCTTCCAGCCTTTTACTCTAAGGTAGTGTTTGTCTTTGACCCTGAGGTGTGTTTCCTGTGAGCAGCAAAATGTAGGGTCCTGTTTACGTATCCATTCAGTTAGTCTGTGTCTTTTTATTGGGGCATTAAGTCCATTGATGTTAAGAGATATTAAGAAATAGTGATTGTTACTTCCTATCATTTTTGACGTTATTTTTTAAATTTGAATGCTTAACTTCTTTTGGGTTTGATGAAAGGTTACTATCTTGCTTTTTCCAGGGTGAAGTTTCCCTCCTTGTATTGGTGTTGTCCTCCTATTATCCTTTTTAGGGCTGGGTTTGTGGATAGATATTGGGTAAACTTGGTTTTGTCATGAAATATCTTAGTTTCTCCATCTATGGTGATTGAGAGTTTTGCTGGATATAGTAGTTTTGGTTGGCATTTGTGTTCTCTTAGAGTCTGCATGAGATCTGCCCAGGACCTTCTAGCCTTCATAGTCTCAGGTGAAAAGTCTGCTGTGATTCTGATAGGTCTTCCTTTATATGTTACTTGGCCTTTTTCTCTTACTGCCTTTAGTATTCTTTCTTTGTTTAGAACATTTGGTGTTTTGATTATTATGTGACGGGAAGTATTTCTGTTCTGGTCCAGTCTGTTTCGAGTTCTGTAGGCTTCTTGTATATTCATGGGCATCTCTCTCTTTAGGTTAGGGAAGTTTTCTTCCATAATTTTATTGAAGATATTTGCTGGCCCTTTAAGTTGTCTATCTTCACTCTCATCTATGCCTATAATCCTTAGGTTTGGTCTTCTCATTGTGTCCTGGATTTCCTGGATATTTTGGGTTACAAGCTTTTTGCATTTTGCATTTTCTTTAACTGTTGAGTCCATGGTTTCTATGGAATCTTCAGCATCTGAGATTCTTTCTTCTATCTCTTGTATTCTGTTGTTGATATTTGCATCTCTGTCCCCTGATTTCTTCCCAAGGCTTTCTATCTCCAAAGTTTTCTCCCTTTGAGTTTTCTTAGTTGTTTCTACTTCTGATTTTAGATCCTGGATGGTTTTGCTTAGCTCCTTCACTTGCTTGTTTGTGCTTTCCTGTAATTCTTTAAGAGATTTTTGTGTTTCCTCTTTCATGACCTCAGCCTGTTGACCAAAGTTCACCTGTATTTCTTTAAGAGATTTTTGTGTTTTGTCTTTCATGACCTCAGCCTGTTGACCAAAGTTCTCCTGTATTTCTTTAAGTGTTTTTTGCATTTCCTCCTAGTTGGCTTTTGTATTCTCCTGGATTTCTTTCAATGATTTTTGTGTTCCCTTGCAAGGGCTTCTAACTTTTGATCCATTTTCTCCTGAATTTCTTTAAGTATGTCCTTCATGTGTTCCTGTACCAGCATCATGACCAGTGATTTTAAATCCAAATCTTGTTTTATTGGTGTGATGGGGTATCCAGGACATGTTGGTAGAGGAGAATTGGGTTCAGATGTTGCCATATTGCCTTGATTTCTGTTAGTGACGTTCCTGCGTTTGCCTTTTGCCATCTAGTTCTCACTGGTGTTAGTTTGTCTTGTCAGTGCTGGACTCACCAGTGCAAGCTGCCCCTTCCCAGTTGGCCTCTGGTGCACAGCTTACCTCCTGCACTGCTTGTAGATAGGGTGCTGCTGCCCTGGCTGTTCAGATCCCAAAGCAGGCACCCAAAGGCTCCCGCTGGGGCCCACTGGATTCACTGGAGCACACTGACTTCTCCCAGCTGGCCGCCCGGAAGCCCAGCTAGCCTCTTGCAGGACTTGGAGATGTGGTGCTGCCGCCCAGGCTGATCTGGATCCGGAAGCGGAGAGAGTAGAGCTGAGGGCTTCCGCCTGAGGCCTTGCCCCAGATTGTGTCTGTGGACCAGATGGAGCCCGTGTGCACCCCCAGGGAGTGCCGACTGTGTATGCTGCTGTGACCTCCCCTGTGTTCTGCTCACTCCGCTGGGCAGCCGATCCGCCAACCGGGCTGGTGCACACAAGGTTAGCCTGGCCGCCCAGTCCCTGAGTCCAGGCAAAAGCCTGGGAGGCCAAGGTCCGAGCAAAGTTCCCCTAGGGCTATGACTGTTAATTGGATCCACCAGGTGACTAGGATGGTGGGCGTGTGCGCCCGCACTCCCAGAAAGCGCCGGGAGAGTCTGCTGTACTAACAACCTCCTGGGCGGGTTGACTCACAGATGGCCCACCAAGCCGCCCAGTTCTTGGGGTCAGTCCTGTGCCTTTTGGGGCCTAGACCCCAGCTTTGTTAGCCTCAGGATATACCTGTTACAGGACTGCCCGCCAGAGCTCTCTGTCGTCCTGCAGGCAAAATGGCGGCACGTGCGCAGGCCTGGGTAAAAAACCTCCTGGCTGGGTTGGCACCCCGATGGCCCCCCCGACCCGCCCAGGGCCTGGGTGCAGGCCAACGCCCGTCGGGCTCAGACCACCGTGGTGTTGGCCTCGGATTATGTTTGTGTACCTCAGTCTGTCTGATCCCTGGAGTCCGAAGCCAAGATGGATGCACCTCTCCTGACTGGTGGGAGGCCGAGTTCTGAAGTGGCTTCCGTGCAGGAAAGGCGCTGCACAATTACAGCTGCTTGCCGCCCGGCTGGTCAGCGAAGGTCAGTGGTCGTGGGCGCAGGGCCTAACTGGACCCTGTGTCGTCTTGGTTCCACTGCTGATGGCCCTTCAGCTGGACCAGCCACTGCTGCACAGCCGCCGCCGTCTCCTGAGTTTTTAACCTTAGCCATTCTGACTGGTGTGAGGTGAAAACTTAGGGTTGTTTTGATTTGCATTTCCCTAATGACTAATGATGATGAACATTTCTTAAGGTGCTTCTCAGCCATCCGAAGTTCCTCAGGTGAAAATTCTTTGTTTAGATCTGCACAGCATTTTTAATAGGGTTATTTGGTTCCCTGGGGTCTAACTTCTTGAGTTCCTTGTATATATTGGATATTAGCCCTCTATTGGATGTAAGGTTGGTGAAGATCTTTTTCCAGTTTGTTGGTTGCCGTTTTGTCCTTTTGACAGTGTTTTTTGCCTTACAGAAACTTTGTAATTTTATGAGGTCCCATTTGTCAATTCTTGATCTTAGAGCATAAGCTTTTGGTGATCTGTTCAGGAACTTTTCCCCTGTGCCCGTGTCCTCAAGGGTTTTAGAATCCTTCTAAAAGATTTATTTTGTTGTTTTAAATCATGTATATATTGCAGATCTGTGTATGGACATATACACGTATGTGTGTGTGTGTGTGTTGAAGCAAGAATCATTAGATTCAATGATACAGATATAGGCAATTAAGAATCACAAAAATTAGGTGCTGGGAATGGAACTTGGGTTCTCTGCAAAGTCCTATGTGTTTTGAACAATCTCTACAGCCTACTGAGACCCTTAAAACAGTGATGTTTTAATTACTTGGAGTTAAGAGAATTCCTATATTTTAGTCACATTTATCAATGAGTTCAAATCACACGATTAGTTTTTCAAAATTTATAACTATGGAAACAAACTTAACATTGTCCTCTAATATTGCAACAATATTAGAAATTGCTGGTGAATGGATATCAGAAATTCTGTGGAAAGGATGGGGGCCAATATAATATATGCATGTTAAAATAACTCAGGGAAAGCCTTGCAAATTAAGGACATGGGAGCATAGGTTAAAGAAAAACAATAAAGAACAAATTGAAGAGAAAGTAGAGGGTCTAGTTTTTCTGAAGAACATGGATATCAGCCAACCTCCATCTAAGTTTACATCTCTTCCAGTGTATATCTGGATAAGTGGATGTCTACAATAAAGCTATTTTCCAGGATGTTAGACAACTGAGTCTAAGACATATGATCAAGAATTGTTCAAAAGGATGTAATGAAAAAGAGTTGTGCTTAGGATTATAGTTATGTTCTTAAGACCAAATAATAGAGCTTCTTTACTGTTCCATCAGTCTTATGCACTGTCATGTATACGTGGTGATAGGAAGTCTATACATTTTTACAATTGTATATTGTTCTTGAGAATTTCATACAACATGTTTGAACATATCTAATCCCCTTTCCCAACAATACTCACATTCAATCCTTTCCCTATCTACCCAAGTTGTGTTTTCTTCTGAAAACAACAAAAACAAAAACCCAAACCAACATAATCCTAATTTGTGTTGTCCATATATTATTTTATGTGTTTTCCACTGGAGTGAGTCAACCAACCAGGGACCATACCTTTAAGAAAACAGACTGCCTCAAAGCAGCTATCAATTATCAGTGGATCCCCAACTACAGGTAGAACATTATGGCTATCCATATCCAGCCAGGATTTTGTCTGGCTTAAATTTGTGTGCATCTTGTTCATGATACTACAGCCACGATGAATTTATATGGGCAAGAGTTCTCCTGTGGCTGCAAAATGCTGTTTCTTATAATCCTCCATCACTTCTGGCACTTACAGTTTCCCTTGTTGGGTAGTTTAACTATCATCAGAAAATAGTTGGTTACTCCATGCCACACATGCCACTATTTTGCCAATGGGCAATGTTTATATTTTCTTAGGCTGGTCGTTACTGGAGTTTGCAGGCTTCACAGCTGCTTGAGATTGATGACTGCCTTTCTCCCCCAGCAGTCCTCATCCCATGACTCTGAGATTTATTGGTGTTCTAAATAAAGCATATATATTTGAAGATTCAAAGCTAATAACAAATAATGGGAGGAAATATGTGACACTTGTTTGTCTGGATCTAGGTTATCTCACTCAAAATGATTGTTTTCATGTTCATCTGTTTTACCTGTGAATTTCATAGTTTTACCTTAACAGCTGAGCAATATTCCATTGTGTACATATATGACATTTTTCTTATTCATTCTCCAGTTACAATGCTTTGGGCTGTTTTCACTTCTTATCTATCGTGAACTGAGCTGCAATGAACATGGATGAGAACTATATTTACAGGAAGATACAGAGTCCCTTGTTTATATGCCTGAGAGTGCTACAGTTGGGCGTGTGGTAGATTGAGTTCTAGCTGAGACACAATGGCTTCTCTAGTTTGCGTTCCCACAGGCAGTGAAAAATTGTTTACCTTTATAGAGATTTGTGCTAACTTGTGTGGTCATTTGGTTTAGGATCCAGCCATTCTGAGCAGGGTGAGATAAAATCTTAGTGTTTTTAATTTGCATCTCATTGATGGCTAAGGTTGAACATTTAACCAGCATATTTCAGCTAGTTAGTTGTGTTTTATCTATTGAAATAGCTGTTTAGTTCCATGTCCAATTTTAAAATTGTGTTCTTTTCTTAATGTTTAGTTTTCATGAGTTCTTTTTATATTCCAGATACTACCTGTTTGGCAGATGTATAGCCGATAAAGATATCTCCCATTATGTAGGCTGCCTCTTCATTCAAATAAGGGGCATCATTTGCTGTACAGAAGCATTCTTGTTTCATGAGGTCTACTTAAAAATATTATATGTTACTAATCAGGAAAATTTAGAGAGTGGATGCATTTCTAGATAAACATGTTCTAAGAAAACTGAATCAAGATGAAGTAAATAATTTAAATAGACCCATAACATCTGATGTGGTAGAAGCAGTAATTTACACATCTGTCAAGTAAAAGTATTGCAGAGCCAAGTGGATTTAGCACAGGTTTCTATCAGACTTCAAATGCTAACAAAAACTGAGACACTTATGATTGCTACCTACTGTCAGAATCCTGTAATTTATTTCTATAGACGGTCTTACTTCTAATTTTATATCATACACATATGTAATTTTTTCTTTCTCTCTCATCTATCTGAAATTCAATGCATCTATATAAAATCGTGCAAGTAAAATATATTTGGCTTTCAAAGACCAGAAACTTAATATGATTATTTCGAGTTGCATCATTTTTCTTGTAAACAGCAAAATTGTCCTCAATGTGGCAGAAAACTCTGAGTTGTGTATGTGTACCACATTTTCTCTGTTCTTCCATGGACAAAACCTAGGTCATTTCTGGCAAGCACCGCTGTGAATTGTAAGGCAGAACCCATTGTGTGTGAGACCTTTTTGGATATGCTGAGTCAGAATCCTTTGAGTGAATATCTGGGAGTAGTGTAGCTTTGTCATACTATACATAGCTTTTATTTCCCTAGGGAGTTTCACACTTATCTCTACAGTGGCCTGACTGCTTTATCTTTTCACCAGCAGCATCTTTTTAGCCATTGATAGATTTATTAAATACAGTCATTTTTACTAGGGTGATGTGGACTCTCTCTAGTCATAATTCTCACCTCTCTACTGGCCAGTCAAGTTGAAAACTTTTTCATGTTCATTGTCCATTTCTTCATCATCTTTTGATCACTGTCAAAAGCATTTTAGAAAGTACCAGAGAACTATCACCATGTATATAAAATTTCCTCAATACACATGTCTCTAACTCCCACAAAGTGTTAGGCAAAGAGGTGATGGTGCAAAACTGAAAGGAAATGATTGAAATTACTCACTGTGGTAACATGATTGAACCTATGATTCAAAATAATTTTTAATTAGAGTTTGTGAAAATAGTACATGAAAAACAAAATGGTGTGAGGGGAATGGATCTTGAGTGAATAGTAGTCTGTGAGAAGCAAGAAAGTCATTATGCACACAGCAATTGTACTTAAACCTAAATGTTATTGCTATTTTGTTTTCGTGTTGCTAGATAAAACATCAATGGAGGAATTTATTAAGTAGAATTAAAAGCCCTACAGAGCAGACTACTACCACGTGGAAGTAGAATTTAAGAAAAAGGGAAAAACTGGAACTCATGAGAGAAACACGGCAGGGCAGATTCTGGAGACTATGTGCTCATTCTCATTCATGATGATGTATAGAAACTACACTGACAGCAGTGAGAGAAGGCCTCTGCCTCTCATCCTCTTTCTGAAGATAGCAGCCCAAGGCATGGCTCTAATGATGCTGAGCACAGAGCTGAAATGTGACTTTCGATTTTGAAAGACTGCAAGTGCAGTGGGAGGGATTACTGCTCACAGTGACCCTGCTCTTTGGCATCTCCAAGAATGCAACGATCTTAGATGCTCTAAGTCTTTTTTCATAAAATAAAATTAAGCTTGTATTTGGCCTAGGCATATCCTTCTGTGTATTTTAAATCATCTTCATGTGACTTGGGGTACTCAGGAAAATGCCAATGCTATATGGACAAAGTCCTGTACTGTTGAGAATATAATAAGGGGGAAAAGTCTAGATATGTAAACACTATCATTTTCCACATACAATTTGTCTGACTTATGGAATTTGTTGAAATATGGAATCTATGGATCAAAAAATATTGACTGTTCTTTACATCTTTCACCTATTTGAGGCAGAGTCATTATTAATACCTTGAAGACATTCTTTAGTCATTTTAGTGATAGAAAGCAGAAGTTTACAGTGAAAAGATAGAAGTCAAAAGTTTACAGTGTATACTTTATTTTTTTATTTTGTTCTCTAGCAATCTGGTGATATTGACAATATTTCAGCCTTGATGCCTCACTGACCTCAACTGAATAAGAGACACTTGGAGTGGATTTGGCATCTACCTAGAACTACAGTCACACCCCAGGATCCAATCTAGCATCTGAATATGAGAGAGAACTTGTGGTATGTATATTTCTGAACACCAGTTATTTCCTTTACAGTAATATTTTCAAATTCCAAGTATTCTAATGAAGTGTTCTTTTGATTACATTTTACAGCTGAATAAAACCTCACTGTATAAGTGTACCACATCCTGTTTACTCATCTATTTGCAGATGGGTAGCTTGGCCAATTCCAGGTCCTTGCTATGTTAAGTAGAGTAGCAATAAGCACACACTTATGACTCTCTTGGGTAGCGTATAACCTTTGAATATATGCCCAATAGTAGTGACATAGCTCCTCTTTTCCCACAACTACATCAGGATTACACACACACACACACACACACACACACACGTAACAAAGTAGTTTTCATTGGCATTTTCCAAGATACTTAAAGGTGCTATGATAGTTAGTTGTCATCTTGAACTTATCTAGAAACACCTGAAAAAATGGGTCCTGGTTAGGTTTAGTTGCTTTTATTGTTGTTTTTGACCACAAGATGGCCTATTGGACCACTGGGAACTGTAATATCCTTGGGCAGGCAGGTAGTCTTTGGTGGAATCAGAAAGCTGGCTGAGCAAGCCAGCACAAAGCATCCTTCCATGCTCTCTGCTTCATCCTCTATCTCCAGGTTCCTGCTATGCTCGAGCTCCTGCCTTGATTTCCCTGGGCGATGGACTCTGAGTTTTAAGCAAAATTAACTCTTCCTGCCTGGAGTTGATTTTGGTCATGATTTGTGTCACAAAGAGAACCTATAGAAAAGTTGAGACTATTTTCCTCATATATTTTGACAAAGGGCTAATATCTAGACTATGTAATGAACTGGAAAAATCAAACACCTTCTCAAATCAGAACTGCCAATAAAAAGTGGAATAGAATTGTACATAGAGTTCTCAAAAGAGGATAACACATCACCAATAAATATTTTAAAATTGTTTAATGTTGCTAGACATTATGAAACTCAAATTCAAAACAACTAAGACTACTTGGAGATGTCCTCTCACCTCAGATGAATTGTCTGTTACTAAGAAAATAAATGACAGCAAATGCTGGGGTGGGATGTGGGTAATGAAGAGCCTTACTGTTCACGGTAGGAAGATCAACTGATACAGCCACTGTGGAAATAAATAGGGAATGCTCTCAAAAAGACTAAACATCAAGCTGCCTCATGACTTAGCTATACCACTCCTAAGCATTCCTCCCAAGATCTACTTCTTGGTGCCAAGATATTTGCACATTCACCCATGGCTGCTTTATTCACAGCAGCGAGGAGTGGGAATGAGCCTAGACGTCCATCACCTGATAAATGGATAAGAAGGGCACAGTACATACACACAGAGTCGAATTTTATTCAGCCATAAAGATGAAATTATGAGATTTTCAATAACCCAAATGTAACTGGAGAATATTATATTAAATAGGACAACCCCAGCTCAGACAAACACCCTATTTTTCTTCAATATGCAGATTTCAGCTTTTAACTTTTATAGATGTATATTTATGAGTGTGGATGGAGGCCGGGAACTAGAAACGGGTCTGTGAGAGGCTGCCCATGACGTGCTTCAGAGTAGAGAGGCGAGGAAGCTGACAGAAGACCTCCGGGAGGATCCGGGAGCACCCTAAAGGCGAAAAGGTAGAAGCGATGGAGGAGCACAGGAAGAGGGAGGAAGGAGGAGCACAGGGAGAGGGAGGAAGGTGAGTGGGAGCCAAGGCTCCAACAAGGCTGAGTGGGCATGAACATGCAACTTTGCATACTAAGTACAAAATGAAGGAAAACCAATGCATGGCTTCCGGGTGCAGAATCTCAATGGACAGTTCTTTACTTCTCTGGATCTCTCACCATATGCTTTTCCTGGCTCTAAGGGTCAATGACAAAAGTTCTAGTGTTGCTCTTTATGTGCTCCTGTTGGCCTGTTTCCAATTCAGCCTTTAATACCTCCTCCCACTTTCTCTTTACCTCTCTCCTCCCCTTCTCTTTCTCTCCCTCCCCTCCCCTCTTCCTTCCCCCTCCCTCCCTCCCCTCTCCCCACTTTGTATTGGTATATATGTCATTTGAGTGCATCCATTTGTGTATGTGAATATGTTTACACATACATGTTGGTAGGCCAGAGCTTGTTTTAGGATGTCCTTCTCAAGCTGCTGCCATCGTAGGTTGTGAGACAGGGTCTCTCATAGAATCCTGCACTACCATTTTGGCTGCACTGGCTGACCAACAAGTCCCTGGTGTTTGTCTCTCTGCCTCACCTTTGAGCTGGGGTTGGAAGACTGAGCTGCAATGGCAGCATTTCACATGGGTGTTGTCGACTAGACTTGGACCTCCATGCTGGTAAGGTGGGGCACTTCCCCAGCCCCTAGTGTTATTTCTCTATGTGAATTTGGGGGCATCTCGACTACCATATGCCGTGAAGAGTGAAGATATTCTTCTTTCTGTAGACTATATTTTATGTGTGTCTGCCTTTTGAATGTCAGCTCTTTCTGAGGTTTGGAAAATGTTCTAGTACAATTTAATGACCAATTGCCTATGCCTTTATTGTCTTTTTGGCTTTATCTCAGCCTTTTCTTCTACTCCATGGATACGTAGGTTTAGTGTCTGTGAATATCAAAGATTTATAAGAAATATGGGTCACATTTGTTTTTTGGATCTTTTGTTTATTAGTTTATTTTTGGTTGTTTTTTCCCCCTCATGTATGTCTGAATACATTATTGTCTCAATTATGTCAGTGATTCCCAAAGCTTGCTCTGATTTTTTTTTTTTTTTTGTCTGTTGATGATGGCTTCTACTGTGTGTTTTGATTGATTCTTTTATTTCCAAAAGTTCTCGTGGTTCTTTTTCTATGTCTTCCTTTCTTTGCCAAATGTTTCCCTTGTATCTTTGAATATCTCTTCCCTCTCACTGGCCATGCCATTCACTTTGGTAAGTGTCTTAAGGAAGTCCTAAATTGATTTTGTTTACTTTTATATAAATCTATTTTATTTGCTTACATGCATCTTCTATTTGCTCAGGATCATTTTTAAATGTAACACCCTTTACATTTGCATTCTTTCCCTTGAGGTCTTGGAACCCACAGCTCTCAGTGGGATGTCTCCATCAAATTCCCCCTATGGGCTCAGGGAAGGCCATGGAAGAGAAGGCAGGAGTCTGAGGGCCAGAGGGGATGCAGGAGAACACGGCTCTCCTCATCAACATGAGCCACACCCATGTAAACACACAGCCTGAAGCACCACGCACAGGGCCTGCAACGATCTGCACCAAGCTCTCTGAGTATATATTAATGGATTTCAGTTCAGTTCCTTTACAGGACTCTGGAATGTATGATGAGTCAGTCTTGTGCCTTCTCTTGGGGCTCTTTTCCTTCTATTGGTTTGCCTTGTCCAACTTCAATGTGATGGTTTCTCTTTTATCTTATTATATTTTATTTTGTTAAAAATGAAAATGAATGGAAATACAATAGCTTAACAATTAAGTGCAGTATTTTAAATACTGATAAAAAATAAACATATAGAAAAAATCTAAGCATTTAGAAAAATAAATATAAAAAATAGGCAATAACATGTCATAGTCCTCCTTTTTTTCTCTTTGGGACCATGTGGCATCTCCCTTCCGTTGGTCTGCATCAGTCTCAATAGGTAGAAGGGGTGGAAGGAAGATTGCTAGTCTCCAGTAATCCAGGAATGTTAAGTCACTGTGGCTTTTCAGGTTAACTGGATTTCTGTGAGCACAGACTAATGTCAGTACTCCCAGTCCAAGGCCCAAAAGTTATAACCTTTCCCTTCATGAATTAGGGATGTATCTTTTTACAGACCCCTCTGATAGGATGTGGAATACTGCTCACTTGAGCACCTCTGATTGCCAGCCCAGCAGTATGCAGGTTCTGTAGTGTGGTTTCTGTGATTGTGTCTTGCTTCTGGCTGTGAGGAGAGTTTGTAGATCTTTTCTCTGGTTGTGTATGGCTCTGGTGTCCCAGATACCATTTTGTCGTATGCCATGGCTTACTCTGCTTCGGTCTGATGCTCATGTTTGCTTTTTTTTTTTTTTTTTTTTTCCCCCCGCAGTCTCACATCTTCTCTGAAATTCCAGACACTGCTCCTTTGTGCAGTTCACTCTTGGTGACAGTAGAGGCTGATGGGTAAGGTCGGATGGTTGATGCCTCCTTTGTCCTTTGCCCTATCAGGGGAAGCACTGGTCAGCTGCCTAAATCACTTCACTGGAGAAGCTTGCAATAATATGCAGCAAATGCTGGTAGGCGATTCAGGGATTCAGTGGAGACAGAGTGTGGTGGGAGGGCAGGATAGTCCTTATCTTCACTATGTCCCTCCACTCCCTTAGATGCTGGTTCTAATCTGGCATCTTACCTGGAAGTCTTGAGATGACTTGTGGCTCCTTAAAGTATGAGATCAAAAATATCTTTGATACTTTTTATATTAATTCTCATAAACTTTTAAATATTGTAGAGCAGACAAGTCTCCCTTCACTAATGTTACATATTCTATTAGTAGTGAAAATTATTTTGAGGATCAAATGGCTTCAACATCTCTTTCTAAATTCACTAAGAACAATATTTTTTAAAGGTAATTACATCCTTTCCTGTGCGACTGCATATTCATGCCTGACACTATTTAATTGCTTCATTATCCATTCTTCCTGTTGCTATAGCAAAATGGCTGACCAACACAATTTAACATAGGTCTAGTTTATTTTTATTCATGCTTGCAAAGGATAGAATTCATCACGGGAAGGAATTGGGAATGGCATAGTCACCTGCAGGGGAGGCATGAGTCACACTGAGAGTGCGCAGGAGCAGCACTGTGCTAGAGTCCCTCTAATTATCAATGCCCACACCTAGGTGTCTATCTCTTCTAATTAGCTGCTATGTCCAAACAGTTCTCCAATTTCATAAAATAGTTCACTTGGCTGGCAGCTGTGGATGGAGTGTTTAAATGCACAGACCTGTTGGGGACACATTGCATTCAAACCACATGGTATTCAGCCTTAAACAAAATAATGATAGAAATTTATCTTTTGTGTGTGTGTGTGTGTGTGTGTGTGTGTGTGTGAGAGAGAGAGAGAGAGAGAGAGAGAGAGAGAGAGAGAGAGAGAGAGAGAGAGAGAGAGAGAGAGAGAAAGAGAGATCAAGTGTGATTTTAACACTGTAGTAAAAAACACATCACATTATTTTGGACTAATTCAATAAACTGCTTCAGTAAATATTCACTTTTTCCATTATTCACAGCGTTGAAATACTCTTAACAGCTTTCTTTAGAAATATCTACTGAATATATTTATAATAGTTAAGTAGTTTCAGTTGTATATATATATATATATATATATATATATATATATATATATATATATATATGACACTTTACTCTTTCTAGCATATTAGATGACTTTGAAAAGACTTATTGGCTTATGTTTAACCATGTTATACAAAGCACAGTGCTTTAACAAATTCTGAATGAAAGGTTAAATGGTTAAATATGAGATGGTTGTGAATTCCTTTTCCATTCTAGTCATACACACAAAAGTAGAGTAAATAAAACCCCACAATGAGAAAGCATAATTTCATTTAAACATAGTATTTTGTTGTGAATAACTATATGTATGCACGATATTGTTTACATGCTGAATATTGATTTGCTATATTTTATTCAAAAACCAAAATAAACAGTAGGGATTACCCCTGCCCCATCAAAGAAGCTTATTTTCACAGCAGATGGAGGCTACCACATAAATCCACAAGTTGTAAAAATTCAGGGATTAAATGGCCATGGGGTACCCAGGTCTGATTAATATATCTACAGGACAACCCTTACACCTAAGGCTCAGGAAACCACGGAAGAGAGGCAGGGGAAGACTTGTTAGAGTAAGAACAGTATGCCTGCTGCTAAATAGTATCTTTTAGACATGACAGCCACATCCATGAAATTTCAGCAGCATGATTGCCTAAACAAGTTGACATGACAACAGGGCTGCGGAAGTTTTACAAGGTCCTACTTGACAAAGAATATCAGGCTGCCACTAAGGTTGTCAAGTCTCAAATATATGTATGGTGTCAATCCTAAGCATGCACATAGATGTAAGCAACACTAAGTGGAGTCGGTAGGTTGCAAGTGTGCTTTCATGCATGTGTGTGTATGTGTATGTGAGTGTGTGCATACATGCATGGGTGCATGTATGTAATATGTGAATGTATATTCATGTAGGCAATAGCAATAATGAAAGAAGTCATGAGTCTGAGGGGGAGTAGTGAGGAATAGAGGAGTTTAAGGTGGGAGAAGAAGAGGCAGAAATGATTCAAACATAGTATACTCATGCCTGGAATTGTCAAAGAATGAAAATTATATAAAAAATAACATATTGAAATGTATTTAAGTTGTATGATGCCTTAATTATAGTTATAGAGGAGATTATGGGAGTGGAGGCCTCATTTAGTTCAGCTTTGAATTTTAGATTGTGTTGTTGGAGATTCTCTATGCCTCCAAGGGAAACAGGAAAACCAGAGGATGAAGAGAGACATCTTTAAATTGTATAATACTTTATTCATATAAGACTTGGCTTCTTGTCCTTGTCTCTTTTAATTGCATTATACGTGTCCAACTTATGATTCTTTTTTTTTATTCGATATAATTTATTTACATTTCAAATGATTTCCCTTTTCTAGCCCCCCCACTCCCCGAAAGTCCCGTAAGCCCCCTTCTCTTCCCCTGTCCTCCCACCCACCCCTTCCCACGTCCCCGTTCTGGTTTTGCTGAATACTGTTTCACTGAGTCTTTCCAGAACCAGGGGCCACTCCTCCTTTCTTCTTGTACCTCATTTGATGTGTGGATTATGTTTTGGGTATTCCAGTTTTCTAGGTTAATATCCACTTATTAGTGAGTGCATACCATGATTCACCGTTTGAGTCTGGGTTACCTCACTTAGTATGATATTCTCTAGCTCCATCCATTTGCCTAAGAATTTCATGAATTCATTGTTTCTAATGGCTGAATAGTACTCCATTGTGTAGATATACCACATTTTTTGCATCCACTCTTCTGTTGAGGGATACCTGGGTTCTTTCCAGCATCTGGCAATTATAAATAGGGCTGCTATGAACATAGTAGAACATGTATCCTTATTACATGGTGGGGAGTCTTCTGGGTATATGACCAGGAGTGGTATAGCAGGATCTTCTGGAAGTGAGGTGCCCAGTTTTCGGAGGAACCGCCAGACTGCTTTCCAGAGTGGTTGTACCAATTTGCAACCCCACCAGCAGTGGAGGAGTGTTCCTCTTTCTCCACACTCTCTCCAACACCCGCTGTCTCCTGAATTTTTAAACTTAGCCATTCTGACTGGAGTAAGATGAAATCTTAGGGTTGTTTTGATTTGCATTTCCCTAATGACTAATGAAGTTGAGCATTTTTTAAGATGCTTCTCCGCCATCCGAAGTTCTTCAGGTGAGAATTCTTTTTTTAACTCTGTACCCCATTTTTTAATAGGGTTGTTTGGTTTTCTGGAGTCTAACTTCTTGAGTTCTTTATATATATTGGATATTAGCCCTCTATCTGATGTAGGATTGGTCAAGATCTTTTCCCAATTTGTTGGTTGCCGATTTGTCCTCTTGATGGTGTCCTTTGCCTTATAGAAACTTTGTAATTTTATGAGGTCCCATTTGTCAATTCTTGCTCTTAGAGCATACGCTATTGGTGTCCTGTTCAGAAACTTTCTCCCTGTACCGATGTCCTCAAGGGTCTTCCCCAGTTTCTTTTCTATTAGCTTCAGAGTGTCTGGCTTTATGTGGAGGTCCTTGATCCATTTGGATTTGAGCTTAGTACAAGGAGACAAGGATGGATCAATTCGCATTCTTCTGCATGCTGACCTCCAGTTGAACCAGCACCATTTGTTGAAAAGGCTATCTTTTTTCCATTGGATGTTTTCAGCCTCTTTGTCAAGGATCAAGTGGCCATAGGTGTGTGGGTTCATTTCTGGATCTTCAATCCTGTTCCATTGATCCTCCTGCCTGTCACTGTACCAATACCATGCAGTTTTTAACACTATTGCTCTGTAGTATTGTTTGAGGTCAGGGATACTGATTCCCCCAGATTTTCTTTTGTTGCTGAGAATAGTTTTAGCTATCCTGGGTTTTTTGTTGTTCCAGATGAATTTGATAATTGCTCTTTCTAACTCTGTGAAGAATTGAGTTGGGATTTTGATGGGTATTGCATTGAATCTGTATAGTGCTTTAGGCAAAATGGCCATTTTAACTATATTGATTCTACCGATCCACGAGCATGGGAGGTTTTCCCATTTTTTGAGGTCTTCTTCCATTTCCTTCTTCAGAGTCTTGAAGTTATTGTCATACAGATCTTTCACATGTTTGGTAAGAGTCACCCCAAGATACTTTATACTGTTTGTGGCTATTGTGAAGGGGGTCATTTCCCTAATTTCTTTCTCAGCCTCCTTATCCTTTGAGTATAGGAAGGCCACTGATTTCCTTGAGTTGATTTTATAACCTGCCACTTTGCTGAAGTTGTTTATCAGCTGTAGGAGCTCTCTAGTGGAGTTCTTTGGGTCACTTAGGTAGATGATCATGTCGTCTGCAAATAATGATAGTTTGACTTCTTCCTTTCCAATTTGTATCCCTTTGACCTCCTTATGTTGTCGAATTGCCCGAGCTAGTACCTCAAGTACAATATTGAAAAGATAAGGAGAAAGGGGGCAGCCTTGTCTGGTCCCTGATTTCAGTGGGATTGCTTCAAGTTTCTCTCCATTTAGTTTGATGCTGGTTACCGGTTTGCTGTATATTGCTTTTACTATGTTTAGGTATGGGCCTTGAATTCCTGTTCTCTCCAAGAATTTAAGCATGAAAGGATGCTGAATTGTGTCAAATGCTTTTTCAGCATCTAATGAAATGACCATGTGGTTTTGTTCTTTGAGTTTGTTTATGTAGTGGATTGTATTGATGGATTTCCGTATATTGAACCAACCCTGCATTCCCGGGATAAAGCCTACTTGATCATGGTGGATGATCGTTTTGATGTGTTCTTGGATTCGGTTGGCAAGAATTTTATTGAGTATTTTTGCATCGATGTTCATAAGGGAAATTGGTCTGAAGTTCTCTTTCTTTGTTGGATCTTTTTGTGGCTTTGGTATCAGCGTAATTGTGACTTCGTAGAAGGAATTGGGTAGTGTTCCTTCTGTTTCTATTTTGTGGAATAGTTTGAAGAGTATTGGTGTTAACTCTTCTTTGAAGGTCTGGTAGAATTCTGCACTGAAGCTATCTGGTCCTGTGCTTTTTTTGGTTGGAAGACTTTCTATGACTCCTTCTATTTCTTTAGGTATTATGGGACTGTTTAGATGGTCTAGTTGGTCCTGATTTAATTTTGGTATTTGGTATCTGTCAAGGAAATTGTCCATTTCCTCCAGATTCTCCAGTTGTGTTGAGTACAGGCTCTTGTAGTAGGATCTGATGATTTTTTGGATTTCCTCAGTTTCCGTTGTTATATCTCCCTTTTCATTTCTAAGTTTGTTAATTTGGATACTTTCTCTGTGCCCTTTGGTCAGTCTGGCTAAGGGTTTATCTATCTTGTTGATTTTCTCAAAGAACCAGCTCCTGGTTTTGTTGATTTTTTGTATGGTTCTCTTTGTTTGTACTTAATTGATTTCGGCCCTGAGTTTGATGATTTCCTGCCTTCTACTCCTCCTGGGAGAAATAGCTTCTTTTTGTTCTAGGGCTTTCAGGTGTGTCATTAAGCTGGTAATGTATGCTCTCTCCATTTTCTTTTTGGAGGCACTCAGGGCTATGAGTTTTCCTCTTAGCACTGCTTTCATTGTGTCCCATAGATTTGGGTATGATGTGTTTTCATTTTCATTGTTTTCTAAAAAGTCTTTAATTTCTCTCTTTATTTCTTCCTTGACCAAGGTATCATTGAGTAGAGTATTGTTCAGTTTCCACGTGTATGCGGGCTTTCTGTTGTTTCTGTTGCTATTGAAGACCACTTTTACTCCATAGTGATCAGATAGGAGGCATGGGATTAGTTCTATCTTCTTATATTTGTTGAGGTCTGTCTTGTGACCAATTATATGGTCGATGTTGGAGAAGGTACCATGAGGTGCTGAGAAAAAGGTATATTCTTTTGTTTTAGGATAAAATGTTCTATATATATCTGTTAAATCTAATTGGTCCAAAGCTTCAATTAGTTTCATTGTATCCCTGTTTCGTTTCTGTTTTCCTGATCAGTCCATTGAGGAAAGTGCAGTGTTGAAGTCACCCACAATTATTGTGTTAGGTGCAATGTGTGCTTTTAGTTTTAATAAAGTTTCTTTTACGAAAGAGGGTGCCCTTGCATTTGGGGCATAGATGTTCAGGATTGACAGTTCTTCTTTTTGTATTTTTCCTTTGACCAGCAAGAAATGTCCCTCAGGGTCTCTTTTGATGACTTTGGGTTGAAAGTCAATTTTATCTGATATTAAAATGGCTACTCCAGCTTGTTTCCTGAGACCATTTGCTTGTAAAATTGTCTTCCAGCCTTTTACTCTAAGGTAGTGTTTGTCTTTGACCCTTAGGTGTGTTTCCTGTAAGCAGCAAAATGTAGGGTCCTGTTTACGTATCCATTCAGTTAGTCTGTGTCTTTTTATTGGGGCATTAAGTCCATTGATGTTAAGAGATATTAAGGAATAGTGATTGTTACTTCCTATCATTTTTGACGTTATTTTTTAAATTTGAATGCTTAACTTCTTTTGGGTTTGATGAAAGGTTACTATCTTGCTTTTTCCAGGGTGAAGTTTCCCTCCTTGTATTGGTGTTGTCCTCCTATTATCCTTTTTACGGCTGGGTTTGTGGATAGATATTGGGTAAACTTGGTTTTGTCATGAAATATCTTAGTTTCTCCATCTATGGTGATTGAGAGTTTTGCTGGATATAGTAGTTTTGGTTGGCATTTGTGTTCTCTTAGAGTCTGCATGAGATCTGCCCAGGACCTTCTAGCCTTCATAGTCTCAGGTGAAAAGTCTACTGTCATTCTGATAGGTCTTCCTTTATATGTTACTTGGCCTTTTTCTCTTACTGCCTTTAGTATTCTTTCTTTGTTTAGAACATTTGGTGTTTTGATTATTATGTGACGGGAAGTATTTCTGTTCTGGTCCAGTCTGTTTCGAGTTCTGTAGGCTTCTTGTATATTCATGGGCATCTCTCTCTTTAGGTTAGGGAAGTTTTCTTCCATAATTTTATTGAAGATATTTGCTGGCCCTTTAAGTTGTAAATCTTCACTCTCATCTATGCCTATAATCCTTAGGTTTGGTCTTCTCATTGTGTCCTGGATTTCCTGGATATTTTGGGTTACAAGCTTTTTGCATTTTGCATTTTCTTTAACTGTTGAGTCCATGGTTTCTATGGAATCTTCAGCATCTGAGATTCTTTCTTCTATCTCTTGTATTCTGTTGTTGATATTTGCATCTCTGTCCCCTGATTTCTTCCCAAGGCTTTCTATCTCCAAAGTTGTCTCCCTTTTAGTTTTCTTAGTTGTTTCTACTTCTGATTTTAGATCCTGGATGGTTTTGCTTAGCTCCTTCATTTGCTTGTTTGTGCTTTCCTGTAATTCTTTAAGAGATTTTTGTGTTTCCTCTTTCATGACCTCAGCCTGTTGACCAAAGTTCTCCTGTATTTCTTTAAGAGATTTTTGTGTTTCGTCTTTCATGACCTCAGCCTGTTGACCAAAGTTCTGTATTTCTTTAAGTGTTTTTTGCATTTCCTCCTTGTTGGCTTTTGTATTCTCCTGGATTTCTTTCAATGATTTTTGTGTTTCCCTTGCAAGGGCTTCTAACTTTTGATCCATTTTCTCCTAAATTTCTTTAAGTATGTCCTTCATGTGTTCCTGTACCAGCATCATGACCAGTGATTTTAAATCCAAAACTTGTTTTACTGGTGTGATGGGGTATCCAGGACATGCTGGTAGAGGAGAATTGGGTTCAGATGTTGCCATATTGCCTTGATTTCTGTTAGTGACGTTCCTGCATTTGCCTTTTGCCATCTAGTTCTCACTGGTGTTAGTTTGTCTTGTCAGTGCTGGACTCACCAGTGCAAGCTGCCCCTTCCCAGTTGGCCTCTGGTGCACAGCTTACCTCCTGCACTGCTTGTAGACAGGGTGCTGCTGCCCAGGCTGTTCAGATCTCAAAGCAGGCACCTGAAGGCTCCCGCTGGGGCCCGCTGGATTCACTGGAGCACACTGACTTCTCCCAGCTGGCCGCCCGGAAGCCCAGCTAGCCTCTTGCAGGACTTGGAGATGTGGTGCTGCAGCCCAGGCTGATCTGGATCCGGAAGCTGAGAGAGTAGAGCTGAGGGCTTCTGCCTGAGGCCTTGCCCCAGATTGTGTCTGTGGACCAGATGGAGCCCGTGTGCAACCCCAGGGAGTGCCAATGGTGTATGCTGCTGTGACCTCCCCTGTGTTCTGCTCACTCCGCTGGGCCGCCGATCCGCCAACCGGGCTGGCGCACACAAGGCTAGCCTGGCTTCCCAGTCCCTGAGTCCAGGCAAAAGCCTGGGAGGCCAAGGTCCGAACAAAGTTCCCCTAGGGCTATGACTGTTAATTGGGTTTGCCAGGTGACTAGGATGGTAGGCGTGTGCGCCCGCGCTCCCTGAAAGCACCGGGAGAGTCTGCTGTGCTAACAACCTCCTGGGCGGGTTGACTCACAGATGGCCCACCAAGCCGCCCAGTTCTTGAGGTCAGTCCTGTGCTTTTTGGGGCCTAGACCCCTGCTTTGTTAGCCTCAGGCTATGCCTGTTACAGGTCTGCCCGCCAGAGCTCTATGTCGTCCTGCAGGCAAAATGGCGGCGTGCGCGCAGGCCTGGGCAAAAAACCTCCTGGCTGGGTTGGCACCCCGATGGCCCCCCGACCAGCCCAGGTCCTGGGTGCAGGCCAACACCCGTCCAGCTCAGACCACCGCGGTGTTGGCCTCGGATTATGTTTGTGTACCTCAGTCTGTCCGATCCCTGGTGTCCGAAACCAAGATGGATGCACCTCTCCTGACTGGTGGGAGGCCGAGTTCTGAAGTGGCTTCTGTGCAGGAAAGGCGCCACACAACTGCAGCTGCTTGCCGCCCGGCTGGTCAGCGAAGGTCAGTGGCCGTGGGCGCAGGGCCTAACTGGACCCTGTGTCGCCTTGGTTCCACTGCTGATGGCCCTTCAGCTGGACCAGCCACTGCTGCACTGCCGCCGCTGCTGCTGCCGCCGCCGCCGGAAGTCCCAACTTATGATTCTTAATAGTAAGTTTATGGTTTCATATTCTAGTGGTGGTTTGCAATGAAGTGAAGAACTATACTTCAGCTATATTATTTATAGATGCATTATATGTTTATGAATATATTCATAAATGTGTTGTATATCATAATTTTGCAATTTAGTTCATCATTTGAACACCTCTAGATATTTAAATTCATCTCTAAATATTATTCAGGAATTCTCAATAAATAAAAGATACAATATTGTTTTCTTTTTGTACTAGAATTCCATGGAATATACCTCTGAGAGAAATGACATAATTACTTCGGTTATTATCTGATCACAATTGTTATTTTTATCTGTACACATTTAAATTTTATAATAAAGAAAAACTGAAGATACAATGTATTTTAAGCTGAACTTCTTGGAGATATTTTGTTTTCAATTATTTATTTATTGCATTGAAACTATAGTAACCTATGTGTGGTGGCTCACACCCATCATCCCAACCCTCCAGAGGTTGAAGCAGGAGGATCATGGGTTCAAGGCTAACCTTTGCTGCATAGTGAATTCACAATCACAACCAATTTGCACTGAATATGTAAGATCCAAAGATCCAAATGTGATAAAAATATTAAACACATAAAACTGGAAATATATTTAGAGCATTTAGAAGTCTTTCTTTTCTTTAGTGTTCTCTTAAAAGCAATATTCAGGAGGTTTTATACAGTCACTTTGAAGCAGATGGATCATTTGGGACTGTTTTATGACCCTCCTGTGCACTGTTTAACTGACTCAAGAATTTATGATATATGTAGTTAATTGAGACAGGGAAGGAAAGACCACTAGGTCTTATCCACTACCCATGTAAATAAATTTACACTAAGGTAAAAAGATCATGAATGGCTCTACTATACCCCAGACTCCCTGCCATCTGTCACTCTAAGAACAAAAGAAAAACGAAAACACCAGGAAGTCACAGGATGAAAGAAAAAGAGCAAGTTAAAAAAAGATCAGTCTTGTCAAAACAGAAACAGTCATTGTTAGCAAACAGTAAGAAGTCACATCTCCTCCATTCCTAACTTTAATTTGTATAGTTAAAAATTCAACAAAACTGCAAACAAAGAGCAAGCTAACAGTTACATTGTCATGGGTAGGAATAGTAGATTTACTTTGTGTGGGACACTGAGCTTTATCCTTGATTGAATTTTAAGTGTATCTGTTAATGTGTTCATGAACCTGAAGGGAATTTAGACACACTAGAAATTCCTACGTGGTTCTCAAAGAAAGGAAAATCACTCAAAGGATTAACTTTGGTGAGAGTATGTACCATATGTATATGGTTTGAGGATGCTTATCAAAATATGGCCAACGTACTTCAAACTTCGGTCTGGATTTCGGTCATCACCTCTGGGAAGTCTGTGAAGGGTGTTAGTAAGAGTGTCCAAAGTATGTCAGCCATTGTAGAGTCTGTGAAGCGTTAACAAGCTCAAGAGGCCTGGGACACTTCTATTCTGTGTGCCATGAAGAAGCAATAAGTGGTTAGAAAATGTCTGATTGTAGGTGACAAAAATATTTATGGAATAAAATGATCTTGAAATTTAATCATGTTTGGCTTAATTTTCTTTACAAGTACATCCTTTCTCAGACATTTCCATGTCATTATTATGAAATTAGAGATCAGAATTTACTATGGTATACTCTTATGACATTTATCCCAGTTTCTCCTTAATGGCAAAAGCTTTATACTAAGTTGTCTGAACCCAAATATTAAACTCTACATCTTTCCCCACATTACTGCTTTATTCGTGTGCGTTGTCAAACAGTATCAGCTTTATAAATCATATTTAAATGCACTCTTGGGAACTGTTTAATCATCAACTAAATAGACAGTTAAGAATAATGCTTTTTGAAAGTAACTCTTAGAGAATTTGTTAGGAGGAAGGATAAAATTAGAAGAGAGGAGAGAGGTAAGAAAATGAGGAAGAAAGGAAGATAATCTCTATTTGTATTTATCCATTTAGAGAGAGAGAGAGAGAGAGAGAGAGAGAGAATTGGTAGGGGACAGAAGGTGGGGCTCATATTAAGTGACACTTTGTTTTATTGGGAAAGGTGAGGTATGTTTGATGGCCTGGTGCTTTGTCTTTGGGGTATTCAGGCACTTTTGCACACAGTCAGGGCACATGGGTTCAGGAACTCTGTTGGCTTAAGTGATGGACATGTCTTTATATGGAGACAAGAAGTTAAACCTGTAATTTGGCAGCCAGGCTGCCTAACTACCTCAGCAGGGATGGAGGTAGGAGTCGCTCCATTCTCCACAGCATGCAGGCCCAGAACAGAGAGGGAGAGCTCATTATTCTGCTGGTCTCAAGATGAGATTTCCGGGGTTTGAACATGATTGGACATGATTGTACTGCTCAGGGCCATTCCCCTGGTTGATCTTGTCTCAAGAGGTTTGCTGAATGAGAGAGGTGTATCATAAGCAAACATGTGAGTACTCTCCATTCCTGGAGAATAGTTTACCTAGGGCCTTCCCTGAGTGATTCTCACTTGATCTCTCCAAACCTGTAATGCTGCTGAAATCTGCAGAAACATCCTTCAGGTGTGTTCTGGATGACTCAACTGTTTGCTCCACATAGGAAACATTTTACTTTTCTTGCATCCAATAAGTTTCAGATTTGAATAAAATAAAATAAAATAAAATAAAATAAAATAAAATAAAATAAAATAAAATAAAATAAAATAAAATAAAATAAACCAAAAACAAAACAAAACAATAAACAAAAGCAAGCGCAAAAGTGAACATATCTTGACAGGACTAAGAAAAAAATCTGAGACAGTAGAGGACTGGGGACTTTTTAAGCCTGGTGTCATGCTGACAAGATCCAATTGTGAGATCATGAGATAACCAGGAAGCCATTAATTTCCAGACTAGGTATCCTCAAGTCATTGTGTGGTATCCAAGAGTCTAGTACTCAATGAAAGTAAAAATTCCATGTTACTAAATTTTAAATTTTGCTCTCTGGAAAGAATTACAGTTAATCTCACTCATTGTCCATGGTCAGTTATATCACTCTTCTTCTAGTAATTCAAGTTAACTATACACATTCAACTCTATTTCCTGTAGTTTTATTTCTTTTTGTTTTTTGGTTTTGTTTTGTTTTTAAGAAAATAAGGCTTATTTTCTAATGCCATAAGTTGTGGTTCTTTCTGAGAAAATATTTGTAAAATATTCTACTTCTAATGCTACGTTTGAAGTAGGAAACCATCATAACTTAGGTCTGCTCATTAGAGGTAGGGATGTCCTCATGGGTGTGTGTGAAGAGCCAGAGGAACAGAGTGCCTTCTGGGAAGCAGTCTCTCCTAGAAGTGGTTGCCCAAATCAGACCAATGGCAGTGTCAACAGAAATGCTAACATGGAAGGGAGCTTCATTGGATCCGACCCTTAGATAAAGAACTGTAGACAACTCTAGAGGCCTGAGAGAGGAAGAATTAGCTTTTCCCAACAATGATCCCCTCTTAACTATATTAATCCTGCCGATCCCCTCATTAAGGTCTTGTCAGAAGTGGTTAGCTGCAAGACCATGCACACACAAACAACAAACATGGACTCTGGGTTGCATTTATATATCTTAGCATACCATAGTTATCTAGGTAACAATAGTGATGAAGGAAAAAGGCGAACGATTTGTGTATTTTGGAGGTAATGAGATGGGCTGTGGTCAGGGCACAGGGGCTGGAGGGAGGAAAGGGAGATGGGAAAAGTGATGTAATTCTACATCAAATAAAATGTATACAAGCATTAAAAATTAGACTAAACGTAACCTTCACATCTTAATCAGCAGAGTAAAATGAGTGGAGGTACATGTCACCTCTCCTCCCTTCATGGGATGCTCAGAACTCTGACATCAAAGTAAGTAAATATTAATTCAATTAAAAAGTGTGCATTTGATTTTATTATGAAAATATTACATGAACACACTTCCTTGCTTCATATTTTGAGTTTATCATCTGCTTAATCATTCCATATGTTATATATTATATATGTTACATATCACACACACATATTTTATGAAATATCTTATTGCAAATTGTTTTGTTGGGAAACTTCTGTCAAAATCTGTGAAGAAATACATTACATCATGTAGTGTATGGACTTTGCATTTCAAAGAAGAGCATCATTTTTGATTTTTAAAAAGACTTTGTGATAGTTTTACTACATCTAAGGACATTTTTTAATTAGTATCATGTCAGAATACATGTTTCGACTTTAAAACTGAATGGTTAATGAACTTCAGTAATTGTCTGTCTCTTTTATGTCTTGTCTCTCATATCATAATCTTGTGGCTAAAGGAGACTACTCAATATTCTGAAGTGACTTGTCTCTTGAAGGTAAACATTTAATGCTCACAGAAAAAAGATAGAATAGAAAGAAATACAAGCAATATGAAATTGCTCTGAAATTCCAGTGTTATATATCATTTGAGATATGGAAAATGCCTTATACTGCAGATTCAATATTAAATACTTGGCTTGGTTCAGAAGCATTTTGCCATGTCTTATACCAGAAATGCATTGCTAATTAGAATGGAATCGACATTGCCAGCTTTTCTCCTCTAACAACAACAAAAAGCTTTTTATTTATTTTAAGTAGAGATTTAAAAAGACAAAAACATGTTTATACATCATAATATAATCATATAGAATTTTCATAGAAATTTATTTCTTTGACCAATGATCCATCCATTTGAAGTTCATAAGTCTTTTAACTTACATATGTTATATTTGTCTTACTGAGGGTTTCTATTCCTGCACAAACATCATGACCAAGAAGCGAATTGGGGAGGAAAGGTTCTATGCAGCTTACACTTCCACATTGCTGTTCATCACTAAAGGAAGTCAGGACAGGAACTCACCAGGGCAGGAACTTGGAGGCAGGAGCTGATGCAGAGGCCATGGAGGGATGTTTCTTATTGTCTTGCTTTCCCTGGCTTGCTCAGCTTGCTTTCTTATAGAACCCAAGACCACCAGCCCAGGGATGGCACCACCCACAATGGGCCCTCCCCCCTTGATCACTAATGGAGAAAATGCCCCACAGCTGGATCTCATGGGGGCATTTCCTCAAGGGAGGCTCCTTTCTCTGTGATAACTCCAGCATTTGTTAAGTTGGTATATAAAAGCAACCACTACAATATTAAACATAATTTATATCATTATAATGGCATCTTTAGTTACTTATTTTTTAACAAATTAAAAAAATTATTTTATGTATATAAGTACACTATTGCTGTCTTCAGACAAACCAGAAGGGAGCATCCCATTACAGATGGTTGTGAGCCAGCATGTGCTTGCTGAGAATTGAACTCAGGACCATTTTGAAGAGCAGTCACTGCTCTTAACCTCTGAGCCATCTCTCTAGCCCCTTTGGTAACTTCTTAATATAAAAATGTATTTCTATCACAGTTTCTATTTATTATGTCAACATTCATTTCTAAGTGACTACAAATATATTTTACAGAGAGTTTCGATGATATAAGCTTATATCCCTGGATCATGGGATGTGCCATGATTTTTTTGTTTGTTTGTTTTAGATCAGATGACCTATCTCAACTACCTCTGCACATCTGTGGACAGTCCCTACGGGTTTCTTAGATTCACATCCTGTGAAAGATGGTGCACTGTGCGTTCCTCCCCAATGTGTAGTGGCTACCTCGGTTCCTTCTAGCTCTTGACAAAATTCTTTGCACATTATCTTCTGAGTTTTGGTTACCTAAAAACTTAGTGAAAATGTTGATAAAGACTGGTGGTGTTGAAGACAGTGGAGTATCGCAAATGGTCAGTTCCTCACAGTCCGCAGGCAGGTCCTGACTCATCAGACCATGTCATGTAAAACAGTTTAGGGATTGCTTGTGTATGTGTGTGTGTGTGTGTATGTGTGTGTGCATGTGTGCCCATGTCTGTGTGTGTCTGTGTGTCTGTACAGATGTGTCTGTGTACATGTGTGTGTGTGCATGTGTGCCCTCCTGGATGTATGTGTGTGCATGTGTGTGTGTCTATGTGAATGTGTGCCTGTGTCTGTGTGCATGTGTGCCTGTGTCTGTGAACATGTGTGTCTGTGTTCATGTGTGTATATCTGTGTGCATAAGATCTTCACCAACCCTACATCAGATAGAGGGCTAATATCCAATATATACTAAGAACTCAAGAAGTTAGACCCCCAAAAAACAAATAACCCTATTAAAAATGGGGTACAGAGTTAAACAAAGAATTCTCACCTGAAGAACTTCGGATGGCCGAGAAACAGCTTAAAAAATGCTAAACTTCATTAGTCATCAGGGAAATGCAAATCAAAACAACCCTGAGATTTCACCTTACACCAGTCAGAATTGCTAAGATTAAAAACTCAGGAGACAGCAGGTGTTGGCGGGGATGTGGAGAAAGAAGAACACTCCTCCACTGCTGGTGGGGTTGCAAATTGGTACAACCACTCTGGAAATCAGTCTGGTGGTTCCTCAGAAAACTGGGCATGTCCCTTCCAAAAGATCCTGCTATACCACTCCTGAGCATATACCCAGAGGATTCCCTAGCATGTAATAAGGATATATGCTGCACTATGTTCATAGCAGCCCTATTTATAATAGCCAGAAGCTGGAAAGAACCCAGGTATCCCTCAACAGAAGAATGGATGCAAAAAATGTGGTATATATACACACTGGAGTACTATTCAGCCATTAGAAACAATGAATTCATGAAATTCTTAGGCAAATGGATGGATCTGGAGAATATCATACTAAGTGAGGTAACCCAGTCTCAAAAGACCAATCATAGTATGTACTCACTAATAAGTGTATATTAGCCTGGAAAACTGGAATACCCAAAACATACATCCACACATCAAATGGGGTACAAAAAGAACGGAGGAGTGGCTCCTGGTTCTGGAAAGACTCAGTGTAGTAGTATAAGGCAAAACCAGAACAGGGAAGTGGGAAGGGGTGGGTGGGAGTATAGGGGGAGAGAAGGGGGCTGATGGGACTTTTGGGGAATGGGGGACCAGAAAAGGGGAAATCATTTGAAATGTAAATAAAAAATATATTGAATGAAATTTAAAAAAATGTAAATAAAGAAAATATCTAACAAAAAAGAAGAAAAAAGTCAAAAAAATATGAAATGCTGAACATCATTAGTCATTAGGGAAATGCAAATCAAAATAATCCTGAGATTTCACTTCACACTGGTCAGAATGACTAAGATGACAGAAGGTGTTGGGGAGGATGTGGAGAAAGAGAAACACTCCTTCACTGCTGGTGGGATTGTAAGATGGTATAACCACTATGGAAATCAGTCTGGTGGTTCCTAAGAAAACTGGACATGACACTTCCTGAGGACCCTTCTATACCTCTCCTGTGTATATACCCAGAGGATTCCCAAGCATGCAATAAGGACACATGCTCCACTATGTTCATAGCAGTCTTATTTGTAATAGCCAGAAGCTGGAAAGAACCCAGATATCCCTCAATGGAGGAATGGATACAGAAAATGTGGTATATATACACAATGGAGTACTATTCAGCAATTAAAAACAATGAATTCATGAATTTTTTTAGGCAAATGGATGGAACTGGAAAATATCATCCTAAGCGAGGTAACACAATCACAAAAGAATGCACATGGAATGCAATCATTGATAAGTGGATATTAATTAGCCTTGATGCTCTGAATACTGAAGATACAATTAGCATATCAAAGCACACACTATTTTAGTGATAATTCCAAATTATTTTTAGTAGTTTAGTTATTCTCATTTTTATCTATACTATAAGCAAAATGATAGTGTGTGTTGTTTTATCTATTAAATTCCTAAAAGGTTAGTGTTTCAACCTGTCCCTTTAGACTGCTATTTAGTTTCAGGAAGTCTGGACATAGTTGGTTAGAGTTACACTTCTTCTCTCAGTGTGTTCATCTCTTTTGCTAATTCTGCATGCACTTGCACTTCTCCATGTGATTTACAATATGTTATATCTTCTAAATACTATGAATCAGTTACATCACCTGAAATTATCTAGAAATGATCCTGTCATTCATTTTATTTTATAGTGCTGCAAGCTGAAAATATATGCCTTTTTGTTACTACTATAATCAAAGACTAATTTATGGTTAAAGGCATATTCACTGTGGTATAAACAGCCTTAACCTATGAACATAAAACACTCTTGTTTGTCTTTTTTTTTTGTTAAAATTTACATCTTCAGCCTTTGCTGGATATAGTGAGGGCTGATGGTTGGCTTCTCCAGGTGGAGTGCCACCCATCCCCCACTGACCCCTCCCCTCACTGACTTCCTTCCCCACCTAACACAGGCAATTGTACCATTCTGTTGATTGGATGTCTCACACTGAACTTCCAATTTTTTTCTTCTCTTTTCTCCCTGACCTTGATTTCCTTGTTTCTCACTGGTTGGCTGACCTGTCTAGCAGCCCTACCATCTCTAGGAGTACTTAGGCCATTTGTGATCTCTTTCATATTCTTTCTCCATTGAAAGATCTGTCCACATTTTGGTTCTCACTCTATTTGAAGTTGCTTTAATACACAGCTCAGGATTACAGACATGCTTAAACCTCATTTTAAATATGTCAACATGGGATGATGAGATGTGGCAGGGATAAAGGTATTTGCCACCAAGTCTGATAACCTGAGCTCAACACAAGGTGGATTGGGAGAGCCAAGTCCTGTAAGTTGTCCTTTGATGCTGTGTGTATGTGTGTGTGTGTGTGTGTGTGTGTGTGCTTGTGTGTTGGTATGTGTGTGCTTGTGTGTGTACTTGTGTGTGTATATGTGTATGTGCTTGTGTATGTGTGTGCTTGTGTGTATATGTGCTTGTGTGTGTGTGCTTATGTGTGTGTGCTTGTGTATGTGTGTATGCTCGTGTGTGTATATGTGTCTGTGCTTGTGTGTGCGTGCTTGTGTATGTATGTGTGTGCTTGTATGTATATGTACTTGCATGTGTGTGCTTGTGTGTATATGTGCTTGTGTGTGTGTGTTTGTATGTGCGTGCAGCCTGTGCATATTTCACCAAATAAAGAAAATACAATAGAAAGTTAAAAATAAAATAAATATGTCAAGCTAATGTCTTTTCATAAAGACTTTTTTCTTCTCTTTTTCGTCTTTTAAAAGTTATATTGAGTTCTTACCAAGTGTTATTTGATTATCTTCTCAGATATTGCATCTATGTTGCTATGATAAAGGACATTGTTAATTAGATTTTCTTCTTATTGCTTTGTAAAGAAATACCACTTTTTCTATTGATATTCTACCCAGTACATATTATTCATCATAATACTTTATAGTTAGATGCTATTAGATCTTTCTACACAGGGAGTTATTTTCTGTGCAAATAAGACAGTTTTGCTTTCCCTTCTCCATTTATAGCTTCTTTAATTTAATTTTTATTTTTTTCCAGTTTACTGTTGGGAAGAAATCAGATTGCTTGTGCTTTTTGTGATGTGATTTGCCTGGGATCTTGTGCCGATTGATGGTCTGCCTCCGTGTTTCCTAGTTTCAGAGGACTTAGCTGCCTCAGGGGACCACCCCTAAATAGGTGTGTACACATGAGGAAACGACACATGTTACACACAGTATAAAGTGTGTTCGATGTTGACTATGTGGTACCAAGTCTCTCAGTGACCCTTGGTTCTAGTCTCTCAGTGAGCCTCACTGTTACGTGGTAGAATTTTTTACATTTTTTAAATGGGCCATGATTTCTCACCAGTTTTACCTTGTCTTTTCTCTAAGAATATCACTGTTTCCCCCTTAAGAGACAGAACTTCATTTCTGTCTTCTTGACCAGTGTCCACTCAGTGCTAGTGCTTCAGTTCACCACACCTAGTAGAGTGACCTAAGGAGAGACCTTTCATCCTTATTCCCATGCAGCCCTAACTTCTGTGACTATGTAGAACAGACCCAGGGAAGTGTCCTTGTGTACCGCATACAGAGAGGTAACCTGAACTGCTCAGGATCAACTAACAGACATGAGAACAGAATTCCCTCGGAAACATCTTTGCTCTGTGTGTGTAATTTAGGAGAAGCCACACAAGACCTGCCTACTTCATTACCTTAGTTGAGTTGCCTGTCCAGAGAATTATATACTAACACATGTCAATTCATTATTTTTGTTCATTTATTTTTCAGTGATATTTTTATTAGTTCTTCGAGAGTTTCACACAGTAGGTGTTGACCATCTCATCCTTTCCCTGCTCTCCCCATCTCCCCTACCCATCCACCTTTATATCCCTCCCAGTTCTCCCCATCTCCCCTACCCATCCACCTTTATATCCCTCCCAGCTCTCCCCTATCTCCCCTACCCATCCACCTTTGCATCTTTTCAATAATTGACCAAGTCTGACTGTACTGCCCAAACATTCCTGGTTGTGTGGCCAACCACTAGTAGCTGCGTTCTTAAAGAATATGACTTTATCTCTTTCAGCAGCTATCAATTGCTGATGTCTTCTTAATTACAGTTGGGACTTCACATCTACTTCTTCCTCAGTCCATGCTGGATTTGCCCTGGCTCAAATTTCCCATGCTCACTCTCCCTTCCCATGTAATCCAATGCTAGGTCATTTTTGCTTGCTTTTCTCCATGAATGTAATTTTGTGCTTGAATGTCTAACCTTTCCCTGGAATGTGGTCAACTTCTAAGTGGCTATACATCTGGAGAAAGCAGACCTTCCTCTCTCTGACTGTTTAGAATGGCCAATATCTTTTTGACTCTGCATGGAAGTTCATGCCCAACTTTCCTCTGCACATGAGGGTTTGGTTTGTTTTAGGATTGTAAAGATTTTGTGCATGCTATCACAAGGGATGCTTGTGCACATGTGCAGCTGCCCTACTGTGTGCAGGAGGCCAGCTAATAAGCTCTGGTTCTCTTGAAGGTAGCTGAGGGGAAAGAATATTGGCAGGGAAAACTTGGCCTTTGAGAGATTAGCATTGCTCGAAATGTAAATAAAAAATATATCAAATAAAAAATATATATATATAAAAAATAACGTTTACCTATCTTGACTTGAAGTTACTCTGAGGCCAGAAGCTATAGGCCTCTAGATATATTGGTACCTTTTGTATAACAGCAGGGGATTAAGTAAAGAGGTCCTTTTGTTCTTTTCTCTGCAGGAATTCCAGAGGCCAGAGCATGAGCCTGAGAGGTCAGTTAACTCCTTGTCAGCTAGGGAAAATTGCTTTAAGGGGAGGGGGTGGGGAAGGATACACTTTAAAAGAAAATTCTAATCTTCATTTCTAAGGGAAAGTAAAAGGGGGAAAACCTATCAGACTATACGCTTTGTGAATTCCTTTTCCAAGTTTGTTGGTTGCTGTTTTGACCTTTTGACAGTATCCTTTGTCTTACAGAAACTTTGTAATTTTTTTGAGATCCTATTTGTCAATTCTTAATCTTAGAGCATAACCTATTGGTGTTCTGTTCAGGAACTTTTCCCCTCTGCCCATGTCCTCAAGGATTTTCCCCAGTTTCTTTTCTATTAGTTTCAGTGTGTCAGGTTTTATGTGGAGGTCCTTGATCCACTTGGAGTGAAGTTTAGGACATGGAGATAAGAATGGATCAAATCGCATTCTTCTGCATGCTGACCTCCAGTTGAACCAGCACCATTTGTTTGAAAAGGCTATCTTTTTTTCCACTGGATGTTTTCTGCTCCTTTGTTGAAGATCCAGTGACCATAGGTGTGTGGATTCATTTCTGGGTCTTCGATTCTATTGGTCCACTTGCCTGTTGCTGTGCCAATACTATACAGTTTTTAACACTATTGCTCTGTAGTATTGCTTGAGGTCTGGGATATTGATTCCCCTAGAAGCTCTTTTACTGTTGAGAATACTTTTAACTATCCTGGGTTTTTTGTTATTCCAGAAGAATTTGAGAATTGCTTTTTCTAACTCTAAGAAGAACTGAGTTGGGACTTTGATGGGGATCACGTTGAATCTGTACGTTGCTTTTGGCAAGATGGCCATTTTAACTATATTAATTCTACCAATCCAAGAGCATGAAAGATTTTTCCATTTTCTGAGGTCTTCTTTGATTTCCTTCTTCAGAGACCTAAAGTTCTTCTCATACAGATCTTTTATTTATTTGGTTAGAGTCATACCAAGATACTTTATATTGTTTGTGGCTATTGTGAAGGGTGTCATTTCCCTAACTTCTTTCTCAGCCTGTTTATCCTTTGAGTATAAGAAGGCTACTGATTTGCTTGGGTTGATTTTATAACCAGCCACTTTGCTGAAGTTGTTTATCAGCTGTAGAAGTTCTCTGGTGGAGTTTTTTGGGTCACTTAAGTATACTATCATATCATCTGCAAATAGTGATAATTTGATTTCTTCCTTTCCAATTTGTATCCCTTTGACCTCCTTATGTTGTCTAATTGCTCTAGCGAGAACTTCAAGTACTATACTGAAAAGATATGCAGAGAGAGGACAGCCTTGTCTTGTCCCTGATTTTAGTGGGATTGCTTCAAGTTTCTCTCCATTTAGCTTGATGTTGGCTACCGGTTTGCTGTATATTGCTTTAACGATGTTTAGGTATGGGCCTTGAATTCCTGTTCTTTCCAATACTTTTAGCATGAAAGGATGCTGGATTTTGTCAAATGCTTTTTCTGCATCTAATGAGATGATCATATGCTTTTTTTTCTTTGAGTTTGTTTATGTAGTGGATTGCATTGATGGATTTCCTTATATTGAACCATCCCTGCATCCCTGGGATGAAGCCTACTTGATCATGGTGGATGATTTCCTAACTTGCTTTCCTCTCTTCTCCTTCTTCCACCTAACCTTGCTGTCTCCTACTGCTGTAATGTAATCGTTCCTAGCTTTTTGTACCTTTTCTAGGAGAACTGATAACGTTTTCATCCTTTTTTTTCTTGTAAAAGTTCAAAAAAGTAAAAATCATAAACTGAACAAGAAGTTTACAAAAGAGATGTTTACATGCATTTCTAGTAATCTTTCTTATTGAGCTAGACATTCATCATCTGTCACTAACACCAGCCACAGGTTCATTGGGAGTCTAAAACTACATTTTGTGACTAAGCACTGATGTTTTGTATAGATGAATCCAGTCCATATTTTATCTTCTGTCCTTGAACTTACTATAAATCCCTCTTTTCCTTTTATGGCCATTGGTTAATTGTTGTACAGCTCTAAGGAATATATGCTAGGTTGTAAATGCCTGTTTTCTATCTCAGAAGCAATTAACTCATGATTCATGAAGACTGGCATAGTTCTAATTGTAGTTTTCATATCGGAGAGGGCTTTAATAGCAGTCCTATTTTAAAGGGCTTAATAATCACTAGTATAATTTTAGGAATTCTGATAGAATTATCATTAAGAATTAAGAACTCATCTATTTCTCAATATAGCATCATGACAAAGACAGTGCATCTTCGTTGATCTGAAGAAATCTGCCCAACATCAGTGAGAGGAGAGGTCCTTGGTTCTATGAAGGCTAGATAGATGCCCCAGTGTGGGGAAATTGAGGGGGGAGGGTAGGTGGGAGTGGGTTGGGTGGAGGGGCATCTTCTTGGAGGCAGGGGGTGGGAGGATGGATTGGGGGTTTTCTGGGAGGGGGCAAACAGGGAAAGGTTATAACATTTGAAGTGTAAATAATAATATATTCAATAAAATATTTAAAAAAAGAAAACTGCCCAAAAGATTCACAGGGTCCACAGCTGGCCATGACTGGTGATTTCTTGATCGCCAAGATTATGCATAACTCCTTCTAGCACCATGAGAAGTGGTCCAGTTGGATGAAGCTTCTAGGTGACTAGCAGCCTGATTTCTCAATCTTCTATGAGTCAAATATGCATCGACTTAGCAATAGGTTCTTAGGGTCCTTATAGTTAACTGAGGGCACCAGCATTGGGTGAGTGTCTTTAGGACCTTTCTGCATATTAACTATTTCTGTGGTGCTGGGATAAATGACTCGAGCAACATTCACTATTATGTTGGAGGATACAGGGTGCGATAATCTTTATTCTGTTAACATTATTTTTTACTTATGCTAGGGTGTGCTATATCCTTTATGCTTTTGTAACTTCAGTGAGAAGTTCTTGAAACCCATGCAAACTTTACAAATTTAAGTGTCCCTAGTGGCTGGTTTAATATGGCATTCATTTTAAAGATGTGACACATAATCAAATGTATATTTGTTATTTTACTCTGCCAATTTAACTTTGTTAATTAACTTTTCACAAGTATAATTATTATATTTTTGGACTAATTATCAGATTTAAAGACTAGGAAAAGCTGTTGATCTCTTCCCTCTCTTCTTTCACAATGTACTTCTTCAAAGTCTTCAGATCGCATGCCAGTGTTATAAGAGGAGCAAGCCAATGGGTGAGCCCAACAGCGCTACCCATAATCTCAGAATTATAGAAGTTACAGACACACACACACACACACACACACACACACACACACACATACATACACAGAGAGAGACACACAGACACACACACATGTTTAAAAGTAGGAACTGAATATAGGATCAAATATCAGACATTTAGAGATCACTTTAGAAGAATCCTTTTTGGGACAGCTACTGAGACTACCAAGAAACACATAGACTCTAGAATGCTGAGAAAAGATCAAGGATATTGACCAAGCCCAGATATAACTGTGAGATTATATCTTATATGTACATTTATTATATAGTATTTTACATATTACATTATATATCACATATCGTATATCACATATTACCATATCATGTACCACATATCATACTGCAAATATATATATATATATATATAAGTTGAGATAGGGTTGATGAGAAATTCACACAGACAGGGACTGATTTCCTTTAGCTTCCTTCTACCTTGGATTTTAGCTTATTTTTAATCTTTTCTACCAATCTTTCTCCCACCTAATATTTTATTGCTATAAAGTAATGGATGTACCCTTCTATCCTCAAGGGTTTTATATGTTTCATTTTTGGCAACCCCCATGATAGTACTTCAGTGAAAGGCAAACTTCTGTTTTTCAAGTGTGTTGTATATGAAACTTGCAAACTGGCTTACACATGTGTCACTCTACATACTTATACATTCTTTTATCTCGTTGGGGAGCGATGAGAGATTGTTTTATTATTACAATCAGTATCATCAAGTACAATGGGCAGTGAAAAACCTATCACTGCAAATAAGTCTGATTAGTAATCAGTGGAGATTTTTCTGTTATTAAAATAAATATGTCCACTTTGTGTAAATGTGCAAGTAATATATATATATATATATATATTGTTAGAATATAATTTATGTAGTTTCAAGTACATTAATAAATATATGTATATATGTTAAACCCAAATGTTCAACTAGTTAAATGTACTGCCATTAGGACAAAAAGATTTGTATTGAAATTGTAATTGTGTATTGCCATATATAACAAAATCATAGATGAAAATATTGATTTCATCCATGAAAATTTTGAAACAGAAAACTGAATAAGTATTTTTTATTTGTCATATAAAAAGTAAGTTTAAGATAAATTTATCCAGTCATTAAAGCAGAAGTACCATTTTACCATTCAAATATCTTGTTGCAAAACATACATTATTCTTGTAATGTCTTTCGGAGAGGCTTTTTTAGTAATGTTTTAACTGCAATTATAAAAACAAATGTAAACTCAGATTCTTGTTGCTAAAAGATGATTTGGGACTTTTAATTGGGATATCACATTTGGTTTAGAAGACAGGATACTGTAACAAATACAGTTATTTACATAATGTATTTTCATAAGTAGATACTCAATATCACTAATAAAATTAGAAAACGATAATACTATTTTATTTTCTGCATAATAAGAGAGTCTCTTGCGCCAGGCCATGAAAGAGGCTCATGGAAGGACTACAGAGAAACCTGAGGAATTGATGTGAAGAATGTAGGGACATGTCTCAGGGCTGACCCTCGGAGACCAAGGCCCAATCTGCTCTTTTATCACTTAAGTACTGGTCATCCCTTTCTAGTTCACTTTTCCAGCTTGTTTTTGCACACCTGATCCATTTTCTTCTTTTTCTCCCAGATGTTTTCTGAGGCTCAGCAATGTAGCACCAACTCCCTGACTCTGGGAACTTGAATGGGGGAATGGAGGGGTGGATGGAGACGTTATGCTGCTCATAGATCATTAGATATTATAGTCTGTTAGTGATTCCTACTGAAAGAACACTGGCTTTATAGAATTCTCACCTCCTAGGTGATGATGTTCAGAGATGGGATCTTTGGAAGGTGGAGAAATCATAAAGACGGTAATCAGTGGGCTTAGTACCCTTAAAAAGAAAGCCCCAGAAAGGTCTGTCCACTTTACATCATGTAAGAATGCAGGGAGAAGTTAGTATCTGAGACCTAGCAGAAGGCTTGTGCCAACTCTGGACTATTCTACATCCCACCTTAGAGTCTCAGGAGTTAAAAGTGTGTACATGTTCCTGTTGCTCTAAATGCTCAATGTAGTAGTCTTCACATGTTGTTATTACAGTCAGATCAGACTAGTGCAGCACATTGGATTTCCCTCTCCTCTGCCTGCTGTTTCTTCTCTTTGTTCATTAGCTTTTGCCTTTCTCTCCTAGGTAGTTGTTCCTGAGGCGTCACATGCCTCTGGAGTTCCTGAGTGCTCTGCCTTCCTCAAAGCGTGCCTCATTCTCTGCACCACAGCTCATTCTCAAGTTTGTATCTCAGTTCATCTTTCTTGATTCAGAGTCATAAAATAAAGAATGCATTTTTTTTTTCCAGTTTAAGTCAGTGAGGCAGGTTGCGGCTCATAGCTGGGTGTGACTTTTTTGCAGGAAACTTACACCGAGATTCCTATACTGTAGTAGGTTTACAAGGCGTACTGCATGTCCTTAGAAGGTCACACAAGAAAGGGAAGAAATGACTAGAAACCAAGATGGAAGAAGCATACATCTTACTTTCTAAGGAGATTAGCTAGGTGATCTTAGGTTATTTCCTGAAATAACACAATCACCTTTTAGGACACTCTATCAAGGAAAAAGGAGCTTGCTGCCAATGGGCAGATTTTCTTACTTTATGGTCAGTCTTCACGAAAGAGTGCACATTTGGAGTCATTCAAGGAGGAGTTAAGATATGTTAAATTAAGGACATCCACAGAAGGTCAAGCTGGCTATATCCTTCTAGATACAATCCACTAATTACTCAGGTCACCTGAGAATACATTCTGGGCCCATACGGCCCTACCAGTTGCCACTTTGCCACTGCATGCGGCAGATTTCCCACTGGCTCCATGCCATACTGGCCCAGGAAATGGCTTTAAGTGACCCTTTATGGGATGTCCTGCTCAGAGGTGCATCCTTCTCCCAAGACACAGCCACTGCAGGATGGTTACATTAGAGGACTGTCAGGGAACATTCTGATTTCCTAGGATGATGGTTTTTCTTCCCTCACAGTGAGACCTGCAAAGGAATCGTTCCAGTTTCTGGACTTTTTGTACCCAGTAAATCTAAACACCAATTTCTCTAATTTTTTCTTAATTTTTTTTAATTTATGTTTTTATTTTTATTTCCCCAGTCCTCAACATCATAGTCACAGCCTGCTATGCTAATAGATACTTTCCCCCATAGTATTGTTTTTTGTTAGGATGATAGCTCACACTTGTATGGTCCTAGCCTAAGTTTATAGGAGACTCAACTCCCTCTCACCACTGCAGGATCCAAGATAGTCATGTTTCTCTACATTGCAATCTCATGTCTCCCGTAAAACAAATTCTCCATGCATGTTGTTTGCAATAGCCTACTGGGATTTGCTTTTAACACTATTTCTTATTTTGTCTACATTTCTACCTCCTCCACAATTAATTGCTCATGGGACTCTGCTGATAACAGGGTGGTTTTGTGTATTTTCGCTCATATAAACACACATAGAGCATTGCATTTTAGTTTATGCTCTTCATTCACCTTCAAATTCCTTTGTTCTCTTCCACTGCTTCAGCTCTGAGAAAAGTATCTAAACATGAGCCGTGCTCACCAGTGTCACCATCATTATGTATTTCTGTGACTTCCCAAAATATTTACTAACTTTCTGAAATTTTTTTCTAAAAGGGAATTTTTATAACACAAATATCCTGTTTGAGTGTCTTCATAGTTCAGAGTGTTAAATATTCACTGGAGAAAAAACTAGTACAGTTTCAGATGGCAAGCAGCAAGGTGCTCACACACCCAATCACGTGATACTCTATAGAGCTCAGTCAGATTCTGGGTCTTTGAGATCTTCATGAAATAGAAAGATGGCAGGTTGGGTTCATCTTCCTAGAGAACTGGAGGTTGCTAAGGCATGAGCTAGGGTCTGGACAGATCTCTGGGAAGGACCTGTGAGACTAAGCATGAGCACTCTGTAGTATAGGCAAATAAAAGTCCAGGTTTTGTCGGGGCTGAATGTGGGAAGTATCCTCAAGTACCTTTTTTTTTTTTTTTTTCTTTACCATTTCTTTTTCTTTTCTTTTTCTTTTCTTTTTTCTTTTTTTGATTTTTTGAATGTTTTTTTGTTTTTCTTTTTTACTTTTTTTTATTGATATATTTATTTACATTTCAAATGATTTCCCCTTTTCTAGACCCCCACTCCCAGAAAGTCCCATCAGTCCCCTTCCCTCCCCCTGTTTTCCCACCCAAACCTTCCCACTTCCCTGTTCTGGTTTTGTTCTATACTGCTTCACTGAGTCTTTCCAGAACAAGGGGCCACGCCTCTGTTCTTCTTGTACCTCATTTGATGTGTGGATTATGTTTTGGGTATTCCAGTTTTCTAGGTTAATATCCACTTATTAGTGAGTGCATACCATGATTTATCTTTTGAGACTGGGTTACCTCACTTAGTATGATGTTCTCCAGCTCCATCCATTTGCCTAAGAATTTCATGAATTCATTGTTTCTAATGGCTGAATAGTACTCCATTGTATAGATATACCACATTTTTTGCATCCACTCTTCTGTTGAGGGATACCTGGGTTCTTTCCAACTTCTGGCAATTATAAATAGGGCTTCTATGAACATAGTAGAGCATGTATCCTTATTACATGGTGGGGAATCCTCTGGGTATATGCCCAGGAGTGGTATAGCAGGATCTTCTGGAAGTGAGGTGCCCAGTTTTCGGAGGAACCGCCAGACTGATTTCCAGAGTGGTTGTACCAATTTGCAACCCCACCAGCAGTGGAGGAGTGTTCCTCTTTCTCCACATCCTTGCCAACACCTGCTGTCTCCTGAATTTTTAATCTTAGCCATTCTGACTGGTGTAAGGTGAAATCTCAGGGTTGTTTTGATTTGCATTTCCCTAATGACTAATGAAGTTGAGCATTTTTTAAGATGTTTCTCCACCATCCGAAGTTCTTCAGGTGAGAATTCTTTGTTTAACTCTGTACCCCATTTTTTAGTAGGGTTGTTTGGTTTTCTGGAGTCTAACTTCTTGAGTTCTTTATATATATATTGGATATTAGCCCTCTATCTGATGTAGGATTGGTGAAGATCTTTTCCCAATTTGTTGGTTGCCGATTTGTCCTTTGGATGGTGTCCTTTGCCTTACAGAAACTTTGTAATTTTATGAGGTCCTATTTGTCAATTCTTGATCTTAGAGCATACGCTATTGGTGTTCTGTTCAGAAACTTTCTCCCTGTACCGATGTCCTCAAGGGTCTTCCCCAGTTTCTTTTCTATTAGCTTCAGAGTGTCTGGCTTTATGTGGACGTCCTTGATCCATTTGGATTTGAGCTTAGTACAAGGAGACAAGGATGGATCAATTCCCATTCTTCTGCATGCTGACCTCCAGTTGAACCAGCACCATTTGTTGAAAAGGCTATCTTTTTTTCCATTGGATGTTTTCAGCCCCTTTGTCGAGGATCAAGTGGCCATAGGTGTGTGGGTTCATTTCTGGATCTTCAATCCTGTTCCATTGATCTGCCTGCCTGTCACTGTACCAATCCTCTTTAAGAAAATGGTAGCAGCTGTGTGTGGTGGTGCACACCTCAGCACTATGGAGGCTAAGGCATCAGGAACATCACCATTAGTTTGAGGTCAGCTTGAGCTAAAAGCAAGATCCTGTCTCATGGAGCTAGAGAGATGACTAAACTATTAAGAGCACTTGCTGTTCTTGCAGAGGTCCTGAGTTTGATTCCCAGCACCCACATTTGACCCACACTGTCCTAACTCTGGTTCCAAGGAATGTATATGCCATTTTATGACTAGCACATGATGCACATAGATAGAAGCAGGCAAAACTTTCGTACACATAAAATAAATCTTAAAGAAAAGATTATGTCACAGAGAGGAGGAAGGAAGGAAGGAAGGAAGGGAGGAAGGAAGGAAGGAAGGAAGGAAGGGAGGGAGGGAGGAAGGGAGGAAGAAAGGAAGGAAAAGAACATCTTTCTAGGGGGCTAGGAAGGAAGGAAGGAAGGAAGGAAGGAAGGAAGGAAGGAAGGAAGGAAGGAAGGAAGGAAAGGGGCTAGTAAGATGGCTTAATGTTTAACAGCATTTGTTGCTTTTGCAGAGAACCTGGGTTGGGTTTCCAATACCTACATGGCAGCTTACAGCCATCTGTCACTCCAGTTCTGGAGCATCTAGCACTCTCCTATGCTCCATGGATACCAGGAATGCACATGTGTATCCATGCATACTGTAGGTAAAACATTCATAAAATAAAAATGAGTTTATTTTTAAAAAGAGCATATCATGTACAAAATTAAATACTGAAAATAAAACAAGAAATCATAAAATTCCTAGAATGAAAAAAATTCCTTAAATACTTCTTCCTCCTTGTCAGCACTGTAGAACCAATCCTATTTTTAATAGTTCTGTTCTTGTGTCCAAAGTGTTTGGTCCGACCCACTCCTGTTCCTTCCATCTCATTTTTCTATCCTGTCACCATTATTCCTTCCCAACTTCATGTGCTCCTTTTAACCACTGAGTCCATTCATTGTTGCTAGGATATTGGTCAGTACAGAGCCTTCTACTAGAGCCTTGGTTACTCATAAGGGGCTACCTCTCTGAAGAAGGCTCCCAGTTCTTCAGTAGCTATCAGCCACTGGTAGTCCTTCAAGAAGGGGTGGGGCTTTGTGCTGTAATTTCTTCAGGCTTGACATTGATCAGGTCTTGTGAACACATCCACAGCTGCTGTGAGTATTTCTGTGCTATATCAGGTCTAGATAACACTGTCTTACAGCCTGCCTCTAAAGCCTTTGGCTATTTCAATCTTTTCCCCTCTCCTTGGGGGGAAGGTTTGTGGTATGAATGTCCTACTAAGAAATAAGCAGTCTAGGAATAAGTCTTAAGAATAAGTATTGTGAATATGTATATTAATTTTGATCTATTGCAAAAAAGAAGCATATCAGATATAGTTTGAGAACTATAGTAATTAATAGGGATAAAGAAAACTATTTAGAGGATAATTTGGTCATATTTTTACTCAGCTAAATAGTTGGAGAGGGTTCTTCCCTAGGGCCTATGGTCTACCTAACTATGAGTTCTTGGCCTGGTTAACAGTATCAGTGCTCCAATTTATAAATCAGTACTCAAATTCATGTGACTATGGATCAAGTGAGCATGCTTACAGGAGGTGAGCCTTACAGCTGGATCTCAAGCAGGCATTTTCTCAATTGAGGTTTCTTCCTTTCAGATCACTCTAGCTTGTGTCAGGTTGACATAAAATTAGTCAGTTCACCAGTTGTGGGTACCTGAGTATATTTATTTGAGGTCAATAAGAACTCCCCAACGGTGGCCTATGGGAAGCCCGATGATGTAGAGTCCCTTTCTACAATGTTGCAGATGAAAGTGGGCTTCAAGTCTGTGCCTGCATATTCCTACAACTTCTCAGAGTCGTGTGGACTATGACTGACTGAGGAGTCAAGTCATGTAGGAAACAGTCTTTGAAAAAAAAAGAATTTCCCAACAGCTTACAACTCCATCTGACACTGGTCATGACAAAGCAACATACATAGAGGAAAAATTATTTGCCAGCTATACATCTTACAAAAGAATAGTGACTAGACCATAGAAAGAACTTTTAAAAAAGTGACCAAGAAACTTGATAACCCAAATAAAAAAATAGACTGTGGAAAAGAATCTGATGTTGGGTGGGTAGGGAGGTGCCATGAATTAAAGGGATGTGATCAAAATATATCCTGAAATTTTTTAACGAAAAAGTAGGTGGTGGAACATAAGAGTGCTGAAAAGAAGAAATATAAATGTCTAAGAAATACTTTTAAGTATTTAAATTATTTACAAATTGTTCAACTTAGCCATTAAAGAAAAACCACTCTGAATATTTTAAATTTAATTAAAATATTTAGATATATTTTTAATTGTGAAAGAATTACATCACTTTCACCTCTCTTTTTCCTTCCATTGGCCCCTTCCAGGTATCTTCATGCACATTCTCAAGTTGATAGCTGCTTTTCCTTTGATTATTCTCTCTCTCTCTCTCTCTCTCTCTCTCTCTCTCTCTCTCTCTCTCTCTCTCTCTGTGTGTGTGTGTGTGTGTGTGTGTGTTGTATTTGCACAAATATATAAATACTGAGTCTGCTTTTGTTGTTTGTATATGGTTTCAGCCCTGACCACTATACACTGGACAGCCAGTAAGGGTGACTCCTCCTCTAGAAAGACCAATTCTCCTTGTAGCTGTCTTTAATTATCCGTTGTGGAAGCTCTTCTCTTCTCCATTAATGTGTTCATTGCTCTATTGTATGTGTAGTTATCTGTAGGATACATTGTTTCACAGCAGACGTCATAGTTTCTGACGCTTGTACTCTTTCAGCCCTCTCTTCAGTGATGTTCCCTGAGCCATAGATACAGGAGCTGTGTTGCAGATATACCTGCAGTCCTATTGATCTCTGCATTGTATCCAGTTGTGACTTAATATAATTATCTCTATTTGTCAAAGAGGTTTCTTTAAGAAGGTGTGGTAGTTACACTTATCCGAGAGTATAAAGGGTAAGATTTACAATGTTGTAAGGCACTGTGCTGGTCTAGCAAATAGTGGTAGTAGATTTTTTTCTAATACCTATACTCTCAGTAGCCCCAGGAAGCTGGCTAGGTCTCCAGCGCCAGGCATGATTTCCCTACTGTTGAGCTGGTCTTAAGTCTGATTAAACTTCTGCTGGTTACCGCTGATATGAAAGTGTCACTTCATGCACCTTTATAGATAACCCACTGTGCTGATCATTTCTGTGTTTTATAGGTGCTGAAGCTGGGTAGGACTGTCCTCCACAGTTAACAAAGTCTTTTCTGGAAGCTCTGGGCCCTATTGTACTTTCTTGGTTTCTATGGTTACTCCTTGTGTATACTTATGGGTGAGGATTAGGAACTAGGAACTGCAGATGAAAGAGAACATTTGGCATTTGAGAAACCCACAGAATGAGAAAGAATCATTGTCAGTTATATATCTGACAGAGGATTAATTCCAAGAATATCCAAAAATCAAGAAAAGATACCATGGATACCAGCCAAGTTGCAGTAGGACTAGGTGTATCTTCATCTACCAAGGCTAGACAAGGGAGCTCACTCAGGGGAAAGGATCTAAAGGCAGGTAACAGTCAAGAGACAGACCCTGCTCCTCTGAAAGGAAAGAGAGGGGATATAGGGGAAGGAGAGGTAAGAAGAAGGGACTTAGAGGAGAGAAGGGAGGAGAAGCTGTGACTAGGATATAAAATCAATCAATCAATCAATCAATCAATAAATGGAAAAAAGGAAGAGACAGGTAACAAATGATACAGCACAAAGTTCTCAAGAGAAGAAATAAAAAAAGAATATAAAAAAAAAGGCTAAGAAATACCTCAAAAAATGTTGATCATCCTTAGCAATTAGAGAAATGGAAATTAGAACAACTTTGAGGTTTCATTTCATCCCACCCAGAATGGCTAAGATTACTAAAACAACTGACCTTTTGGGAAGAGGAAAGAGGTGTACACACACACACACACACACACACACACACACACATACACACAGCTTAATCACTGTTACCATGATTGGAAACTGGTGCAGCCTCTCCGGAAATCATTATGGAGAATCCATAAACCTAAAAAGAAATCTACCTAGCTACCTAAAAAGAAATTGTCCTAGCTACAATACTCCTTGACATTTGCCCAAAGAGCTTGACATTCTGTTCCAGAGATACTTGCTCATCAATGTTCGTAGCCACTGTATTCACAATGGCCAGGAGACGGAAACTTAAGTGTCCTTGAAGAGATGAGAGGATAATGACAATGTAGTGTACACATACACAATGGAATAGTTTTCAATGCTAAGGAGGACTGAAATCATGAGAATCTCAGGTAAATGAATGGACATAGAAAAGGTTGCATTGACTGCAGTAACTGGACCTGAGAGACAGACTGACAGAGAAAGAAGAGAGAGAGAGAGAGAGAGAGAGAGAGAGAGAGAGAGAGAGAGAGAGAGAGAGAGAGAGAGAGAGAGAGAGAGAGAAAGATTACCTATTCCTTTGGGTTGGAGAGATGACTTAGTTATTAAGAGCATGTGTTGCTCTCCCAGAAGACTGGTTTGTTTCCTAGAGTCCACATGAGGTGGCTCACTGACACCCCACCTATAACTCCAGTTCCAAAGATTTCAAAACCTCTAGTCCTCAAGGGCACCTTCCAACCATTTGCACACAATTAAAAATAAAATAAACCTTTTAAAAAAGAAAACAAATTTTGAGAAATGCTGACATGGATGTAAGGAAAGAAGATTACTTATTTATTTCAATGGGAGTTCAAACTAGTGTAGCCACCATGGAAATCAGTCTAGAGGTGCCTCAAATAGTTAGATGCAGGGATTCCGTTGCTAGAAGTAGTCTCGAAGGATTCTATATCATAGCACTTTTTCACTCATGCAGAGTTTTCTATTCACAATATAGGAAAATGACTCAAATGTTCATATACTGATGAATGGATAATAAATAACTAATCTCCTTTAGTTAACACAGACACAGAAAGAGAAGCATTACAGGTTTCTCTCACATTCAATTCTATGCTTGAAATGGTTAGATATGTTTGTTTAAACTGTAATGCTGAGGACATCAGGAAAATAGAAAGGAGCACTGTAGGGGATTTAAGGGAAGGGAAATAAGCAGACGTCTGCAGAATGAAAGGGCAAACAGTATTTGGGACAGAAAGTTTAACTTGGCAGGGAGATGGGAAAAGAGGGCAGAGGAGAGTTATAGGGAGGGAGGGATTTAAGTAAATCTTTGGAAGAGCCATATGATTGCTATTGATTTAGAGTTTTCCTGAGTTATGTCCACACACATGAAGAAACACACCTACATGCACACACACATGTACACACACATGTACACACACACACACACACACACATATATACAGGCATACACATGAAAGTATACAAACACACACATACATACACACACACACACAGAAGCACATACATACACAGCTTAAATGGAATTACCTTATACTGGGGATCTTTATTTTCAGGTACTATAGTTTGTCAAACCAAATAGGATTGATCTTTACAAAATTTTCTCATGAGCTTGGCTTTAGGTTGACATCTAGGAATCAGGCAGTCATGACAGGTTTTAAATTGATAAATATGTTTTTGTTGTTCCTGGGATATTTGTACTATCATTGCGTTTTGTATTAGACATTTGGGCAGAAGGTGGCCATTTGAGTATCTCCAAGGAAACTTTTAACTAAGCACACACACACACACACACACACACACACACACACACACACAAAAGCATGTTAATGAGGCCATAATAGGGAAATGCATACATAAAAGTCAATGAACATGGCACATCAAAGCCACAGTAAAACAGGTCAAAGCAAAATAAAACCCCCACAGCCACAGAAAAAAGTCACCGACCCCGTGGGATTCTCCAAACCTAGCTGAAAATCACAGGGGAGATGTAACAGGGGTATGAGCACCACGTGGGTCATGTGGGGCATGTGGGGCACGTGGGGCACGTGGGGCACGTGGGGCATGTGGGGCACGTGGGGCACGTGGGGCACATGGGGCACATGGGGCACGTGGGGCACGTGGGGCACGTGGGCCATGTGGAGCATGTGGGGCATGTGCCTGGGCATTTCTGGCAGAGTTGAGGCAATGAAGCAGAGATGAGGCTGAAAATCCTGGCATTGGCCAAAGGTGGAACTGATCAGTATCGGTTCCCTTGCTGTCTGTGAAAGCAGTCAGGACTGCAAAGTTCCAGAAAGAGAAGAGAAAACAGGGATGCTTTGGATGTCCTTGGAGGAGAAGCCCAACGCTTCATCTCTGTCTGACTCAAACCCCAGAGATCATATCTATCTTTACAACTACAACAACAATAACAACAAAGTTTTCTTTAAAAGAGACTCCTGGTTAGGCTTGAAGTGGGTTCCTGCCAATCTGAACTGTTGCCCCTTCCATTTCCCTATAAATAGCAGAAAGTATTAAGTAGCGCCTGATGCCACCATTCCTGTACATGATGTATTCTCATTACCCGGGAGCTTCAGGTATCTGAGCAGAACAGCATCACATATCACATATGAGATCCATGGAAAGGCATTGTTAAAAAAAAAACACTGTGTGATTTATTCTTCCTTTTCCCATAAAGCAGAAACCATTTTAGGTTCTGTTCAGTGCCTTGGTCTTCTACAGGGTTAACAGAATCAAAGCTCAAACCAAGAGAATATTTTCTCCCACTTTCTCCCCCTCAGTCTACATCTGTAAGTTTGGCAAGTGAGGGGAAATTTGTTTCCATCTTCCATATGGCAGAGAAACAAGTCTGGTGAAGAAGGAGATTAAATGCAGGGAGCTGAGCTGAGCCGAGTTGAGGAGAGGAGGGCGGAAAGCAGAGAGGATTCCAGACTGTACGCGGGTCTCTTCTGGCCCTGTGGCTGCCTCCTTGCCTAGGAGTCTTCTGCTCATTGTCATGGACTCTGTGCTGAGTATGGTAGTCCGACAGGAGATCTGAGGTCTGCTCCACTGCCTTGCGCTGCTTTGTACTTGCCTGGTAATAAAGTCAGTCTTGACTGTGTACCTTAGAAATGTAGGCTTTTTTAAATCATCAGCACTTAGCACATTTCTATACACATGGCTGATTGTCTGGTGTCTCTACAATATACATTTTGTGTCATTATAAATATTGTCTGGTATGCAATATAGAAACTCTCTAATCCCTTAAGGTAGGCATTGTCATTGTCATTGTATCTTCTTTCTCTCCCCAGTAACAATCCCATAAATCCTCAGCTCTGTCACACACTGGAGAATTCTAGGAGGCTATGACCCCAGGAACTGCCACTACTTTGTTCTGTTCTTCCACACCCTACTCTTCCCACCCACTTGTCTTGATCACGGATGAAGGGCACCCTCCTCTCAGTCTTCCACAGGTGCTCTGGTATCCAGGCCTTACCCACTGCTTTGCATGACAACCCCACTTCAAGCAATTTATCACTGTGTCTTCTGGCACCCAGCGTCAGTGTCTCCCCATCTTCTCCTGACTCCCCAGCTTCAACTTATCTCCAGTAAAAAAGCCCAGAGACTCTGTGTCTCTTTAATTGACATAGCAAAGCCAACACTACTCTGAACATAAGGGTGTGAAGGCTAAGCTTAAGAAGTGAATCTGTGTGTGTGTGCACATATACACACATACACACATGCACACACATACATTTAAACAGCACAGCAGGTCAGACTGCTGTGCATTGTAAGAATTATTTTCTAAATAAATTCTGTCCTGAGCGAACTCAACGTTTCCATCCCTTCAGTCAAGAGGTTGATGATTAAACATAATGTCTAGATGAGAAAACATTAAAGTCTTGTTTAAGGGGTAAGTATGTCTATATTCAACTGTTTTGGTTAAGGTTTCTGTTGCTGTGACTAAACAACATAATGACAAGCAACTTGGAGAGGAAAGGATTTATTTGACTTAATCTCCCAAATCATAATTGAAGGAAGTTAGGACAGAAATCTAGAGGCAGGAGCTGAAGCAGAGGCCATGGAAAGGTGTTGCTTACTGGCTTGCTCCTTGTGGCCCGCTTAGTTGCTTTCTTATATAACTCAGGACCAGCAATTCAGAGATGTCCCCACCCACAAGGGGCCCACCCTTATCAATGACTACTTAAGAAGATGCAGTACAGCTGGATCTTATGGAAGCATTTTCTCAATTGAGTTTCCCTCCTTTCAGAGAAGTCTACCTCGTGTCAAGTTGACAGGAGACTAGCCAGCACACCAACTAATTCAATAATATGTAAAAAGAGAAAAGATCTCTAGGCAAGAAGCTAATTTTGGCTTCTATTCACAGTGAGGAGTAAAAAAGCCTGACATAGCTTTGCCTTTCTTAAGCTGAGGCACATCTTTCCTCGTGCCTTCCTCTTAACCAAATATGTTAAAGCTGACATTTTAATCCTAATTTCTTGTGTACAGTTATATAAATAATTGAATTTTCTAGTATACGTGGAATCATCTGTTTCTGCACGTTGTTCTTTTATACCTCCAGGCGTTCTGCCCATCTTTCCCATTCCTGAAATGATCTAAAGGCCTTGTAGTCAGTGTTGCCAGTGCCTAAGTACTTCAGTAATTGAGCCTGAAAAACTAAATCGAGACTTGACATTAAATTCATTCAATTGGAAGCAAGGGATGTCTATAGGGCTTCTGGGTCAGAGCTGAGTCTGTGCCAATCTGTTTCCAATAAAAAGTAAACAAAAAAGTGTATACATATACATATACATATACATACATATACATATACATATATACATACATACATATACATATACATATACATATACATATACATCATCTACATCTACATCTACTTCTACATCTACATCTACATATGAATGATATACATGAATGACTTTAAATTCCTCACATTTCCTCATGGTTAACAACCTGACCTGCTTGCTACATTTCAAGTGTGTCTCCTGCCTCCCTGAGTTTGGAGATGAGTCGCTTCTTGAGTGTGGCTTTGACACACTGGTTGGTAAAGCTAATGACACCATGAGGTCTGTTCCTTTTTTGCTGATGGCTCAGTCGGCCTGAGCAGCCTGGAAAGATTCTTTCAAAATTATAGGAAATAGATGTCACTAATATGCCTAAAGTATTTGTTAAATAGAAATTTAAAATCTTTCCCTGTGCCATTTTACTTTTCTTTGGTATCGCAATTTCACATTTACAAATCAGACTAGAGATAAAGATTAAGGATATTCAACTAGACAGAATGTTTACATCAGATGGCAGCCCCCTTCCTATCACCTACGAGTGCTGTCACCTTTTATGGTGAGTCTTCAAACTTTAATTAACCTACTGAAGATAAGCCTTCAGAGGTTTATAATCTTCTTGATACCGTCAAATTGATAACGTCATCATTACAAAGCTATTATCCCTTATTAAATTATAATTTGTTTTGGATCTGTTTGTATATTATATATGTGTTTTCCTTTCCATTACTTCTATTTTAATGCCTCATAATTTAGCCATTCATAGGTATTCTAGTAAAATCACATGAAAGAGATGATTTAAAATTCAATAACATACCTACATATTACAGCATGGAGTAGTGAATATATTCAGATAGCTGAAACTCTTGAATGCCACAAACTTAAAATGCAATGAAGATAGAAGTTTTAATTTCTGTCTTCTCTTGGAACTATCTTTATAACCAAAATGGAATAGTTATGGGTGCAGTTGGGGGAATGCCATTTGTCGCATTAGTCTAGAATTCCTTCTGTTCTGAAACAAATATCCAGACAGTATTTTTAGCCTGTATTGTACATAACTTGCAAAGATCTGTACTTGGATACCTCCCAAATGCAAAATGTAAGTATAACTGTAGAAATAGGCTTTCTAATTTTAAAGAAATAAAAAGGCGGATTATCATAATTAAACAGAATTACATGGTTTTAATGAATTATGGCTTAATTAGTGGAAGCTGTATTTGTAGAACGAGGTCATCTCAATGTTTATTCTTTAAGAACTGCTGGGAAATGTGTCATGTGCACTGGATATTGTGCTAGTTGCTTCTCTGATCAATGACCTGAGAGCTGTCTTTTGTCCTCATCCGTTCCAGTACGCCCTTTGGAGGCAAACACACAACTTTCCATTCCAGAGTTCCTCAGGAGGTGACTTTCTCTAGATAAGACTTTTCACGTTTTCATTCTGTTAGGTAGGTATTATTTCAACAGGCCCAAGTGCTATAAAAATAATTAAACATAAACCGATATTAACTTTGTAAAAGAAAATGATTCACAGAAGAGGGTCTTCTACGCAGTGTTTTTATTTATTTATTTATTTATTTATTTATTTATTTATTCATTTTATTTTTATTTCTCTATGCTGTCCTCCTTGACACCCTCTGCTCCCACACTCCCCTCATGTACTGACCACACGATCCCTGCACTCTCTTATTGTTCTCAAGTTCTTTCTTTTTTTTCCCTTGAAAGTTCTTCCCAGAAGGTCCTTTTCTTGTCTCAATCTTTCCTTTCCCTCCTTAAGTTACTCCATCCTTGTGCTTTCCTGTGGTATCTGATACCGTAAAGCATTGCGTCTGCACGAAGCACTCAAATATGCTATTGCTTCTTGGTGAACCTCTTCTGTTCCTCATTTATAAAATGGCCTTTCTGTGCTTTCCGCTTTTTAAAAATGAGACAAAATAACCTACCTATTCTGAAAAACTCTATTTCTTTTATCCTGAATGAAGTTATTTATTAAGACTTATTTACCTATACTTACTGTGCCATGGACTTTGCACTGTATTAAGGTCTTTAGACACAATGATGAGGTAACAGATACCAGTCCTACCTTTTGTGTGCATTCATAGACATGAAATATGATATATCTTTGTAGAGGGTCTGCTATAGGATCCGACTTATCAAAGAACCCAATTCCTATGTTGGGTTTCCATTTCAGCTTGAGCTATATGTGGATGGGAAAGTGTTGAGTGAAATATTAAAAAGCAACCCACGCTATGCAGGCTATGCACCGGTGGGCAGGCAGGACTGTTCTCCTATGGAGACTCTCTGATCCAAAATCTCTCCACCTGAGCTGGGTCACCTGAGGCACCCAGCTCGCTAAGTTCCCACTGGTGCCACTCCAGCCCCATGCTTCCAAAGCCCCACAGCCTTTTGGGGTGCATTTCTCGCAAACCTGCACTTTGCCACCTTACTTTTCTCTCTGGAACCCAGTTGAGTCTCTGCGTGAAGGAAAACACCACACAAACTTAGTTCAGAATCAACAGACGAAACAACTAACATCCTAATTTTGTAAGCTATCCTAAATATAACTCCTCTGGTGGTGAATCCTGTTGGATCTGCCATCTAACCCGGGGGCCTCTGGTTAGCTACATTTTGTCCTCCAAGCTCTCCCTATCCAAAAGCAAGACACCTTTCCCTGCTTCTCCTCCTCCCCTCTCTGACCGGAAGTCCAGCCTACTCCTCGCCCAGTGACTGGTCCCCTGAAATCTTTATTCATCAGGGGAAGGTTCTGCCACAGGAAAGAGACAATACCAGGGGTTGAGAAGTGAAATGCATGTATCTGTAGACAGTAATAAGTGAAAGCCATAACTTACATGTATGTTAAGTCACATTTTCAGGGAGTTTTGGTTAGCTAACGTCACTAATTACGGCCATGTACATGGTAGGACGATTCATAGATGACTTTGAAGTTGTCCTGAATGTCAGAATAAACTCTCTCTGTCTCTGTCTCTCTCTCTCTCTCCCTTCCTCCCTCTCTCTCTCCACGTGTAGTCTTTTGAAAAGCGATGAAGCATCAAAAGTAAAACCTACGACCTGTCATTCCTCCCTTTAGGATCCACAGACCACAGACCTACCTCTCCATCGACATATTTGGATATAGTATTGATACACTAATACTATCAATATGTATGTTTATAAAATTGCATGCATACTTCTAGATTAAACAGCTAAATAAAACAATTGGCTGATAAATTAAGTCTTGTCAATAAACTTACAAATACTAACAATGTTTGTCTAATCAGAATAAAATATATATTTTTTTCATATGTATCAGAGGAAAACAGTGCCGGGGGAGCACTTGGGACCCTGCTGTCTGAGAACAGGGTCCTGAAGAGCTAAAGGGTTGGAGGATACGCACTCCAAGTGCCCTAAGGTGTTCTACCGTGTTATTAAAATTTGAATTGCTTTCGTCAGATATAAGAGGCTTACACCATCTACAACATCTTTTTAAAAGTTCCCACATACCTCTCTGAGGAGGAGATGGTTTCTGTTTCTGTTTCTTCCCACTGTTCCATGGTAGTCTGAGGCAAGAAGCACTGCTCATTCTATTGTGACATTCTGTCTCACACCACCTCAGAGATTTCAGAGCCAGCCACCATGGATGAAAACCTCTGAAGAGAGAGACAGAGAGGAAAAAAGTGAAGAGAGAGAGAGAGAGAGAGAGAGAGAGAGAGAGAGAGAGAGAGAGAGAGAGAGAGAGAGAGAGAGAGAACTGTACTTTATCTAAGTACAGCATTGTGGTGATTTGAATAGAAATGACCCCCATAGATTCTTGCGTTTGATTGCTTGGCCATAGGGAGTGGTACCATTAGGAGGTGTGGCCGTTTTAGAGGATGTATGTTATTGTGGAGGAGGGGCTTTGAGGTCTTAAATGTTCAAGAGATGCCCAATGTGAAACAAAAGCTGTCTTTTTTTGGCCTGTGGATCAAGATGTAGAACTCTCAGCTCAGTAGTAGGAATTAATTAATAAAGTACCACCCCACCAAGTCTCTGTAAACGGTGAGAATCTCACACTTCTGCCCAGCACCCACTCCTTCCATGTATCTAGTAAAGCATGACTCTTAAACTTGAATAGTTAACCAAATATATTTATATATAAGAACTCCCAATTTCATAATGCCAATATATAATGATAAAGTATTATCCTAATATTTCTAACCTCTCCAAAACACCAGAAATACAGCTGAAGCAATCTAGATATCCATGTCTCCTCTGTTCCACTCATCTGGTCTACCCAGCCTCTCTCTGCCCCTGACTTCTCTTAGCTCCTCCTCCTCTTTCCCCTCCAATCACTGGCCTCTCACTGCCTCAAGGTGAATGGATAGGAAATATCTTGCAACACAGCTCCTCCAGAACCATGTGTGTCTGGATGCAGCCACGTTTTCTACTATAGTGATAATGGACTACAGTTCTAGACCTGTAAGCCATACCCAATTAAATGTGGTCCTTTACAAGTGTTGTCTTGGTCATGATATCTCTTCACAGCAATGGAAATCCTAAGCATCAACATTATTATATCTGATCCATGAAATAAATCCATAACTGTTGAGACAAAATTCTGAAATGTACACACAATCTACCCCAAACAACAAAAAGTTATAATGATGCTAATAATATGATTTGCTGTTTTCAAGCCAGTGATCAAGGTTCAGTCAAAGATGGTTTTGCTACAGTCTCCCCAGATGATAAAAGATACCATGCTCAATTCCTGTATGGGTTTCTGATTAACTGTAAACCCTAATATTTATACATCATTGCTTAGCTTGCAAAGTTGCCTTACACTTCACTATTATATCACTTCATTTCAAATTAAGAGCAGGTCATTGGCAACCAGTTTCAGGGATGCTGAAGAGAGCCAAAGGATACAGTGATTGAACCAATATGAAAATACGAACTCATTTTCAGAGTAACTGATTATCAGCGACATTTCCTACTCACTGAACTCATCATGGTCCTTTAGGCAGGATCTTCACATGAGCTTACCTGCCTTGCTTGTGTGAATCTTCCTAGGGAGATAACAATGCTCCCAATTAACTGATACAGTGACTGAAATTAGTCCACGTAAACGTCGGGACCTACATTAAAACCACAGCATTTCACTGTAGGCTATAAAATATTTTCCTGCATCCAGATTAGGTATTTTCTTTCCTCATTTAATATTCCATATCAATGAATTTTTTATGATGGCAGAAGAATGTGGGTTCATATTTTTCAGGTCAAATGATTAAATATAAAATAATTTATAGTTGGATCCTGGAGGTTTCTGTTGACAGTGTCTTTTTTAAATAACCATTTTTGAATAGCAATTTTCTGCCAAATTACCAGTTTCTCCTCCCTGCAGTGTATTATAACAGCAGAGACAGCTCCTGGTGGAGTTGATTCAAATACTACAATATAAACAAACTGGACATATTTAACACACATTCACTGTTATTTAATTTTTTATGAGAGATTTCTCCTGGACAAAATTTAAAAAGTAGTGCAAAGAAGAAAGCCTGTGGAAGACCCATCATTCTCAACTACTGGTCTCAAAATACTTAAAAACACTTAACAAACTGTAATGCCTTTTTCTTACATCTTAAATCTCAAAGGTTCTAAAGATAAAACATTTGGAAGGAAGTCTTTGTTTCAAATAATCAATTCTATGTATTTCTCATATTTCCTTAAAGTGGACAACTATATCCTAACCCTCCCATTGCCACCGCTCAGAGGATATTATGGAAGAGAAAGCAGAAAGAGAGCCCTGGCTCTGCCACTTCTGTGTCAGGAGGTGACAGGGGTGCAGAGGTGATGTGCTCACCTTTTGCCACCTGCCACAGCTCTTGGAGAGCTGGCCCTGGAGTCAGGAGAGCTGGCTCGCTGGCTTTGTCCCTCGCCCCCTGCAGCACCCAGGAGAGCGGACTTTGCACCTTGCCTGTGCAGCTCCATGCAACTGCAGGAGAGATGACCCCCATCACTTGTCTCCTGTGAATTGGTGTGGGTGCTGGGGTCACTGAGGCAGTCAGGAGAGCTGGACTAGGTCACGAGAGTGGGAAAGCTGGCCCTGTCCTTCACTGGTGGCAGTGCAAGCCCAGCATCTTGCCTGGGAAACACAGTGGAGCTGGCCCCGGTGGCTAAGCCATGAGTAACAGAGACCTGAGGGTGTATGCAAAAGCAGGAGAGCTGACTCAGCCCTTCCCTTCGGGGGGGGGGGGGGCTTCACTTCAACTGGGCAGCACAGTGGAGTTGGCTTTGGAGGCATAAGTACAGGCGAGGGTATGAGGACATGAAAGCAGGAGAGGTGCCCCTGACTCCTGCCAATGGCGGCCTTGGGTGACCAGTCAGAGCAGTGCTGGAGAGCTCGTCATGGTGGTGTAGATAAGAAAGATCCCGCATCTCAGCTACCATGACAACCCAGATCCAGGGCTTTCAGTTGGCCCACCCCCAAATTTGCATCGTCTGTGAATTGTTAAGGCACGTGACAGGACTTGTCACAACCAGGAGGAGTCCTGGTTAGAAACCAGTATTGATGGTGTCACAGAAACCAGATATCTTGAACCAAGCCAACAACTCATTGCAATTAACATGTAGCAAGTGAAGATGTGTAGACACAGGGGTATATATTGGGACACACTGTAACATACTACAGTTTCCATGGTGAGATGTTTTCTGTGCTTTTGTGTTTTGTTTTATTTGTTGGCGTTATTCATTTATTTGATTCTGGAGAGGCTGCAAGAGTGGAGGTGCAATCTGAAGGGACAGGGAGAAGAATGCAAATGGGGAAATGCTTGAAAAGGAAAAAAGAGAAGACTATAAAAGCCAGAAGGTGGAGATAATGCTGTAAAATACTGGCTGTGGTCATGACCTGGCTGTCACAATCAGGAACTCACAGTAGCTATGGTTACCAAAGTGGTACAAGATCAAGGCAGCCAAAGTTCTAGTATACATGAGTTAGGGGATATCCAGGTCCCACCCTTTACTTAGGCACTCTTGGAAATAGATAGTTGTTGGCAGAGGAGCATCATTATTGAGAGTGTACCTGGTAATGATTTGCCATGCTACAATGCACAAGGTGGTGGTACTAGCAAGACTTAGTAGGCTAACAACAACAACAACAACAACAAAGACTGGGAGGGCTGTATGTTGGGGAGATATAAGCAGAAGTGAAGAGGGCTAGGTATCTATGTGGTAATATTTCATTGCATTACATATATAACATTCTCAGAAAATAGTTAAAAATTAAATTAAAAATTAAGTAGTTCTTTCTTAAGCCCTTAAAATTTAGAAGGGAAAGGGAAGGAACAAAGGAAAATAGATCTGGGATGATGTGTGGAGGTTGCTAAGTGACAAGCTAATGAGCTGTAAGTGCTGGTTTAATAAAATGGTAGAGTGGAATAAACTTAAACCTCATGGAGGAGAACAGATTAGACGTGCTTTGCTCTAAGAATCAATACATATCATAACCACATATGTTGACAAGTTTCCGTTGTGTTATTTCAATGCCTCTGAGGGGAGATTTATTAGGAACTATTACTAAAATGAATTTTTAATGCTGAGATATTGATCCTACCATAAGGTATACACTGAGGTAAAATTCAGTTGTGATCTTTAGATCATTGATTCAAAAAAGTGACTCATCGCTGTGGAGATTCCAGTGGTTCAGAAGCTTCAGCAGTAGAACTTACATCATCCAATTACAGGAATTTATTCACCGCAGTAGACATCAATTAGATGGAGTAATCTGAAATACAATAAAACGATTGGTTATTTCTCTAATATTGTCTTATTTGACTCATAAGAAAATCCTTCCTAATTCGTAAGCAATGCTGTTGAGGCCAACAATGTTTCATGTATGAACCTTTAGCTTAGCTTTGTACATGTATCTGTGCATGTCTAGACATGTATCACATGTAACCAGAGATGTCAAGACCAACAGTGTTCATCCTTGAACCTTGGTGTGAGCAGACAATGCACATGTATCTGTGCATGTCTGGACATGTCTGGACAGGTATCACATGTAACCAGGGATGGTGAGGCCAATTATGTTCATTTATAGACCTTTAGCCTAGTTCTGCCCATGCATCTTTTCAACCATAGTTTCCTTAAAGTTATTTATTCCAGAAACAAACTTCATTATTCTAGGTGCATGAGACAATTTGGCCATTCCTTCAAAGCTCTTGAAGAACCTACTACTGGGTTACGCTGGTTCCGTGTGCAGCACTGCCCTCTACTGGGTAAGGAGAAATCTTAGGTTGTTACTGGCTTGCTGATCACTTAAGGACAGATTGGTAGATAATTCATGAACAGATGACGCACAATGAGCTATCAATGAAGGGACTGAGTAAATAATCACAGAATATTACAGCATTCAATTTGTACATCTAGCACGCTAATTTATGTTGTGGGTGGTTTTGAACAAACCAATTTAATGTGAAAGTGAAAAGCACGTATATGATGTAAGGTTTTCACTCACATCATTTAAGATTTAAACATGTGGATGGTGACTGGTGTAATGCATTGATTAGTTACAGTATTTAGAACCAAGTCATACTGAGGAGGAGTTGTGTGCTATTTGCTCTGATTCTTGCTTAGGAGGTAGGAGACAAACCCATTTCATTTCTTTTATGCCTGGCTGTTCCAATGTAGGGCAGAGTATAGAAATAAAAACTAAAGTAAGACTAATTACTTCTTCATATAAAACAAAAAGGTCAGTGTGCTCCCAAAATTCAAACTTAAGTCATATTGAGTAACAATAGAAAATTATGAACATTTAAATAAGTATATTTAAACTATTTCAATATCCTGGACAATGGTCCACATTTGAAATCAGAACATTCACAGGTGGCAAAACACCCATTGGGGAATAACATCTTTTTCATTGTTTTCATTATAAACATTCTGATGAAGTCCACATTTTTTAAATGTTTATGTCAGTTAAATATTTGTCTAAAAAATTTAAAAGATAAACCAGCAGTTCTATAACATACTCCCTTATAATGCCTATTGAAATACTCCACAGAACTCGTTAAGTAGCAAATTGCTTTTTAAGAAATGTGTAAAGTAAGGTTGGATTCACATCTTTCTGTAAAATCTTAGAACAACATGAAGGAACATGCTTATATTCCAAGGAGGGGCAAATGGTACACAGGGTACTTACTGATGTCTGGTAGGTTACTCATTGACAATAATTTCTATTAAAAACCTCCTTAATTAAAAAAAGACACCTAAGAGTGAACTGTAACTGGTTCAGTCCAGCAATAACATCTTCTTTATGATGTCTGCCAAGGATTCTTAGGCATAATGGCTGTCCAAGAAAGTTGTACCTTAAGTAAGAGTATAGTTTAAGAGTTCCAGAGACACTGAAAATAATTTGCAGCTTCTTTAAATATCATGTCTGCTGTGATAAATTGGCAGTTTCTAATATTGTGTCTGTCTACTCCCTTTTCCTGAGCCTACTTTAAACATTGTGACACACTAAGCTACAGTGAAGGTCTGGGGAGTAAAGAACGTGGTACAACCTATCACTCAACACCTACAATGGTTTTCCATTAAAATGTTTTAAATATGAAAGCACACATCATTGACAGGAGACCCTGTAGGTCCTACTCCTGTTGTCTTTCCAGGTGTGCAAAATGACGGTGGGTATGCACTCTGTGTGTATCAGACACATTGTTAGGTATCTGCTTCACTGAAACTGGGGCTCCTGTTTAGAGAACATGAGAATGTGGAAATAATTTACGTGATCTGTAAGAAGTATGAATACGAAAGTGTCGTTTTCACTATCTCTAACTAAAATCCAGCTCTTCCTTATCAACAAATACAATAGTACAAATAAAAGAGACTTTACCACATATAAAATGATCTTTATTTTATGTCGTATTTTACATGTTGCAGACACTCGGATTCTCGCTGTCACAATTAATTTAAATAGCAGTGGTCACTAGAAACAATGCTAGAGTTAATTACCTGATATCAGGTCATAAAATTCACAATGCAGCACATGCATTTTCATATTTATATTTGCAGTGACTGCATGATTTTTTTTTGTTTTATTTTGCTTTGTTTTTTCGAGACAGGGTTTCTCTGTACAGCCCTGGCTGTCCTGGAGCTCACTTTGTAGACCAGGCTAGCTTCAAACTCAGAAATCTGCCTGCCTCTGCCTCTGCCTCCCAAGTGCTGGGATTAAAGGTGCGCGCTACCACCTTCCGGCTGCATGATTGCTCTTACAAATGATTTCTTCATCATTACATTTAGAGTCTTCTATTTAAGAATATTATAGTCGTGCAACATTTTAATTGAAAAAAAAAACTAGGTTTGTTTAAAAGACTACCCTTGAAAATCAATGGAAAGGTCAGTGGATGTAACTGCTGAAAACTGAGATAAAAGTTGAGCTTTAAAGGAGAGATAGATGGAGAGAGATGATTCTATGTTTATGTATGTCTATGTAAATAAATTCCATGTGTGTGTTGATACCCATGGAAGCCAGAAGTGGGCAGTATATCTTCTGAAGCTGGAGATACAGCCATCTGACTCAGGAGCTGAGAACTGTATTCAGATCATCTGGAAGAGCAGCAAATGCTCTTAGCTGCTGAGCCATCTTTCTATCCCCTCAGAAGCAAATTTTAGTAGGTTCCAGGGAGTCTGTTTGTGAACTTTAAAATAAGAGTGAGCATGTGTAGCCATGGAAACCATTAAAATGTATAATTAAAAATGTGATTACAGAAAAGTAAACCAAGAATTTAGGATGAATGTAACCTTAAGCCATTAGGGAGAAATAGACCTAGTCATGTAAGAAGGTACCCCAGTGAGACATGGGTTAGCACAGCAGCAGCAGGGATGATGTTGTAAGTGAAAGCATTGGAGGGGGATTAGGAGATTCATGTAAGCAGTGGGAAACTCAGGAGTTCAGAGGACAGACATAGGTGAATCAGACATGGCAATGATACATCTAGAAAACAGCCAACAAATCTGACCTCTGTGTGTGTGTGTGTGTGTGTGTGTGTGTGTGTGCATATGTGTGCGTGTCTAAGTCAAACCATAATCAACATAATACATTTGCACAGATCATTTGAGGAATGAAAATTGATTATATTATAAACAACTTAAAACAAGATTATTTGGGGGGACAAAGAAACATGTCTGATATCAGACTTGTATGTAGTTGGGGATTATTTTGGATTGCAGACCCTGCGCTCAGCCATCATGTCTGGTTTGTGGAGTAGACTGGAACCCAAGGCTTTGTGCATGCTAGACAAACAGCCTAGCACCTAGCTATGTCCCCAACCTAAAGACTGAAATGGCATAAATCTTTTGAGAGTGACAATGTTACCAAAACTGACAGAAAAAGAAATAGAAAACCCAAAAAGCCTGACACCAAGCACCATGATAAATTATGCACTAAGCATTTTTGCACATTTAAAACTTCTATTTTTCAAAGTGTTGCCATCTGAATAATTTTCTGGTCTTTGTCACACATAAATCTTTTTTCTTTGGAATTCTGTGTTAAAAGTCAGTAGTGTTTTGCAGGGTAAACTTACAAAAAGTGAAGATATTTAAAGAATAAGGAAAATAAAATGAAGCTTATGCACATTGGAATGAAGTGAAGTTACAAGACTCAAAAAGTGAGGTTGAAGAGAAATATTATAAACCGCACCATAATGTTAATAAATGAGGCAGAGGAAATGAGCTTTAAAACATGTCAGACTACAAAAGCCCTGACCATAATAGGTGTAAACCAAAAATCCCACAGGTCTTGTGGAGTACTGTCATTGTAGAAAGGACACATCTTTGGCTGATTTACTTTTTAGGTATCAGGGAGTGCAGTTTCCAGTCTGGCAAGTTTTAAATACCAGCTTTTCATAGATACAGACTTGCTTGCTTAAGTAAAGAAATAAAGGAGACCCAGTGAATATCATCAGATAGATTTTATCTCTCACCCACAGCAATCAGCAAAAGGCTAATGCATTTACTTATTAATTCTTCTTTTCAAAACATATTTACTTGGGTGGAATTGCATATTATTGTAAAGGTGTCAGTTCTCTGTTGTTTAAATTTAACACAATCATAAACAAAATTAAGAATAGGCCTTTTTGGAATTAAACATTTGACACTAATATTTATGTAAACATAAACACTTGAGCATTGAAAAAATTAGGACACTGTAAACTAAATATATCAAAGCTTAAAACATCACATGACTCCGGTAATTAAAAGTCTGTTACTGGTATACGAAAAAAGAGAGTAACAGAATGGTAGACAAAAATGCTATATGTATAATCTTTGTAGCTGTGGAAACATAAAGTGCTTCTCATGAACCAAAGAAACAGAGGTAAGAAGGTCTATCTCCTGTGAATACTAAGAGAGAAGTCTGCGTAAGGAAACCATGAGAAATGCTGATGTCTCATGACTCAGTTCTATGTGTGACAGTTATATTCAAAAAAGTGCATGGTAGCAGCACTGTAAGGTGAAAACTAAAACTAGTGCGGAATATTTGGAAGATGTAACATAGATGAAGTTCTATTTCTCATATGTTGTGGAGAATGCTTCAACGTAAACAAAAAAGAAAGAAAGCAAAATGAAAAAATAGGAAAGTGGGCTCAAGATTTAAATGAACATTGTCCACGCATTACACAAATGCCTAGAAACATCTAAATTTGTAAAAGGAACAGGAAGTGTAAAATGACTCAGAATAATGAGATCTTCACAGATAATTATTTAGATGTTGATACACACACATTTAGTTATCAGAATCATGACAATAATTGAAATTTTAAAAAATGAAGACACAAGTATATAGAGAATTAAATCAATAAGGATGTAAAAAAATTCTAAACTTAATACCATACTGAGAATAAAATTTCATATGTGAAATTTAGAAAGAATCCTGATAGCTTTTGAATAATTTATATCCTTGGTCATATGCAACTTCCATGTGATGTACTTTAAAAGTAATGAAATGTCTCATTAAGGAAGCTTAGCTTGACACAATAAATGGAGAGTTTTACAGTAAACCACGCCTGGACACAATGTAGAGATCATGGGGATCTCAGCCCCAGTAGATACATCTTCAACCCAACTCCGTCCATGTATCAGAAGAGGGGGTGGGGATTTTGCAAGAGTCAGAGGAACAGGATTTGTGCTGTTAGTTTGTCTCTCTTAGAAATGGCTGCATAGTTTTACTGTTGCTCCTTTCAGTTTTTCTCCCTAGTCAACCTCTGCTCACCTGTGACACTTGCCTACCCATGGAAATACTCCCTACCAGGGTCCCAGTGGCTCCACTAGGCTATGACGTAGTTAGGAGAGTGGCTAATTACTTTTTTAATTGAATTTAAGGCCTGTTCTATACGATGAAACCCATGCCTTATACTGCTAAAGTAGCCAAGCACCTGAGACTAGGTAGGCCATAGGCATAAGGAAAAATAGCAACAGAATAATTCTGGATCACTCATTTATATATTCATAGGTGAGTACGTTGCTCAACTTTTACCAGGGAAGCGTTTTTCTTGATGTATATGGGAATTAGCATAGAGAGACACAGCTGGAGACTGTGTTGAGAGTGATGACTTGGGTCACTGAGTCGTAAATGAGATGCCTTAGTCAACCACCTAACCTCAGGGCTCAGAGATCTTTAGAGTAGAGGTGGTAGAAAGATTGTAAAAGAAAAGGTGGTGTAAGACCCAAGGAAAGTGTCTTCCAAACATAAAATGACTGATGCTCATATAAACTCATAGTTATTATGATATCTTGCAGAAGACCAATACAGTCTCCCACTAAACAAAATTCTAGCACTGAAAATGAGTAGCAGACCAAGAAACTATTTGTAATTGATACCTACTGAGAAAGGGAAAATTCAGTTTTATCCCATGGAGTGTTACTGGGTATATTAACCACAAGCCAGGGTAGGCCCCATGACCGGGGATAATTCACCAACACAGAGTAAACTCCATGTCTTTTTTTTTTTTTTTGAAGGCTTTTTGTTACTTTTGTTTGTTTTGACATACTTTGTTTTATTGATTCTTTTTGTTTGTTTTGATTGTTGTGAGTTTTTTGGTGGTCCTTTTTAGAGGGAGAGAAAGAGAGAAAGAGACAGAGACACAAAGAGACAGACAGATGGGGAAAGAATGGGCAAGAACATGAGGTTGGGTGTGTCAGGAAGTATGGAAAGTCTGGGAAGTGTTGCGGGAGGGTTTAAATGATCAAGAACATGGCCTCATAGACAGAACTTGAACAATGAATTCCTTGGCCTGTGCCTCAAGGACTTACCAGTTGGCATCTCAGACACTTGCTCAGCAGTGCTGATTGCTACTCTAGTTGCAAGAGCTAAGTTATGAAAATAATGAAAATGCTCGTCAAATAAAGAGTAGATAAAGCAAATGTGGTGTGTGTACACAGCAGAGTATTCAGCTGTCAAAAAACCAAACAAACAAGCAACAAACAAACAAACAAACAAACAAAACCCAGATACGTACATATGAAGACTAAAGACAATCAGTAGCTGGCATATATACACATATGCATAGTTCATAAGCATATAACACAACAATGGTTAAAGACAATAAGATCATGAATTTGGGGTGGGTTTGAGCATGGGATGAGTAGGAGAAGGAAGGGATAATTTAACTAAATTTAAAATAAAACACTATTCATTAGAATTCATGTAATCTTATAGTAGAGAAAGAGTTCTGAGCTACGTTAGGTTTCATATGTAACACTTATATTTTTGAGTTTCAATGGTACACTTTAAGATGGTTTGCTTTACTAGGTACTATTTAGGTAATAATTTTACATGCTATAAATAAATGCTTGGTTATTTAACTTTGCAGATTATTTTTCACATCCAATATAGGCCCAAACTCTGGTTGATTATGTGTATTTCACTCTAAAGGTGAACACATTTAATTGCTATTTTTAAAAACAAAAAGCAATTAAAATAGAAAAAAATTGATACTTTTGTTACTAACACAGCAGAAACAATTTTGTAATGATTATGTGAACATAATGGAGTAGTGGAATTAGGCAAATGCATGTCTGGATTGAAGTTGGGAGCTAGCATCTCAGGTCAGAGGAGATTACACGCATGGCCTCAGATCCAGAGAGAGGTGCGTGGTTGGATGCTCTCAAGTTAGATAATTCTTATCTCTGGCTGAGGTTTGGCCATTTCTATTGTAGTGAGGTCACACATCTGAGCATCACAAGTAAAGAAGCTTTGGAAACAGATTATTGAAGCTCTAAATTGTCAGAAATGAAGGGAACAGACTGGAAGTGCTCCAAGACAGCTTGGATGCAGCTTGGGTCTGAGCCCAATGAGTTTCCAGAGCTGAAAGTTACTGTTCAAGAGGGCCTGCTAGATCACACACTGTCAAGGACATAAGGTCCTTCCTTATGGTCACCCCACCCAATTCTCATCCGTGCTCTATCTGGACAGAAATAGCTGCAGGATTTCCATCAAATAAATCCTTCAGCAAAATGCAGGGAATCGCCTACTTGAAAGATTGAAAAGTTCTATGTAAGAGTTGTTGCCTGTCAAAGTTGCTAACAAAGCACACAGCTTTAACAGATGCCCCCAAACCTTCCTAAGTGGACTTAATAAATAAATACAAGCATCATCAATATAAATGACTTCACTCCAAGTTTCAAGAGGAATTGAGTTCAGATTTGCAACTTCCAAAAAAAGAATTTGAAATAACACATATTTGTAAGTTTCTAACTTCACGTAGTGCATTGAACATGAGAGGCTGAGCTGGAGTCTTCATGGAGCCTTCTTCCCTACATTCCTCTCTCTTTGGCATTGTAAGACATTGTGCAGGCTATAGAAAGGGACAGCTTGATACCAGCCCACTCCGGAAACCCTCAGCCTACAATCTTTCCCACTTGCAAGATTTGGTAGGAATGGTGGGGCAGAATTTGTGGGAGTTGACAACCAACATTTGGTTTAACCTGAGGCCCACCTCCTTAGAGATAGCCCCTCCCTACACTGTCTGGTGACCCGGAAACAGAGATTAGATAGTACAAAGACCTAAGGTAGAACCAAACACAACTGGTCAAACAAGCAAGTAAGCAAGCAAGCAAACAAGCAAACAACGAACGAACAAACAAACAAACAAACAAAACAAGGCAAAAAAGAAAATGATTCTTAATGGTGTTCTGTTTTATTCATACACTACTGCCTTGTTCAGTAATCATCAGAAAGGCTTCCCACGGCAGCAGATGGGAGCAGGTACAGAGACCCCCCAGCCAGACATTGTACACAGAGAGAGTCTAAGCTGGAGCTCTCCATTGCTGGGTCTCTTTTCTTGGAACTTGGGAACTCTATGAAAGGAAGGATTGTAGGAATCAGAGAGAAATTGCGAAGAGCCATCTAGGAGAAGCTAAAACCAAGCAGCTGTTCTTCCTGAGATGGTTCTGCCATGAATTGTAGCCTATGAGGTATTAGATCCTCTAGTCAAGGCCAAAAAGATTACATTTAAGGAAAGATTCCTGTTATTGATATGCTTTTCCTGTTTTATATACACATTTATTTTATATCATATACTATATATTAATATATTATATTATTAGACATCCTGTTTTATATATACATATATATATACACATATATACACACCTATATAAAACAGGATATATAATAATACAATATATTAATATATAATGTATGATATATAATAAAATAATATATAATATAATATAATATAGAATAATATAACATAGTGTAACATATAATATAATATATAATAAAATATAGAATATATAATGATATATAATATATTAATATATAATAATCACTAGGCATTAGCCCATTCTTATGAGCAGATTTCTGAAGAACAACAATGATGTACTGTCTTGCACTGATGTTATATAAATAAATAGATGATTTCTTAATTTTTAAGAATGAATCTATAGAAATTTTTAATGTTTATACTAGTAATTATTAAGCCCTTTATAATAAGAACTACGACTAAGTCCTCTTTAATATTAGAACTGCAATGAGAATCTTTCAGTCTTCAAGTGTCATGAGTTAATTGCTTCTGAGATACAATGCAGGCATTTAGAACTTAGAGCATATTCCAAGAGGTTGTAAAACAATTAACCAAAGGTCATAAATGGGAACTAATGACTTATTGTAGGTACAGGGACAGAAAATGAGATATTGACTAGGTTTATCCATATAAAACTTCAATGATAACTCTTTGGTGGTATTTAACTCTCCATGAACCTGCAGAGGTAGTGACATAAGGAATGTTAAGTCTTAAAGGATACATATGTAAACATCTCTACTGTATAATTCTTATTCAATTTGTGGCTTGAATTTATATTATTACTTTTAGTGAACTTTTATAAAAAAAAAAAAGGATGCTTGGAAAAACAATGTGATCTATTTCCCCAGAAAATGTAAAAAAGACTAGGAAAAGACTTGCTTGGGGAGAAAGGGGATTACAGCCGTAAGCCACCACCGCCTGGCTATCTTTTCTTTTTTTTTTTTTTTAATTTTTTTTATTCGATATAATTTATTTACATTTCAAGTGATTTCCCCTTTTCTAGCCCCCCCCCACTCTCCGAAAGTCCCATAAGCCCCATTCTCTTCCACTGTCCTCCCTCCCACCCCTTCCCAGTTCCCTGTTCTGGTTTTGCCAAATACTGTTTCACTGAGTCTTTCCAGAACCAGGGACCACTCCTCCTTTCTTCTTGTATCTCATTTGATGTGTGGATTATGTTTTGGGTATTCCAGTTTTCTAGGTTAATAACCACTTATTAGTGAGTGCATACCATGATTCACCTTTTGAGTCTGGGTTACCTCACTTAGTATGATGTTCTCTAGCTCCATCCATTTGCCTAAGAATTTCATGAAATCATTGTTTCTAATGGCTGAATAGTACTCCATTGTGTAGATATACCACATTTTTTGCATCCACTCTTCTGTTGAGGGATACCTGGGTTCTTTCCAGCATCTGGCAATTATAAATAGGGCTGCTATGAACATAGTAGAGCATGTATCCTTATTACATGGTGGGGAATCCTCTGGGTATATGCCCAGGAGTGGTATAGCAGGATCTTCTGGAAGTGAGGTGCCCAGTTTTCGAAGGAACCGCCAGACTGCTTTCCAGAGTGGTTGTACCAATTTGCAACCCCACCAGCAGTGGAGGAGTGTTCCTCTTTCTCCGCACCCTCTCCAACACCTGCTGTCTCCTGAATTTTTAATCTTAGCCATTCTGACTGGTGTAAGATGAAATCTTAGGGTTGTTTTGATTTTCATTTCCCTAATGACTAATGAAGTTGAGCATTTTTTAAGATGCTTCTCCGCCATCCGAAGTTCTTCAGGTGAGAATTCTTTGTTTAACTCTGTACCCCATTTTTTAATAGGGTTGTTTGGTTTTCTGGAGTCTAACTTCTTGAGTTCTTTATATATATTGGATATTAGCCCTCTATCTGATGTAGGATTGGTGAAGATCTTTTCCCAATTTGTTGGTTGCCGATTTGTCCTCTTGATGGTGTCCTTTGCCTTACAGAAACTCTGTAACCTTATGAGGTCCCATTTGTCAATTCTTGCTCTTAGAGCATACGCTATTGGTATTCTGTTCAGAAACTTTCTCCCTGTACCGATGTCCTCAAGGGTCTTCCCCAGTTTCTTTTCTATTAGCTTCAGAGTGTCTGGTTTTATGTGGAGGTCCTTGATCCATTTGGATTTGAGCTTAATACAAGGAAACAAGGATGGATCAATTCGCATTCTTCTGCATGCTGCCCTCCAGTTGAACCAGCACCATTTGTTGAAAAGGCTATCTTTTTTTCCATTGGATGTTTTCAGCCTCTTTGTCGAGGATCAAGTGGCCATAGGTGTGTGGGTTCATTTCTGGATCTTCAATCCTGTTCCATTGATCCTCCTGCCTGTCACTGTACCAATACCATGCAGTTTTTAACACTATTGCTCTGTAGTATTGCTTGAGGTCAGGGATACTGATTCCCCCAGATTTTGTTTTGTTGCTGAGAATAGTTTTAGCTATCCTGGGGTTTTTTTTGTTCCAGATGAATTTGATAATTGCTCTTTCTAACTCTGTGAAGAATTGAGTTGGGATTTTGATGGGTATTGCATTGAATCTGTATATTGCTTTAGGCAAAATGGCCATTTTAACTATATTGATTCTACCGATCCATGAGCATGGGAGGTTTTCCCATTTTTTGAGGTCTTCTTCCATTTCCTTCTTCAGAGTCTTGAAGTTCTTGTCATACAGATCTTTCACATGTTTGGTAAGATTCACCCCAAGATACTTTATACTGTTTGTGGCTATTGTGAAGGGGGTCATTTCCCTAATTTCTTTCTCAGCCTGCTTATCCTTTGAGTATAGGAAGGCCACTGATTTGCTTGAGTTGATTTTATAACCTCCCACTTTGCTGAAGTTGTTTATCAGCTGTAGGAGCTCTCTAGTGGAGTTTTTTGGGTCACTTAGGTAGACTATCATGTCGTCTGCAAATAATGATAGTTTGACTTCCTCCTTTCCAATTTGTATCCCTTTGACCTCCTTATGTTGTCGAATTGCCCGAGCTAGTACCTCAAGTACAATATTGAAAAAATAAGGAGAAAGGGGGCAGCCTTGTCTGGTCCCTGATTTCAGTGGGATTGCTTCAAGTTTCTCTCCATTTAGTTTGATGCTGGCTACCGGTTTGCTTTATATTGCTTTTACTATGTTTAGGTATGGGCCTTGAATTCCTGTTCTCTCCAAGACTTTAAGCATGAAAGGATGCTGAATTTTGTGAAATGCTTTTTCAGCATCCAATGAAATGACCATGTGGTTTTGTTCTTTGAGTTTGTTTATTTAGTGGATTGTATTGATGGATTTCCGTATATTGGACCAACCCTGCATTCCCGGGATAAAGCCTACTTGATCATGGTGGATGATCGTTTTGATGTGTTCTTGGATTCGGTTGGCAAGAATTTTATTGAGTATTTTTGCATCGATGTTCATAAGGGAAATTGGTCTGAAGTTCTCTTTCTTTGTTGGATCTTTGTGTGGCTTTGGTATCAGCGTAATTGTGGCTTCGTAGAAGGAATTGGGTAGTGTTCCTTCTGTTTCTATTTTGTGGAATAGTTTGAAGAGTATTGGTGTTAACTCTTCTTTGAAGGTCTGGTAGAATTCTGCACTGAAACCATCTGGTCCTGTGCTTTTTTTGGTTGGAAGACTTTCTATGACTCCTTCTATTTCTTTAGGCATTATGGGACTGTTTAGATGGTCTAGTTGGTCCTGATTTAATTTTGGTATTTGGTATCTGTCAAGGAAATTGTCCATTTCCTCCAGATTCTCCAGTTGTGTTGAGTACAGGCTCTTGTAGTAGGATCTGATGATTTTTTGGATTTCCTCAGTTTCCGTTGTTATATCTCCCTTTTCATTTCTAAGTTTGTTAATTTGGATACTTTCTCTGTGCCCTTTGGTCAGTCTGGCTAAGGGTTTATCTATCTTGTTGATTTTCTCAAAGAACCAGCTCCTGGTTTTGTTGATTTTTTGTATGGTTCTCTTTGTTTCAACTTGATTGATTTCGGCCCTGAGTTTGATGATTTCCTGCCTTCTACTCCTCCTGGGTGAAATAGCTTCTTTTTGTTCTAGGGCTTTCAGGTGTGTCATTAAGCTGGTAATGTATGCTCTCTCCATTTTCTTTTTGGAGGCACTCAGGGCTATGAGTTTTCCTCTTAGCACTGCTTTCATTGTGTCCCATAGATTTTGGTATGTTGTATTTTCATTCTCATTGTGTTCTAAAAAGTCTTTAATTTCTTTCTTTATTTCTTCCTTGACCAAGGTATCATTGAGTAGAGTATTGTTCAATTTCCATGTGTATGTGGGTTTTCTATTGTTTCTGTTGCTATTGAAGACCACTTTTACTCCATAGTGATCAGATAGGAGGCATGGGATTAGTTCGATCTTCTTATATTTGTTGAGGTCTGTCTTGTGAGCAATTATATGGTCGATTTTGGAGAAGGTACCATGGGGTGCTGAAAAAAAGGTATATTCTTTTGTTTTAGGATAGAATGTTCTATATATATCAGTTAAATCTAATTGGTCCAAAGCTTCAATTAGTTTCATTATGTCCTTGTTTAGTTTCTGTTTTCCTGATCGGTCCATTGAGGAAAGTGCAGTGTTGAAGTCACCCACAATTATTGTGTTAGGTGCAATGTGTGCTTTGAGTTTTAATAAAGTTTCTTTTACGAAAGAGGGTGCCCTTGCATTTGGAGCATAGATGTTCAGGATTGAGAGTTCTTCTTGTTGTATTTTTCCTTTGACCAGCAAGAAGTGTCCCTCAGAGTCTCTTGATGACTTTGGGTTGAAAGTCAATTTTATCTGATATTAAAATGGCTACTCCAGCTTGTTTCCTGAGACCATTTGCTTGTAAAATTGTCTTCCAGCCTTTTACTCTAAGGTAGTGTTTGTCTTTCACCCTGAGGTGTGTTTCCTGTAAGCAGCAAAATGTAGGGTCCTGTTTTCGTATCCAGTCAGTTAGTCTGTGTCTTTTTATTGGGGCATTAAGTCCATTGATATTAAGAGATATTAAGGAATAGTGATTGTTACTTCCTATCATTTTTGACGTTATTTTTTAAATTTGATTGCTTAACTTCTTTTGGGTTTGATGAAAGGTTACTATCTTGCTTTTTCCAGGGTGAAGTTTCCCTCCTTGTATTGGTGTTGTCCTCCTATTATCCTTTTTAGGGCTGGGTTTGTGGATAGATATTGGGTAAACTTGGTTTTGTCGTGAAATATCTTAGTTTCTCCATCTATGGTGATTGAGAGTTTTGCTGGATATAGTAGTTTTGGTTGGCATTTGTGTTCTCTTAGAGTCTGCATGAGATCTGCCCAGGACCTTCTAGCCTTCATAGTCTCAGGTGAAAAGTCTGCTGTGATTCTGATAGGTCTTCCTTTATATGTTACTTGGCCTTTTTCTCTTACTGCCTTTAATATTCTTTCTTTGTTTAGAACATTTGGTGTTTTGATTATTATGTGACGGGAAGTATTTCTGTTCTGGTCCAGTCTGTTTGGAGTTCTGTAGGCTTCTTGTATATTCATGGGCATCTCTCTCTTTAGTTTAGGGAAGTTTTCTTCCATAATTTTAGTGAAGATATTTGCTGGCCCTTTAAGTTGTCTATCTTCACTCTCATCTATGCCTATAATCCTTAGGTTTGGTCTTCTCATTGTGTCCTGGATTTCCTGGATATTTTGGGTTACAAGCTTTTTGCATTTTGCATTTTCTTTAACTGTTGAGTCCATGGTTTCTATGGTATCTTCAGCATCTGAGATTCTTTCTTCTATCTCTTGTATTCTGTTGTTGATATTTGCATCTCTGTCCCCTGATTTCTTCCCAAGGCTTTCTATCTCCAAAGTTGTCTCCTTTTGAGTTTTCTTAGTTGTTTCTACTTCTGATTTTAGATCCTGGATGGTTTTGCTTAGCTCCTTCACTTGCTTGTCTGTGCTTTCCTGTAATTCGTTAAGAGATTTTTGTGTTTTCTCTTTCATGACCTCAGCCTGTTGATCAAAGTTCTCCTGTATTTCTTTAAGAGATTTTTGTGTTTCGTCTTTCATGACCTCAGCCTGTTGACCAAAGTTCTCCTGTATTTCTTTAAGTGTTTTTTGCATTTCTTCCTTGTTGGCTTTTGTATTCTCCTGGATTTCTTTCAATGATTTTTGTGTTTCCCTTGCAAGGGCTTCTAACTTTTGATCCATTTTCTCCTGAATTTCTTTAAGTATGTCCTTCATGTGTTCCTGTACCAGTATCATGACCAGTGATTTTAAATCCAAATCTTGTTTTACTGGTGTGATGGGGTATCCAGGACATGCTGGTAGAGGAGAATTGGGTTCAGATGTTGCCATATTGCCTTGTTTTCTGTTAGTGACATTCCTGCGTTTGCCTTTTGCCATCTAGCTCTCACTGGTGTTACTTGGTCTTGTCAGTGCTGGACTCACCAGTGCAAGCTGCCCCCTCCCCGTTGGCCTCTGGTGCACAGCTTACACCCTGCACTGCCTGTAGACAGGGTGCTGCTGTCCAGGCTGTTCAGATCCCGAAGCAGGCACCCGAAGGTTCCCGCTGGGGCTGCAGGATCCACCGGAGCACACCGACTTCTCCCAGCTGGCCGCCCGGAAGCCCCCGCTAGCCTCTTGAGGGACCTGGAGATGTGGTGCGGCCGCCCAGGCTGATCTGAAGCGGAGAGAGTTTAGCTGAGGGCTTCTGCCTGAGGCCTTGCCCCAGATTGTGTCTGTGAACCAGATGGAGCCCGTGTGCACCCCAGGGAGTGCCGAAGGTGTATGCTGCTGTGACCTCCCCTGTGTTCCGCTCACTCCGCTGGGCAGCCGATTTCCCCAACTGTGCTGGCGCACACTAGGTTAGCCTTGTCGCCCAGGCCCTGAGTCCAGGCAAAAGCCTGGGAGGCCAAGGTCCAAGCAAAGTTCCCCTAGGGCTATGACTGTTAATTGGGTCTGCCAGGTGACCCGGATGGCCGGGGTGCGCTTCCGCGCTCCCCGAAAGCACCGGGAGAGTCTGTTGTGCTAACAATCTCCTGGGCGGGTTGACACACAGATGGCCCACCAAGCCGCCCAGTTCTTGGGGTCAGTCCTGTGCCTTTTGGGGCCTAGACCCCCGTTTTGTTAGCCTCAGGCTACGCTTGTTAGCCGTCTCTGCCCTCCCGAGCACTCTGGGTCCTGTAGGCAAAATGGCGGCATGTGCGCCGGCCAGGGCAAAAAGACCTCCTGGCTGGGTTGGCACCCCGATGGCCACCCGAACACCCCAGGGCCTGGGTGCAGGCCAACGCCCGTCGGGCTCAGACCCCTGCGGTGTTGGGCCTCGGATTATGTTTGTGTACCTCAGTCTGTCCGATCTCAGGAGTCCGAAATCAAGATGGAGGTGAGCCTCTCCTGACTGGCGGGAAGCCGAGTTCTGAAGTGGCTTCCGTGGAGCGAATGGCTCCGCAGAACCGCAGCTGCTTGCCGCCCGGCTGGTCAGCAAAGGTCAGTGGTCGTGGGCGCAGGGCCCAACTGGACCCTGTGTCGCCTTGGTTCCACCGCTGATGGCCCTTCAGCTGGACCAGCCACTGCTGCCGCCGCGCTCCACTCCTGGCTGTCTTTTCTTAACAGTAAGGCAGGCTTAGTTTTATTAAAGATGACAACAGGTGTTGGACCGTGAAAGACAGTCTATGTTTTTGTTGATCTAGGTTTGAATGCCGGAAACCCAGTGGACTTAATCCAAGAGGGACAGAAGGGTGCTTCCAGACAGTAGGCTGACACCACAAGGCCCTCAACTCCATAACCCTGTAACCATCAGTCACATAGGGCAATGCCTACCCCAAGCACCTGGTACTCCACCCCACAGTCATGGAGTGGCAACAGCCATGCAGCCTGGCCAACTATAAAAGGGGCTTCCTGGCCCCTCCTCCCTATCTTGCCCTCTTCTCTTCTCTTCTCTTCTCTTCTCTTCTCTTCTCTTCTCTTCTCTTCTCTTCTCTTCTCTTCTCTTCTCTTCTCTTCTCTTCTCTTCTCTTCTCCTCCCCTCCCCTCCTCTTCCCCTCCCTAATCATGAGAATAGTATGTAGATGAGTTCAACTGGATTGCATGAAGATGTATGAACGTGTATGTGAGAATTTGAATATTGATATGAGTTTATGCACTTTTGGTTGTATAAAAAGCTTTTTTCTTTTCTCCTTGTTCAATAAAGGTTTATTGCTCCAAACCTCCCTTCAACTTGACAAGCCAGAGGTGAGGTTTCTGGGCTGAGGGAAAAAAGTTCTAGCAAATAATCCTTTACTTAATCCCCTGCTGTTAGGCTACAGGCATTAATCAATTGCCCAAGCCAGAGCCCAAGGAAGTTTTTAGGATTTTTTTAGAAGCTACCAGCAAGCATTCAGTATAGAGAGCTAGAAGGCCAGAGATCATTAGTCTTTAAAGCTACCTCTGAGACCATCAGTTTTCAAAGCTACATCTATGTCCAACACTGTGTTTGCTTCAAACCATTCCAGGCCAGCCAGGCTGCAGGCTGGAAATGGAGGACACCAAGAGAACATGGCCCACTGAATCAGCTAAGCAGGGATCATATGATCATAGAGACGGAAACAGTAACCTCAGGGCCTGCAAGAGTCTGCTTAAGAAGCTCTGTGGATAGGCTATGACTGATATCTCAGTGTTTTTGTGGGGCTCCTAACAGTGGGATCAGGTGCATGTCTGAATCTTTTTATTACTCTTGGCATCTTTCTTTTGGGTTGCCTGTCCAGCCTCAATATGAAGGATTTTTGGCTTGTCTTATTGTACCTTACTTTGCCATGTTTGGTTGTTGTCCCTTAGAGGCCTACTATTTTATGAAGGGAAATGGAGGGGCAGTGTGTCTGAGGAAGAGAGCAGAGGTGCCTGGGGAGCTAGAGAAATGGAGAGAGAGGAAACTGTAGTTAGGATATTTTGTGTAAGAATCTGTTTCCACTAAAATTATTAGTATGATATAATATAAGAAATAGGAAAAGGCCCAAAAAATCTAACAGAGGAGCTGGACATGGTGGTAGATGCCTGCAATCCCAGTACTTGGAAGGTAGACATGAGGATTAATGACTTCAAGGTCATGTCTGTCCTATCTAGGCTCTGTGAAACACTCTTTCAAAATCAAATCAGCACACACACACACACACACACACACACACACACACACACACACACACACACGGTGGGTAAAATGACAAATAAAAGGAAGAGATGTCGTTTAAACTAAAAAAAAAAATCTGTTCCCCTAAATTAAAGTGAGAAAACTGTTACTTTATGTTGTTCATGTTTCTGACAAGAAATTTGGGCTAGTATTCTTAGTGGAAAATGTCTGCCTCTGGCCACTTCTGGCTTCACTATGTGAAAGTTCAAGGCCACATTTCCAACATAGTTCTGCCCTGATAGTTTTGATCGGGGATTTCTCTCTGTTTTCTCTCTCCCAGGCACCAAATGCCTAATTTCTTTGACTGCTGACATGGCAATGACCTTCAAGACTGTTATTCCAAAAGGCAGTTTTTTAGATAGTGTATATTTCCACAGCAGGCAAGGCAGAAGTTTCTAAAAAAAAAAAATAAACAAAGCCCACCCCCAAACTATAGCACTCCCAAAGGGTGTAGGTGTAGGTTTGTGTGTGTGTGTGTGTGTGTGTGTGTGTGTGCAAAGACTCAGAAATGGGTTTTGTGCAACTTGTGAGCATAGAAAAGACACACGGTAGGCAGGGCTGCTTTAATTCAAGGGAACTACCTGGGACAATGTGAATTTTTCAGGAAATACAGCACTCAAGGGATAAAATTCTGGTTTACTTGAAATAAGAGAGAAGAGCTTCTCTATATCAAAGGATGACTTTAAATGTTGAGTAAGATAAAACTCACTAAGAACTAGATAAAACTAGATAATTGAGGTGATAAGATGAAATGTCTCAGGCAAAGAGACATTAAAAATTACCTGGCAGAAAAGCCACATTAGCTAAAAATAAATTACAGTGTAGCATATATCACAGTCATCAGAAGAATAGAGATTTGCAGCTGCTCGTGTACTGATAATAGGTTTCCTGGGAGATCTGGGAGTGGACTGGTCTTTAAAACATCAAGGTAGAAGGTAAAACACTGCCTGAGCAATACATCGTAAGTATATGGTTTGACCACTATAGAATACACTATTTTAATAATGGCAATGATCATTAACATGCATTTAGAGGATTTTTAAGGGTGAGATCCTTTAAAGGGAGATTTCTATCATTAGATAACTTAATCTTAAAAGCAGTAAGAAAAGGTGGCCAAAGTTTTCCACATATGACAGCCAAGAAAGAAAATGAATTAACAAAGGTAATATTAAGAAGAAACCTCAGCATTAAGCCTAAGGTCGATGCCCCCCATTTCTAACATACTAATGGCTATTCTTCAGTCTTTTACAGATGTCATGAGAGTCTTGCCTGGATGTACCACAGGCTCTGAAGGTCAGTGAGAACCATTCCAATGCAGTTACATGTTCATCCGACCGTTCCTAAGAATAGAGCTCTCACAAAACAACATGAATTTTAGATGAAACTGTCTTTAAAGTACAGAAGATGTCATATTTTACTTCACCGATACAAGAAAATTTGTGTTCTTTTAGATTTATTCATTTTTTCTATGCATATACAATGAGCATCAAACACTGTTTTAATACTGTAGACCAACCCACACTGTAGTCTTTTTGAGACCACCCAACGAACATTCCCTTCCCACTAATGTATTTCCCAGGAGAATATTTGTAGTAGTGTTTTGCCTTGTCATAATTGAAGCGTGCAATCTCCTTCACAGTCTCTGTGCCTGAACTCTTGCTCAGCAGCTGGTGTTTTAAGTGAGATATTAGAGCCTCTAGGGCTGTGGTCTGAGTGGATTAACTAGTGGCTGTGGAAAGGAAGCGCTCTGAAGTTGTCACTCAGCCCTGTGTCTGTCTACTTCTACGTGCTACGTGTGTACTCTTCCATCATGGCTAGCGATCCCTGCATGCAGGAGGCGATTGGCAATCAACTCCTCCTTTAGTTGCTTCTGTCAGATATTTTATCTTAGCAGCAAGAAAAGGGATCAAAACATGCTCAGACTGACAACTACGCACACTTCCTCCTGCACTAGATTGCAATTATTACCAAGTGTTGGGTCTTATTCGGTCAGATCCTGAGGCCTGGTGAGTGGGCCTGAGCCTTTGCTCGAGTTTAGAGACCTGTCTTGTCATTTCCATACTGGAGTGACTCAACATGACCTGCTTAAGCCTACTTTTGCCTACCTAACACTG